>NC_139019.1:15102839-15515799 GCF_964374135.1 Grampus griseus
AGCCCTTTTCTAAAAATCAGTGAAAGAGATTTTTCTTTTCTTGTTTTTAAATTAATTTTTATTGGAGTATAGTTACAATGTTGTGTTAGTTTCTACTGTATAGCAAAATGAATCAGTTATACATATACATATATCCACTCCTTTTTAGATTCTTTTCCCATATAGGTCATTACAGAGTACTGAGTAGAGTTCCCTGTGCTATACAGTAGGTTCTTATTATTTATCTATTTTATATATAGTAGTGTGCATATGTCAATTCCAATCTCTCAATTTATCCCTCCCCTCCACTTTCCCCCTTGGTAACCATAAGTTTGTTTTCTACATCTGTGACTTTATTTCTGTTTTGTAAATAAGTTCATTTGTACCATATATTTAGATGCCACATATAAGCGCTATCATCTGATATTTGTCTTCATCTGTCTGACTTATTTCACTGATTATGACATTTTCTAACTCAATGCTTCTTACTCTGTTTCTTCTCAGATCACCTGCTATGGTACTGCATATTGAACATCTTTTTTTAGTAACCTTCTGTTTTTTTCATGGAACGCCTCACATCTCCAGAAATTATAATTTAGGAAATGCTTTTCTAAATCTCATTTTTAGTGTGTTCAATTACTATATTAACTATAACTGCAACTCCTAATTATCCGTTCTTACTTCAACTAGATAAATACCCAGAAAGATGATGAACACAGGTGAGGAAGAGATTAGAATGTCTTACATTTTTATATATTTCTCTCTCAGGAGATCCAAACTACTTCAAGGAGAGGTTTAATCCATCCATCCGTTAATCCATGCATATGTGCTGATTGGCTGAGTTACTAGATAACAGAAATAAAAGGTGCTTGAATAACTTGCTTCTCAAGGAGTTTCAAGGAAAACTGCAGCCTAATGGTATGGCTTTGGATTATACATAGTATAAAGTCATCTAACAATATAGTGGAAATTATTCCTACCAATAAGTGTGTTTTTGTTGTCAATCACAGTGATTACATTTATAATTTTAAATCTGTTTATAAATCACACCAATACTCAATTTATAGAACACAATAGAAATAAAAATACATAAGCAAAAGTATTTACACAGGCAGACAATATTTTCTTGCTCATGATAAGTTTATATTGTTTTTAGGAAAAGATAAACACATGAGAAGTTAAGTCATATTAAATATGCTCCCACAAGACCTCTTGGTAAATTCCAAAGAAAGACCAGGAAAGGGGAATGTTTCTCTCGTCATTCATACCAGTCCCACTGTGGCTTGATTGTTCTGTAAGAGAAAACGACTTGCTAATATTCTTAGTCAGAGATGGAGAAATGGATTTTAAAGAGATTACAAGTAGAAATAATCTATTTCTGTGCTCCAAAGGACATGATCTCTCTATTCTCCTACTTTTTTCTTTTCTGTAATGATTTCTCACATTTTCTGTTCCCCCATGTCACAAAGATACCTAAAAAGTGATGT
The DNA here is from genome assembly GCF_964374135.1 of Grampus griseus. Taxonomy (NCBI): domain Eukaryota; kingdom Metazoa; phylum Chordata; class Mammalia; order Artiodactyla; family Delphinidae; genus Grampus; species Grampus griseus. The sequence goes on from NC_139019.1 coordinate 15,104,306, forward strand.
CTCTCTGTTTTCTACCTCCTCTGGGTAGTAGAACAAGTCAGGATTTCCCAAGGAAAGCTGGTTCTCTCTCTCTTTCATAATCTCCTTCTTTCTCTCTATTTTTTGTCAGTGTGGGACTTGGAGATTCCTGGAAACATGGCCACAGTTCTCTCTTGGTCTTTAACCTCTAGGATGAGCAGCAAGTAAGTGGTCAGAGATTTAAGACACTCAATGCTGAGTGGAATCACAGGGAAGCATTCAATGCGGAGCAGGAGATGAGAGCTGAGTTTTGGAGTAGGACAGGAAAATAAGAGGTGGGAGAGTATTTTCAAAATACAGAACAAGAAGTGAAACTATATAATTAAATAGGCATAGGAGCAGAAAAAACTCTGACACAGTATTTGGGGCCCTGTAGCGAATTGGGTGAGGAAATATTGAAATATACAGCCTGGAGGTGAAATGTGAGCTTATAGCAAAAAGAGCGAACTTCCTGCTAGGCAATGAGTCAGTATACCTTTTGTCACCACACACTCCTCTCCAACTCCTGTACAGTTTCACTTTATGTACATCAAAAATATTCTCAGGAAAGTGTTTTATACTCCCTGTCTCCACTTTTTTATTTCTCATCCACTTTTCAACCCACAATGTCTACCTTCTTCTCATTGCCCTATCAAAAGGTCATATGGCCTAAGTGGTCCCAATTCCTCGTATGATGTGATCTCTCACCTTCATCCCAACCTTTATGTTTCTTAAAACACTCTACCACCCTGAATTTTTTAACACCTTAGATCATTGTTATAACTACTAATTTAATGATCCTCTCCCTTCTCAAATTCCTACGATAGAGTGCCTTGTACTACTTGCCTTCTAAATGTTAGGATTGCTAGCACTGGGTTTAGGATCACATCATCTTTTATATCTACCTTCTTGCCCATTCTTTAATGCACTAAAAAATCTTAAATGTGTCTCTCAGCCCAGACTTTCACACTTCTGACTTTTTATGTCCAGCTTCTTACACAATGCCTCTCCATTTTATTTTACCAATACCTAACCTATTTATCTCACAGTGGTCATCATCTTACCCAGACACTCAAGTTAACAGTCAAGAATTAATCTGGCTTCCTCATTTTTTTAAACTACATACTGAACTAACCATTTCTTAGTTTGACTTCCAAAATACATCTTAATTCCACTACTTGCTTCTATCTCCACTGCCAGAACATCACTGAAAGCCTAATTAACTTTCACCAGGACTCCTGAAATAGCCTTCTTCTATGTGATCTCCTTAGATCCACCCCAATCCTCCTATAATCTCTTCTTTACCAAATGTCTCCACTCAGACTTTTAAACATCCATCAGACCATGCCTTTTTTTTTTGGCTTAAAAGTTTCTATTGGTTTACCATTAGAAAAAAATTCAAAGCCCGTTTCAATGTCTACCATGCTCTGTTTAATCTCTCTCAACCTTCACTTCATAGCATCTTCCATGGTTCACTCTAAGCTTCAGTCATACCCAAGCTTTCCAAATACTCCCAAATTCTTTCCTACCTCAGACCTTTTGCTGCTCCCTGCGCCTAGAGTTATACAAGCTCTTGTCCAGTGTTATAGCACCTACTTATTTCCTCTATAGTGCCTATAATTTTCAGAACTTAATTCACATGAACCTTAATTCATATGAAGCTAACATTTATTATTCATTTTCCACATTAAAACGTAAGCTCATTGAGTGCAGGAACCTCACTAGTTCTTACTTACCATTTTATTTTTAGAGCCTAACAAATTGTTTGGTGGTCCAATCAATATTTCTTGAATGAATGAACATTTGTTGTAAGGCAATGGATCATACTGTGGATGGTTAAGGAAAACATTTTCAAAATGATTAATCACTTTCCAGCTTAAATTTCTAATTTTTCTTTTTTAAAAAGTTAAAATTAAATAAATGCCAAACTTGTTACTATTATTTATATTTATTTTTGCTCTCAGGATATTTGGCATTTTACTTTTAAAGGATCATTTTTATTTATTTATTTATTTTTTATTTTTTTGCAGTATGCGGGCCTCTCACTGTTGTGGCCTCTCCCGTTGCGGAGCACAGGCTCCGGACGTGCAGGCCCAGCGACCATGGCTCACGGGCCCAGCCTCTCCGCGGCACGTGGGATCCTCCCGGACCGGGGCACGAACCCGTGTCCCCTGCACCAGCAGGCGGACTCTCAACCAGTGTGCCACCAGGGAAGCCCGGGATCATTTTTATTAATATGCTATTTTGTCAATCATCCATTTATTGGATCCTCAGTAACACTGTGGTCAACAGTACTTACAAATGGGTACAGAGTATGAAAAGATGCATCATATACTAGGTTGAAAATTCAATAAATACTGTGTATTACCTTGCTCTTTCTCTAAAAGCAATTAGGTGTTTTATAATATTTGCTTAAATCCTAATGAGTATCAATGCTTCTTTTCACTTTTTATGACTTCTTAAACATGAATTTGAGCACAGGCCTTCTGTGTTAAACAAATGAATAAAACAAATTATTGAAACTTCAGGGAAAAACTCACTCAAAATGCAAATTTAAAGACAGATACATGTGAGTGTAAAATGTATGTGTCTACATATATTGCACACATACATATATATGAAGAAATAAGATTCAGGATTTCCAAAGCAGGTAAAATAGATAACTTTTCAGGTCCTTTCAAACCTTGAAATACAGCCTTTGATGAATTGTATCTATTGTCTAAGAGTGACCAGAAATCACTGAGATCAAGTGAACATTTTCACTTGTTTGATTCAATTGATTCTGTTTTAAAAACAGATTGAAATTCAACAAATTCACTCAACTGTTCGGATGCCTGCTGCGTACCAGGCTGGGCGCCAGGTAATAATGATTCCAAGATGAAGGAAGCATATGCCCTGCCCTGGGGCATTTCATAATCATGTAAATGAGACTTCCACGGCAAACAAAATAGGCACTGTATCTATAATATGAGAAAATTTAAGGTTCAGACATAATAGATGAAAAGACGTCTGTGTAGATTTACTTTGTGTGGTAAGGAAATGTTATCAGAGAGGTTTACTTCATGCAGCACAAGCAATACTCTAATTCTAATCACTGGGGTATTTCACCTCTCAATTCAGTTAATGAAATGCTCTGCTTTACATTCTTACCTATTGGTCTAGCTTTTATTTTTCCAAGGATCTGAGGATATGACCATCAGTCCCTTGTTCCTCCAGGTCTGTTCAGTGTCACCTCATACTTAGTCTAATTTGTGAATAAAGCTCAGTGGTGTCCTAGAAACCCCCCTTTCACCAGTGATGGATAGGTTAATCTCGCTGTGCCAAAATCTATATCCAGTACCCTGGAAAGCTGAGTATAAGCAAAGCTGCAGTCTTTTACTTTAATCCCCTCCTGAATTATTTTGGTCCATGTGACAGCCCTTCTGTGAAGAGGGAGTTTCCTCTTCCCTCTACAGTTTCTTCTTTGGGACTAGAGATCTCCTTTATGAGGCATCCATTTGCTTATGTCTAGATAGACTTTCTCTTTCCAGCTCTCTCCTTCATGACAACCTTATTCCCAGAATTGTCAGCATTTGCTTTATTCCTAAAATTATGGAATCATTCCAAAATAAAACAGCATTTTCAACTTAACCTAAGCATCTCTATTTCTAGAAAGATCTGTTTAATACTCCATAATATCATATTGTTTCCATTAGAATGTCATATAATTTACTGGACCCATTTAAATATTAAGTACAAGGTTACCACACATTGTAGGACATTATTATGATGTATTGGTCATGATGCAAACAGTTGAACAGTCCTAACCCTGACTATTTGCTTGACGTTTTTCCTTTTCCTCTGATCTGCCTCTGAGTTTCCAGTATACCCAAGCAGCTGTATATGCATGAGTAACAAGTAACAAGTAACAATCCAAAGGAAATGTTTCAATCATTATCAGGTAGGAAAAAAAAGAGTATTATTTAATTAGTAATTTAAAATTCATTCTAGTAGAGTAAGCTATGTTAAATAATTTATATGTTCAATGTACTTTTAGTTTATGAATAAAATAATTCTTGAAAAAAAACAAGTTGTAGACTTTGTTGTACTTAAAATGATTATTTGACTTTTGGGAAATTTGTAAATCTTATAGACATAGACCTCAAATAGGTTGTGAAAAAGTTTTTTTGGATGTGTGTGTGTTTGTTTTGTTTTTTGATTAACACCTCCTAATACTTAATGTGTTCTGAGCACTAATGATGTTTTGAAATTTGCATTAAGATGCCTTCTTGTTAGTGAGAACGTAATTAACTGAGGAATGGAAGACAGTGTAAAATAGTGGAAAGGACAACAGGTTTGTTATCATGAGGTTCTTTTGTCTTTTCTGTTTATTCAATAATTCTTAATGATTTGGAAGTTACGTATCGCTTTGAAAAGCTAATAAAAATATAGGCTCTCTCCTCATTAAAAAATATATAAGTGTATATAGTCTGTGGCAATTATTAAACCGTTGTCTCTCAGCTTCAACCCTATTCTCTATGCACTGCTTGCTGATTGAGGAGCTGAAACTCGGACCACTGCATTTCTGCTCTGTCAAAACTGTCTGTTTGCCTCTGCCAATAAAGGTATCAGAGGAAGCTTGCAAGTCTGGAGGAGGAAGAGACTTGTTCCTTCCTCTCTGCCTTACATGGGCTTCCTGTCTGCTTGTACTTCCTGTGAGCATCACTGCTACATCTTCTCACCCTGGAAGCAGCAGCTATTTTTGTAGCAGCGGCTGAATGCAGTAAGCAATTCTGCCAGCAGTTGCAGAATCAGCTACATCTTGCCTTCCACCCAGGGACACATGTTTAGCCCCTCCTGGGAAGTCTGGTTTTCGGCTCCCAGAGACCCCTCCTTTAAGTTTCTAAGTTGCTGCCACTATCTCATTGTTTCCTGAGCATTTGGGCTTGTGGTTGTTTGTTTTTTATAGTTGTTACCTTCAAGATAAATGCCCTAGCATCTTCTTCTCACCCTTTATACTTAGTTAACAATTCCTTAATTCTTTCCATTCAGGTAGCTGGTGTGTTTTCAGTCAAATAGGCTCTGGCTGATATACATTTTCATAAAAACAAAAACATTTTTCTTCTATTTTCAGAAGGTTAATTTACCCTAGGTTAAGAAGTGCTTAATCAGTGGATCTCTGAATCTGTGTCTGTTCTAAAATTCAGTGATTCTTAAGGGTATATGATTGGGGACATAATAAAGACAGGAAATGATCAATGAAAATATTAGTGAAAATACAAGAAATAATATGTGAAGATGTAAAACAATCATCAAGACCATTCTGTACCTATTTTGAACTGGAAATGGATTAAAAACAGAAGGCATTATTTATAGGGAAGTAGAAGACTAAAAGGAAAGTTTTTATGTGATGGAAGTGGGGGGAGTAGTCTTGGCATATGGTCCATAGGCATAGAGTACAGATTTTGACCAGCTGAAGGCAACAGGAAGCAGATTAGTGAAAAAAAATCTTTCAGAAAGATTATAAGTGCATGTAATAGAACTGCAGAGGAAAAGTTTTTAAAATAACCAGTCACCTGTGGAGTCACTCTTGATATGCCACAGAATTTCTTATCGCAGCAATACAGTTGTTCAAATTTAGAACCCAAAATAGATTTCTTACAATATTCTGCCAGTAATTCCTGCACATCCATAACTGTCAGTAAATTGCATTGTCACTATTAGGAGGTGGCTATCAGCACATTGCTTTTATAACAGAGGAATTCCCATTTGTGATATCTCAATTCTTCTAATTCCTTCATTTTTTTTCTGACAGTAGAAAAGGGTCACCATACATGTATAGAGTTAGGGGCCAGAGGTTGCAAAAAAGCGAAAACCAAAATCTAGCCCCTTTCTTCTGAGAGCCCAATTCCAAGTAAGGGAGACAGAATCAAGTTTAACAAAACTTGAATAAGCCACATAAGAAATTAAAGGGAGAAATTAGTGCTAGAAGTAAGAGTGGTCACACTAATGACTGATCATTCTCATTGTCTTTCCAAATATGGTTTCAGGCCTGGGGATAAGAAGGCTCTTTGAATCATCCATCTCATTGTTGCAACTCACTGTTGAAGGTAACCTGCTGCATTCAGTGGGATAAGAAAGAGCAAATTTAGAAAGTCTTATTCTGCCCTTTAGTCCAGGTCATGGGGGATGAGACTGAGTGATGAAAAGCTCCATGCCACCATCCTTAGGGCAGCACAATTCAAAGTGACTGCCACTGAATGTGTTTCTGCTCCCTTAACTATTATAAAGAGGAAAAAAATATACCAAAAAGAGAAACGTTTAGAAGCGAAACCCAATCAGTACATATATTATTGCAAAGAAAACACTCCACTACTTCCTAAGTGACAATGGAGAGGATAATAAGCTGGTTTTATTATATTAGAGACTGGTTTATTTAATTTAATTTAATTTTCCCCCACTGATTGGGGAGCAGGTGGTGTCATCACTTTTCTTACCGTACTTTGCATCCCTTCCTGTCCTCTTTAGTCAACTCTCTTGAGTCAACACCTTGGATACATCTATAGCAAGGTCCAAGCTCTGTGGTTCAACATGGTAGTCTCTGCTCACTTGTGATTACTGAAGTTTAAGTTGGTTTAATTAAAAACATTTCTAAAGAAATTTTCAGTTTCTCCATGGCATTGGCTAAATTTTAAGTGTCCAATAGCCACATGTGTTTAATAGCTGCATCTTAGACAAGCCAACATCCATCATCCTAGTGTTCCAAAGAAACCTTCTATCATTTCAGAAAGTTCCCTTAGACAGTGTAGACTCTAAAGCATTAGCCTAATAAATATTCTATGAAAGTGCCTTTCTTCCATTTTTCATCCCTATTAACCTAGTGTGATAAAAATTAGTGCTTGTAACAAATTTTTTCCCTATTTGCATGGGAGGGACAGAAGATTTATTAACGTCTCCAGCAGCATATTCAAAGCATTAGAGCTGAAGGGTTACAGTCTAGTCTGGCAGACAAGATATTTTCCAAAGCCTTGATACAGAAGATTTGGGAATCATTTTCAGGGACTTGCCTTATGAAGTAGTAGTGCCACCAAGTGTTGGGTGAAAGAGGTTAAATTTTTGAAAAATACTTGATAAAAATTCAGACTTAAAAGGATTAACAGAATTAACCATAGTGGCCACTAAGCCTGTACAGAATCACATTTCAAAGACTCATATATAATTATTCATTTATTTTAGAACATAGTAAGAGTAGATATAGTTACAAATATCCTGTGCTTAATATCCTTTTTATTCTAGATAAAAGAGAGAGACAGAGTAACAATTTGGAATAGCTTGAGGGTTTTCTTCTGCACTTTGGCTCAAGTATGTTTAGATACCCTGAAATGTACAACACTGAAATTGTATGTGGCATGCATCTAAGAAATAATTTTTTAATCAGTGGCATTGCCTATGAGCTTCTATATCTTTCTGGTTCTTTATTTCCCCAATCCCCACTACCTACCTTCTCTTCCTTCACACCTTGTAGATAACAGTCTTCCTCTGTGGAGATTTTCATGTAAATTGACTTGCATTTTATGACTGTAAAAACCGTAGAGAGAAAAATGGTGGTTTTTATCTACTGTGTTGTCTTTGTCACAGATTGAGGGAAAAAAAGCCCAGGGTTTCTCCACCTTATTTATAACTGCAGAAAAAACCAATTTTACTTGTCCTCCGTTGCCATGGTTACAAGCTTTCCCATTTCAACAGGTCAATACAAGCTTTCAGTTTACATAAGGTCGTGGGTAATTCATCTCAGCATTGCAATAATAAAAAACCTGCTTTTCTCTCCTCTTTCAAAAGAATAATCTATCAAACCCCTGAAAGTACAATTAGTTCTGATTTCCATAATTTATTATTCTCATTCTCATTCTCTTGTTTTCGGCTTTGTGTTTAGGTTCAAGTACTCCAAAATAAGTGGTTTTGGTTGTATAGCAAAACAGTTCTGTATATTACTGGAGCTCTAAACTGGCTATTTTGCTAACAATACTCCATTTATATTATGACGAATATATTCAACAAAGCTAGCATTTAATTGGACTTCACTTAAAAAGTATAATATAGGTCAGATGGGAGAAATTTTGGCCAAGTACTAAAACATCTGCTGATACATTTTTCTCATTGTTCACCAGCTACAGGTATGTTGTTGGTTTTTATTATGCCCAGTAAAAGAGAATAATGGAAATCATAACGTTAACTACATTGAAACTATTGTCAGGTGCAATTCAGCTTCTTTGGGAACAAATAAAAGACTTTGATTTGAGATAATGGGGGAGAAGGAATGAGAATCCTTCTAATGAGAGGCAGAGAAAAGATTATCCATTATGTGGGAGAACCAAGGTATGAATAGATTTAAAAATCATGTATGTACATGCACGCACACAATATATACATATATGGCCTTTTCTTAGAAAGGGGACGATTTTATATTCATATTTTTTATTTGCATAAAATAGGTATCAGATGGGTAACAAAAGAGAGCACTAAGGAGTACTGAGGACTTTGGTGAACTGGAAGGCCTCATTCATATAAAAATGTTCAGACTGATGTTTTTCAACGTTATAGTAGCTAAAATGGTAGTATGACCATGTATCCCTTATACCTGGGACTGTCAAGTTTCATGCCTATTGTCCCTTTCAAATGCATCTGTGTTTAGACTATGGATCACATGGCCACCCTACAAATACAACATAGCAGGGGAGCCATTTTGATCTGGGCGCCAGTTTGGAATCCCTTGTATTAAAGTCTCTCCAAAGCGTGTAATATGTGATGACAGGTTAGCCAAAATCTCACCCTAAAATGGAAGTATATTGTAAAAAATTTTGGTTAATGTAAGAAATGTGATTTTCTAATAAGGGGAAGTAGTATCAATAGCATTGCTTTGTTGGGGATTATTTTATTCAAATATTCTTATGGTTGATAGCATTTATGAATTTTTCAGTTTTCATGATTTGCATAAGTTGGTTAAAATAGAGCTTTCCTGTACATATAGTGCTATCTTCTGAACACCCCTATCTGCTTTTTTACTCCTACTTTGTCTTCTTGGGTTAGTTCAGTAACTTTCACACTCTTTTTAGTCATTGAAGCCACTTTTACAATTAATATTAGACAGAATCCCACTATATAAAAGCAAAGATTCTGTGACTGGAAATATAAGAAGACAGTGGAATGCAGGCCTCTGAGCTCTTGTTCTGCATCCCTTTATCCGTTCTGCTTCCCTCCACCAAGGTGACCCCAAGAAAACTCTTTAAATCTCTAGGGTTCTGAATACATAATCTCAAAGAAACTCTAGTCTAATGGGGAAAATAATGGACTTTAAAGTCAGACTTTGGATTCCCATCTCTACATTTAGAAATCGTGTGTCCGTGGATGCAGCTTAAACTCAGTAACTCCCTGGTAAACTTGAGATGTAGGGATGGTGTACAGAATTAATGATGTAAATTAAATAGTATTCTTAAAGCATGTGGATGTTTTTCAAGGTGTACATTCCTGCTCTCTATACTCCCCCACCCCTGCATTTGTGATTCTCACCCTACCTGTGAATCAGAATCACTATGGATCTTCTTTTAAATAGACCTGTCAATTTCTACTCAAAACCTACTGATTGAGAATCCTCAGTGTTTGGACCTATGGATCTGATTATAAAGCTGTACGGTTGGACACTGTTAAGAACAACTGCTCCGTGTTCTCTTACTCAACTATCCTTTTCCTCTTTCCAAAGTCTATGAATTTATCAGCTCCCACTCTTTCCTTAAACCTGACTTAAGACATTTATTTGTGGATGGTAAATTGGTTAAGAGCACAGTTTTTTATAGAAGAATGTCTGTGTTCAAGTCCAGGTGTTACCAGTGATGAGCTAACTAACACTGGACACTTTACGTCTTTGGGCTCCAGTTGCCTCATTTGAAAAATGGGTTTGTGAAAAGCAGCAAACAAGCACTTAGATTAGTGCCTTGAACCTAGTTAGTAGTTAAAAATATTAATTATCATCATCAGAATTACTTGGGTTCTTTTCTTTATCATTTGACACCCAACCTTGAAGTAAGTTTTTTATTTAATTTTCTTAAAAACAAATGAAAAAACAATAAAAACCAAACACAGCTTTTCTCTTACATTTACATAATTTTAAAATTTGGCTATCATTCTCCAGGCAATGCAGATTCAAAACTTTGTAGGCATCTTATCCTTTCCTATTTGGCTTTTATTTGCCACAAAGGATGTGCTCTAATATCTAGCATTTATAGTATAGAAATAGCCTGTTGACTCTGCCTGGGGTTTCAGTCTTTTTGTCTTTAATTACACTCTTTAAATCTCTCTCTGAATAATATCCTTAGGTACTATATTTTATAATAATTTCGCTTCCTAGATCAAAGAACAGTTAAAATATTTCCAGTGCCTACCAAACAAAACATAATTTCCTTAGTATGGACTTCACATATAATTCTAATAAATGATTCACAGAAGTAGACAAAGCTATGAGAGTAGCAGCATTGCCATTGGTGGGCAATAAGAAATTAAACTTTTTATAAATTTGTACTGCTTGATACCTCAGGATAGCAGTAACAGGCTTCTTATGTCAGCAGTAAGTGAAACATTTGTCTCTTTGATATATAATCAGCAATGTTTTACTTTTATCTATTACTCAATCTTTGCTTACTCATAAAGTGGGTCTATTTAACACTTCTCCAGTTATCTTGTCACTAGATATACAGACGTAGATATTGTTTCTAATTCCACTTACCCTTTCCTTCCAAGCACAATGTCTGATTCATAATAATCTTTGAAAAAATTGTTTGTTAAATGAATACATGAATGAATGTAAGAACAATTTTCACTCTTCATTGAACTTAGTACATGTAATTTAGCTCTGTTCTGTACATTTTTTAGGTGAGGGCACTGATGTATCATTCTATATAGCTAGTATAGGAAGTATGGCTTTGAGATGTGTTTAGTATTAATGATGCTGAGAAGATTTTCCACCTTTCTTATACTTTAATCAAATAAACTTTCTGTATACAAAGCATTCAGGGTATAAGTATAGATACAGATAAAAGTCCATACCTTTCTTGATGATCTGAGGTCTAATTATAAGTAGGTTAAGTGCATCAAGAATTCTCTATATGTATATGTATTACACATAAGAAAATAGACCCATACACATACACATATATTTGTAAGCATGTAAATGTGTATGCGTGCATGATATATGTATAAAATATTATTATTATTATTAAGTATATAATAGTTCTAGACTGGACCAAAGGAAAATTATTGCCTATTTTCTTCCTGTGTTTAAATGCAGAATACTTACAGATACAAAAATTTTCTTGCTACAAGTATGGTTTAGAAATACACAGAGGTCTTCCCTATAAAATTATACCTAAAACTGTACAGAAAGTTATAATTCATTGATGAAAAAATTTGAAGAAAACATTAACAAGTGGAAAGATATACTGTACTCATGAATTGGAGGAATTAATATGATTAAAATGACTGTAGTCCCCAAGGCAAATACAGATTCAATGAAATCCTTATCAAAATACCAATGTCATTTTTCACACAACTAGGAAAAAGAATTCTAAAATTTGTATTTACATACAAAATACCCCTAATAGCCAAAACAATCTTGAGAAATAAGAACAAAGCTAGAGGTATCCTCCTCCCTGATTCCAAACTAGACTACAAAGCTATGGTAATCAAAACAGTATAGGGGCTTTCCTGGTGGCACAGTGGTTGAGAATCTGCCTGCTAATGCAGGGGACACGGGTTTGAGCCCTGGTCTGGGAGGATCCCACATGCCACGGAGGAACTAGCCCCGTGAGCCGCAACTACTGAGCCTGCACGTCTGGAGCCTGTGCTCCGCAACAAGAGAGGCCGTGATAGTGAGAGACCTGCGCACCACGATGAAGAGTGGCCCTCGCTTGCCACAACTCGAGATAGCCCTCGCACAGGAATGAAGACCAAACACAACAAAAATAAATTAATTAATTAATAAACTCCTACTCCCAACATCTTCTTTAAAAAAAACAAACAAACAAAAAAAACAGTATGGTACTTGCACAAAAACAGACACACAGATCAATGGAACAGAATAGAGAAATGAATCCACACTTATATGGTCAATTAATCTATGAAAAAGAAGGCAAGAATATACAACAGCAAAAAGACAGCCTCCTCCCACCCCTATGTTCATTGCAGCATTATTCATAATAACCAAGGTATGGAAGCAACCTAAGTGCCCAACCATAGACGAATGGATAAAGAATATGCAATATATATATTACATATATATACTATACATGCACACACATATATAATTGTATAATATATAATGGAATATTACTCAGCCATAAAAAAGAATGAAATTTTGCCATTTGATACAACATGGATGGACCTAAAGGGTATTATGCTAAATGAGGTAACTCAAAGAAAAATACCTTATAATTTCACTTATATGTGGAATCTAAAATCAAAACAAATGAACAAATATAACAAAATAGAAACAGAGCCATAGATACAGAGAACAAAAAAACTATTGCCAGAAGGGAAGGGTCACGAGGGGAGGAAAGAAAAAGGTGAAGGAGATGAAGAAGTATGAACTTCCAGTTACAAAACAAATGAGTCCCAGGTATGAAACGTACATCGCCAGAATATAGTCACAAACTATCTAATATCTTTTATGGTGACATTGCAACTAGACATATAGTGATCATTTTGAAATGTATACAAATGTTGAATCATTATGTTGTGTAACATGAACTAACACAGTGTTGTAGTTCAATTATACTTCAAAACCAACAAGCACATAAGGAAAACATATATTTTTTCTTTTTCTTTTATTTTGTATCTATATGAGATGATGGATGTTCACTAAATTTACTGTAATCATTTCATAATGTATGTAAGTCAAATTGTTATGCTGTATACCTTAAACTTATACAGTACTGTCAATTATATTTCAATAAAACTGGAAGAAAAATTTTAAAAAAGAAAAGCCAAAAAACATATTTAAATAGAAGTTCAATAATGAAAAGGGAAATTGAAAATTTTAATACATATAACTCAGATTAGTATTCTAATTTAAAAATATAAGTTTAAACTTGCTAGATAATGCCTTTCCTCTACCTGAGATGTAAGGCAAAGAATTTTCATAGCAATCCACCATTTACAACTAGGTTTACTTTCTGGAAATTAAAAAAATTCTAATATGCTTTTTTCCCTTGTTTTCTTTTTGCCTTCAATCCTTTGTTTTTCCTCCAATTATGTTAACTAAATGGCTTACAAGGATCCATTGCTCAACCTTATGATGTCTTTAGTTCCTCACTTGATCCTAACTGCTGATGTTTAAGGGGGGGAAAATCTAGTAAGAATAAAGATCTGATGATTAAATTTCACATTTAAATTAGTTATTTTAAATATTTCACAAGCTTCATATAAAAAATACATATCAAATCATCTACTAATATTGGATGTTAAAATTTTATTTAGGTAGTCAAATGCCTTCTAGTAGACTTAAATGTAGCAAATCATTATACATCCAGATATCAGGTAATTTTTTCTTCTTAGATTAATTTTGATGTAAATGTACACATAATCAAAATAGATGTTGGCCTAAACTTCTAATCAATTTTTCCTATAAAATTGCTTGATTAATCAATCCAATCCCACTGACATCATTAAGTTTCTCTTACATTTATTAAATAGAAACATGGTCTCTACCTGAGCTATCAATTCTGATATATTTATTTTTTTGTCTCATCTGTAAGATGTTAATTAATGTTTTTTTTTAAATATGTATTAATATTTTCTAGAGCAGGCCTACTGCCACAACATTTCATTTTCATAAAGTGCTTCCTCTTTAATTGAACCTTGGATATTTTAAGAAATTTAAAAATACTGGATTTTGCTTATAAATTCATTAGCTATTATTAGCTTGGGAATATGATATATTACATTATTCAATTTCTGATTTAAATTCATGAATATCTATTCAACTAGTCAAGTGTCCTTTTATATATCAGAAAGATTTCATAGTTTTATTTTATTTTGTTGCACTCATTTCTTGTAATTGTTATGCTAAAATATTTTAATCTATTTATGTAGTATTATTGTAAATAAAATATTTGATCATAACGTCTCATTGGTTATTATAAATGTGTGTACATACACTCACATAACACACATGTATTAAATTTGGTGACTTTATCCTGTATATTTTATTATATTGAATTCTGTCCTTCAATCAATTTAATATTTTATTAAATAATGTGAAAAGAAACAAAATAAGATTAGTTTATTAACTGATAATGTGTAGGAAAAATCTAACTGCATTGGAAAAACTTCAGGAAATTTTTGTGTTTAAAACAACTCTCAATGGTTGGTTGATTTTCACTATGAAATGAAAATAGAGTAAGTAAAGGTATATATTAAACACAAGATCAGATAAGTAGCTGAATATTTAAATTTTCAGGATAAATTGTGAACGTAAGTTTGAAGTATCATATTTATATCATTTTAAATCAGATTTGTTATAATATAAACTGTAATCAAACTAAATATAGAAAACTGTTATAATCTTAAACAGTTAATTTTAAAACAGAAGACCATTTGATTAAATTATTTCCCCATCAAAGTAAATGTATATATGGAAAAATTCTAATGTAATTTTTTAAAACTTAAAGGTGATATACTTCTTACATATATGCTATGTTTAAGTGTTTTTGTTTTCAAATTATTGGAGCATTTGAATTAAGACCTCTGCAAAGTATGACACGTGCAGTTTAAATAATGCTGAACACTAGTTCTCTTTTAAGATAGTTTTCCAGAGTCCAAAACAGTTCATTCTTTCTCTGCATATTCTCCAGTGTTATATGTGCAGGTAATTTCCTACTTATACTCACCATTTCTGAAACCACTTCCTGAACTTGATTTCAAGTACTACTAGCTGCTAAAATCCTTTCATGATACACTTTGTATCAATCAATAATGATTTTAGCTAAAGATAAGACATTAAGCATTAGTGACATTTAATTATCTCACTTAAAAATTTTACAGTAGATAGTTCTGGGTTGATTCAGCAACTTAGCAGTGCCAACAGGATCTAATTTCTTTTTATACTCTGCTACATTATCCTAAGTGTGTTGGCTTTCTGTCCTCCTGCTTGTGCCTTATGGTAACAAGAAAGCTCCTGCCATTCCAGATGTCTCAGTAACATTTCCAGAAGATATATTAGGAAAGAATAGCATCAGCAAGTTTTTGTCACACATAGTTAGTTGTTTTTTTTAATTTTTTTAACACTTTAAAAAAATCAATTTATTTAAGCTAAAAAAGAAACCAAAACAGTTCACCCATTTCTGGTTTTAGTTTTGTTTATAATAGTTTTGTTTATAATTAGAGAGCAAAAGACTTAGATTTCTTACATCAAATTGATCAAACCTTAATCACATATTCAGTACCTATAACAGAAGTCAGACTCATCTCCCCTTCTGATTGCTGCCTAATTCATGGACAAATTCAGAATTTGGTTATTAGAGAAGAGCGAATTGTCTGTTAGGTAAGTAGTCAGTTCCTGCCAACACGTGTCTCTTATTTTAGTATTCTGGGCAGAAATTAGGCAATTCATGAAAAAAAAGAGCCCTCAAAATTTTCCCAGACCTTACTATATTTGACAAAGTTAATTTGATTTTCTTTTAACTTGATAATGGTATGAGTTCTGTAAAATGGAACAAAATACAAAATAAAATTTAGAAAAAATGCATATGCATATTTGCTTACACAGGAAACAAAACTGTCAGTACAAAGAGGGTGGTGTAGAAGGGTTATTAGTTCAAATTTAACTAACCTAATCTCATATCTTGCCCTACGAGATGCTCAGTACATCTTCTGAATTGATCCCGTTGGAGGACGGGAATTCTACTGTCAATAGACTTACAGCAGAGGATGCATACTATCTTCCAAGGCAACTGTCGTAGGTTGAGTTTCCTTCAAGCAGGCCCTAGACAAGGATTTATGCGAAAGTAACTTGCAGAAAAAAACAGTAGGGAAGTAGGAAAGTGGAACCAGAAATGGAAGGAAGTTAAAGAAGGGAGCACTTTCAAGTTGAGTCTCACAGAGGGAAGTTTTGACTCAATCTCACTGGAGAACTCTGGATGAAAATCACAAATCAGAGTTGTCTAGATGAGCAGAAGATATCTAGAGTTCCTAGCCCACCACTTTTCCCGGTATTTGATAGAAAATGTGCTGGCAGGGGGAGAGCATACATTCCCAGTCACTGTATTTCTATGTTCATCTAAGAAAAGTGAGATTCAAGGACAACTTTCCAATAAAGAGAGGCAAGTGCCAGCTTTTGGAAGTGGAACACACCAGAGAGGAAATATTGAGGGTATGAAAGCAGATATGGGAATAGTACTAATAGATCTGTGCAGCAACTGAAGGTCATGGAATTAAGATTACCCTTCTCTTTATTGCACTGGTCTGGGACTGAACCCGCAATATCTCCAAGTATGCCTGTGCTTGTTTTCAAACTCATTCCATATTATGTCAGCATTGTACCTTGTATGCACTTCTAATGTCATTAATTTACTTAATGTATCAATACCACCCTTTATAATATTTATTTATATTTATGTCCATCTCTGCTGCCAGCTTGTAAAGTATCTTAGTGCAAAGTTTGTGTCTTAATTATTTGGAATCTTGATTCTAGAAAAATGCAGAATACATAGTAAATCTCAGAAAACGTGTGTTGATAGAAGGTCTAATTGTGAATAAATAAATTAATAAATCAATGACTGAAATGCAATTTTAGAAAATTTGCCTCAGATAAACCAAGATACGGCTTTACACAAAAAGCTGCCATAACTAGTCTCAAGTGTCAGTGATTTCATGACTTAATCAGCAAACACTAGTGTCTACTCAATACGAAAAATAGTCTGCTTGGTGCAACAATTTCAGATCTGTTGGGACAAAAAAGCACTAACATGATGATATAAAATTGATTTTATCTTCATAATGTTTTGTAGTAAAATTTTTCATAGTATTTGTTCACCTTATTTAATCACCTCTTCACCTTATTGAATTTTATTGTGTCTGTACTGTTTTATCTCCTTTTATTTACATATTTTGAATGGCTTAATATTTATTGTGTTGTATTTAATACAAGCTGAAAATAACTTATTCAAATAATGAATCAAGGAAATCAAAAAGATTAATCAGAGAGGGAAGACTTCAGGTAAGAGATAAAGACAGAAATATACAGATTCCACTTTTCCTTCTTCTCTATATGATATTCTTAGAATAAGTAAAAGGAATTAATAACCTTGACTCCCATCAGACAGTAGATAATAAACAAAAGCATTGGGCAGTAATTTAAAAGAGCTGCTATTTGAGAAATTTTAGATTTTCAGAAAGTATTCCAATTTCCTTACACACACACACATATATATATATTTACAAAAAATGTTAGTAATTAGGAAGAGTACTTTAGTTTAATTCAAGGTCTATAGATCTTAAAGAAAGAAGAAACTATTCACAATTATTTTATATAGCTATTATAATTTTGGGATCAAAATCTGAAAATATAGCCTTTATTAGTCACCACTGTGAACAATTCCACCTTACTAATACAGGTTCAGAAAGGTTACATAAAGGTTTTGAAAACGAATTCCATCTTTACCACAAAAACTTTTTCCCCCTAGATGTATATACTATTTAATATTAAGAAATCTACTAATGTGTTTTGTTATGGATATTTGTCATAAGAGAAAAGAAAACATGTAACCATCTTAATATATGATTAAAAGGTATTTGGATTTTATTTCAACAGCCATTCTTTAGGTAAAGTATTTCCAACTTATCATAAAAGCTCAAAATATTGTCAATATTAAGTTTATTGATAAAAGAGACAGGGAAATCCCTGGTAAAGTGAATACAAACCCAGAGGGCCTAGTATCAATACTATTATTTAACTGTGCTGGACAATAAATTCACAAAGGCAATAATCTGAGAGGTGGGAAGGCAATAGCAAGAGTATCATCAAATCCTAAATTATTAACTGTCAAGCTACAAAACTCAGGAGAATCAACTCAGCAACTGCTGTTAATTAATAAAGACTGCATAGTTAGCTAAATACAAAACAAATATTTCAATCAATAGCTTTCCTTTTAGATTAATAACCAGGTGGGTAATAGAATGAAAAATATGTTATGTATAATAGGAATAAAATATGTTAATTTGAATAATTTTAAGAAGTTATGTGATAAATCTACATACACAAAGTTTTCCCTGCACACACATCATGCTCACCAGTATAGAGGAACTTTAAAAGATAATTTGAGTAAATAGTAAATGATGACATGCCATATACATGTATTGGAAGACTCAGTTTTGTAAAGGTGGAAATTCTATCTATAGTTCTATATATTTAACATAGTTCTGAGAAACAACGTCCTTTCATGAAAAAAGGAACCATATAAATGTTATCCTAAAATTATACTACCACCCTAAATATATGAGATGAGCCATTAAATAGTTTAAAAAAATGAAGAAAAAAGGAATACATTTAACTAATCCAGTTGAAAATCATGTTTAAATCATTAACTGTAAAATATTATTGTAGTGATAAGAATAGACAGGCAAGTCAGTGGAAAATATTTTATATGCATAATAAATATGCGAGTATATATTTGTATATTTTATAACATATATGTGTATGTTTATACACACACATAAATTTTATACATAATTAGGTTAGTATTTTGATCTTTGGGACTAGATACATTGATTGTGTGTTAAGACAATTAACTATTCAAAGAAAAAATAGATGAAATTATTTCCCTTGATCACACTTAATTTCAAAATAAATTCTGGGAAGATTTCAGAATTGTCTAAAAGTGAATAAAAGCCTTAAGAAAATAATTAGTATTTATGTTAATTCTTACAATGATACCAACAGGAAACCAGAGATAAACTTACAAATTTTTAAATTTCAGTTTATAAAAAATACAAGTCTCTGAAATTCAATTTGTTACTATTTAAAAAATAGCTTACTCTATTACTTAATCCAAAATTCCAAATCTAAGAATTTATAATAAGAAAATAAGCAGAGAGTTGTATAAGTATGTATGTGAAAGTATTTATTTGCAGCCTTATTAATAATGGTGGACAAATGGAGACAAATATGACAATATAAATAGGTAAGAAGAAAGCTACATCCACTTACAGCAAATAAAATGATGTGTATATTTATTTTAACGGAAACAGCTATTTTTAAATGAAAATGCAGTTATAACAACATCATCCATTTTGTTTATAAGCTGATAGGAAACTTTTGTGAAAGATATATACAAAATATCAATGGTGGTTTTCCTTGATGGATAAAGTGATTTGTATTCATACAGTTTTTATTGACCTGCTATATTTCTTGTTTTCTACAAATAATTTTCATGACTGTTAATAGCAGGATAAAACTAATGATATGAGGGAAAAAAATCCTGCAAAAAAGAGCTATTTATTTAAATCCTGACCTTAAATATAGACCATTCAATGTGAGGCTTAGAGCCACCTGGGGCCATATAAAGTTGCTGGAACTTCAGATGAACTAAAAAGGGGCATTAGGTAAGGCCATCCAAGGTAGCATTGCAAAATTTAAGAGCCAGCATCAATGCAGAAGTAAATTTGTAGGTTTATAAATGGTTTGCTCTGCTATCCCCATTATTTTTGCTCATCTTTTACTGTTCAACGTCACTGGCAAAGAAGAAAATTATTACTGACCACACTCTATTCATTATACAGTTTCCAATAAGTAACTACAATCCCTCAACTTTGCTTTTTCTCATTTGTAGCATTTACCACAGTTTTCAATTTATTTATTAAAAAATTGAATGAAAAAAAAATTGAATGGATGTTAGTTGGAAAAAATGGATGAATACATGAATGAAGTCAAAATAGTGGGCAGTGGGAAGAATGGATAAAAAGGAAATAACGAGAGAAATTGGTGTCTGAGACAAAGAGATATGAGAAACAGTTCAAGGTAAAATGTTCATTATTGAAAGTATAAAACAGTGAACATTGGGGCACTTTTCTTCTGTAGAATCCAGTGAATTTTACGTAAAAGTATGGCAACTTAAAGGAATTCATGAAGCTGGAAAGAAAATCAAGCAACAGTATGTACTTCAAATTACTTGGTTAAATAGCAGGATAAGATCATGATAGAAATTGTTAGATGTATAAAAAGCTGTAATATAATTAATTGATATGTTTTTACTGATAACTATTGCCTCTGAAAGCTTAATATGTTTTTAAAAATGACCAAAGCTAAGACCAAGTGTCTTCCAGAACACAAAGTAAATTTATTAGATTTACTAAGAAAGCAAAACTATTATTTCACTGTATGTTCGATGAAATATTTCTTTGTATTCCTAATTTGCTATATGATTCTTGAGTAGTATCACAAATTGTTGCTGAATATAATTGAAAGACTTAGCCATTTATTAGTTGATCATGATGTTTTTCTTCTTTAATTTAGTTTATATGTTGAATTGGCTAAGATGTAAATATGTAAATCTTACCTTGAATTCCTGGGATAACTCTAACTTTGTCTTTATGCTTGATCTTTTCTTTTTTTTTGGTTGTTACTTCCTTTTAAAATGAGCTTAATTCTTAGTCTAATGTTATAAAACTGGCAGTATAAAACCGCAAATTTAATATAACATATTACTTATAGAGACTTTCCTAGAAACTACCGATCATGTGTGAAGAACTACCCATCAATCAACTACTGATGAAAAAACAAGGAGTCGTGCAATTTTCATGAAGAACATCACAATCACTAAGCCAAATTTTGGAAGTGGCACTGACTACAAAAACTAGGTGATGTTTCATCATCCTACTGTTTTAAACAGAGAGTCAGATCCTCAAATACATAGCGTATTGTAAATGGCTACTAATTTTTCAATTTTGTAAAACGTAGATGTGAAGTAACCTAAAACCTGGCAAGAAAAGGGTAAAAGAGATACTTATGCAACTCATACATAAGAAAATGACTACCACCAGGAAAAACCCATTCATCATATTTTTGTATGAGTTTAAACAAAGTATATTAGGTTTTATATTTTAAGAAAATAACCCTTTAATGTGAGCATCAAAGACAAATTATTTTATTTGCTTGAAAATTTAACTTTTGTCTATTTGTAAAAAAGACAAAAATCTATGAATTTGTAGACACTAATATTTGTATAATTTTATAGGCATTCAATACTTTTCACTATTAAACTGTGAATTGATTTCAATAAAAATTAGTTAATGTATCAGCTCTGAAAATATATCCATTATTTGAAACATTCCTTTTCCCTAGTTCTTTCTTTTAAGTCTTAGGCCATTGGTATTGCCTTAGCTTAATTTAAAATCTGTGCTTGTTAGTCCTCTGAATATTGTACAACCAATTCCTAACCCCTTGGGTATTTTACCATTCTTCCCCCCAACCCTGAGCCTTCTATATTATTTTCTTCAGGAATGAATACATTGGTGGAAAGGCTTTCCTTTAATTATTGACCTTGAACTGTGGAATGCATTAGTGAATAAGAGAAAGGCTTATGCTTCTGAAATGTTGCACAGCTGTCAATTTCTTTAGCATAAATTAATGAACATTGCTGTTTAGACACCTGGGTTATAGTTCCTGCTCTGTAGCCAACTAGCTGAGTGACATTAATCCAAGCCCACATGGGATCCCTATGCCTTCATCTCTAACATTAAAGATTTGTACTAAATTACCTCTAAGATTTTAAGATTTTCAATGGTTTTAATTATCAACTTCATTCATTTTTTAAACTTCCTTCTTTTGTCTGCCTTGTGGATGTTGACACCTCCATTTCTGTATAAATATCCTACAGGATAATAAATAAAATTCAAATTTATAATTTTTGCTGTACAGGGAGCTATGGTAAATAGCACTGCATGTGGAGAATATTGAAATTAGTGGATAAAATAGCCTTTGTATTATTCGTGGGTTTCATTTATCAAAGCTAATTCCCTCTTGTAACGTCAGGTCTTGACTGTAAAATTATTTTACTATTTAGATACGTATAATGGCTCAGTTTATGATTAGCTCCTTACCATAATAACTAAATTAGCAATACGATGACTGAGGTCTTTGTTTTTGATTTAGGTATTTATGAAAAAGAAAAATATAACCTTCATCTCACCTCCTCATATAGGCATTGCCTTTGCATTTTGTGTACTTATATTTGCAATCACTACATTACATGGTAATTGTTCAATTCCTTCTTGTCTCCCTTGACTAAAATGAAATCCTTAATTGTAGGGACTATGTCTTATAAATCTTTGTTTCCTAAATGTCCAGGGGAATGCCTAGCTGAAACTGGGAGCTTAAGAAATGCTTATTGTATGGATGAATGAAAATCAACTTCATAAAAATACTCAATTACACAACCTTAGTCTTGTTTCAAATATACATTGTGAAAATACAAGTGAATGCCAACTTGATTTATTTATGATTTGACATATTTGTGTAAATAAATGCTCTTTACTAATAAATTAAATATTAATAATGATAGCATTAATCAAAATTAGAAAACCCTTACAAAGCCCTTAGTAGATACTAGGTTAGTAGGTACTAGTTACCTGACAATATAAGACAGTTATACTCCGCATTCAATTTATTGCAATATGTTGGTTTTTTGAAGTATATGAAGAAAATCCAGCCAATACAAATATGCAATTGGAAAAGAGATGACTATTTCATAGTCTTTTTCAGATTATTGTGGGTATTCTTGTTTTGATGCTACACCAAAACTTGATGGTTTTGGTTTTACCCATGCATGATTTTGTTTTTACCCATGCATGATTTTGTACCATCATGAACTGACCATTTTGCAAATATTGGTTCACTAAGATATATACATTTTCCAAATGTTGACATATTTTGTTACACATTATCAGAATATCTCAACAGAGAAATATTTTAAGCATGCATTGGGAAGTATCAAGCTTATATGGTCAGTACAAGTTTTCAGAAAACAATTTTTTCTTGAAAAGTTGATTGTTATCATTGCCAACAGAAAATATCAGTTTTCCTTGAAATGACAAACTCTCTTTTCATTAATTTTTGAGAAAATATCTGCTGTGAAAATATATGAGTATGAATAACCATAGTTTGTTGCTTGTCCTTTCAAGGAAAATAGTATTCTTTGAAAAAAAGCAGCTAGTTCAGCCCACAATGCAAACAGTTGTCCAAATAATTTTCCTCCAGCCAACCATGTACATTCAGGATGCAGAAGGGCTTTAAACATACTTCCCCATTTCTTCACACAGAATGTTAGAACTATGTGTACTGATGTGTAGAGATTTAATCAAATCAGTAACTTTTCTGCTGCATCAATACTTAAGTGAAACATTATCGTTATTATTGTTATTATATAAGGATTATATAATTATATATTATAAGGAACTTTTTGGCCAACCCAATGTTATTAGTTCATCTGTAACAGTGGAAAATACAATGACTATTAGTTTAGATTTTGTTCTTCCATTTTATTTTGTGATTAAGGTGCCAGAAGTTATACCCACCAATGTTTTTGCATGATTGGTGCAAATACCAATTCAGTGAAATAGGGAAATAACACATAATATTGCTATGGAAGTGTTTTGATTTTGGACATATCTTGAGAAACTTCAGGGGTTTGAGAACTGCTCGTCAAGTGATTAATCAAAATCACATGCAGGGTAAAAATGCTGGTTAAGAATATAAACTTGGATTTAAATGCCAGCCCTATGTCTTAATAATTGTGTGAATGTGGGTAAATTTCCCTAAGATTCTGATTTGCAAATTAGATGAGTGTTAAAATCTATGTGTTATGGACGTAAATCATGTATTTGGCTTCTGACTTTTATTAATAGAGATATAATTGGCATATAACATTGCATTAGTTTCAGGTATACAACATAATGATTGGCTATCTGAAGGCTGGAGGTATCCAGGAGCATATGGGTTTGCCTGATAGGTGGTGTGAGCCAGACTTCTTGCTGAGGAGTCTGGGATATGGGGGCACTCATGCGTGTCTCATTCCAGGACTCCCCTCCAGCATGTTGAGACCCCAAGATCCTGGGAGATCAGGCTTCCTCTGGGAAGAGTGGTTGGTGCACCACCCAGCACCTGGGACCTGATTCCGCTTCCTCTGGAGCAACCCTGATGCTCACCACATCCCAGCCCATCCTCTCCTTGCCCTTCTCTCAGGACCCACACTAACTCCCCTCACACACACAAAATCACATAGTGCACCCTTGGGACCCCCAACTGGACTCTGTTTGCTTTTCTGCGAAACCCCACGCTCCACCCACCTGGATCAGGCCTTAGCTCTATTCCCCAAGATTAAAAAAACAAAAACAAAAACAAAAACGACAACTGAAATCTTCACTTCTTTTTATGATGAAGAAATTCTCTGGTTATAGAAGTCTCTTTGGGGAGCAAAGCCTGTCTTTCCATATAGTAGCTGGAAATGCTAGGCTTTTGTTTTCTCACTCACTCAATCTCCTTTTCAGCTAGACCAGAGGCATCTAATTTATAATCTTCTGATCAATTTACCTATTCCAGATGTTGACTGCGCAGATAGTAATGTGAAAGGGAATTGGAGAGCTCACTCTGGGATAGGACATGTGGTGCTGGTGAAACATAGGTAGAGTTCCTGGCACAGAAGGGAAGGACTTGTATGAAAATACAGGTAGCAGTTGCAAAAATACTGAAGTTGCTGATGTATAACTGTAGCTTCTAATGCTTGGCTACAACAGTTATTTCTTCATCAATGAGTTCTGCTCATGGTTTAGGCAACTATTCTTGAAAGCTTAGGCCCTTAGTCTGCTCTCCAGCTTTCCCAGTAATTCAGAAAACTGCTGAGTAACCTTAAATGGTGTCTGCAGCTATTGCTTGTAGTCAAAATCCTGGGGAATAAAGCATCTCATAATGTTGTGAACTTAAATGAGATAAGCTATGTAACAAACTAGGCAAAATTCCTGATTCATAAATAAATGAATAAATAAATACATGTTAGGTACCTAAAGATGGGCCTTATATTCCTTTGTTTCCCTATATATTTTTCCAATATACCACACTGCTTCTATCAAAGCAATTGACAATGTGGGAAAAGATTGATGAATCCTTAATTCTGTTTGTATTTAGTGGCTATTACACAGAATAATTTCAAACAGTAGGCATTCATATAGTGGTGCCTAGACCCTTTTAACTTAAATTATCTGGAATAGGGATAAGACTAGAGGTTAAATATTATGGGAAATAATCTTGAAAATAATTAATGGCTCAAAAGCAGGAGAATAATTCCTTGTTCACTGATGGGAACATAAGTTCTCTTTTTTTGACCATGGATATAAATAAAAGTTTAGCCATTGCTACTATAAAAACAAAGAAATGCAGGATAGTATAGCAAAGGAAGGAAAATATGGCCAAAAAATGAAAAAAAGATGAAAATAATGATTAAGGAAGAAAAGTGGAAAGAGCCAAAAAATGCAGAGATACTATTTCTCTGGTCTTAGTCCACCAGCCTATGTTTGAATCTTCTAGAGGTGCTGGCCATTGTCAGTGGGTATGTCTAGTTTCCCACATACAGGTGGCCCTTGAATTTTATACTTTTGACCTTCAAACAGCCGGAATGTTAAGATATTAAATATTGTCACTCAAACTTTTTAATATGCCTATTCAGACTATTTTGACTTATCCTTTGGGGACCTGCTCTAACAATTCATAGTTCCATTTAGGATTTCTGCCATCTTGGAATAGTGAGATTTCTGTAAGCCCATATTTCAATGTTTCCTTGCAGTAATTTCTTATAGGTTTCTCTGCAGCCTAGTGTTTCTGCAAAGTTCTTCAAAGACAGCCAAGGGAGACACAGAGAGAAGATGACAGAGGTTCCATTTATATCCATAGTACATATTGTCTCTCCAGATCATGTCTGGATTGAAGAATGTATTCTACTAAAAAGTTGGAATATTGTTTTATCATATTCCCTTTATTATTTTATGAAAATCACAGAGTGATGAAACAATAAAAATTAAAAAGTGACTCACAAATTGATGTCTACTGAGAAAACTTGGGAATCATTTAACATGACAAAAACAGGGAGATTTTATTCTCAGCAAAATGATAGATTTAAACTGCTGAACAGTTTTCAGTTGCTAAGGAAATATATCATATTAAAGAACATGTTCAAATACTGGAAATGTTTTGAAAATATTTGGACATAAATTTCAAGTGTGATTAGAGCCTTATAGTATTTTTACCTCTTTGAGAACCAAAATTATTTTTATAACTTTTTAGTATTTTTGGACTTTTGGACTTTGAAGTTAGTTCATATTTCCAGAAGAAGCCACGTAAGAAAATGGACAATACATCCTGACGATTTTTCCTCCTGTGGTGTGTGCCATTGCCTACACCACATAGTCTACTGTCCTGAGTTATAGGGGTAGTGTCTTTTTAATTTTTATATTCTATTTCAAAATCTAACAAATGCTTAGTCATAGATGGCATTCAATAAATATTCTTAAGGTGAAATAAATTTAATGGTTAGATGGATCATCAGTATCATATATTAAATAAATAATTCAATAATGAAGTTGTCCCCAAAGTGTTAACCAAAAACTCTAAATAGGTGAGGTCACTGTGCTAGGACCTTTGGTGGGTGGTACAGAAGTTAGTGGGAAAAGTGCACATTTTGGAAGCAACAGGCTTGAAATGGGAGCACAGATTTTGAATTCAGATAGGACTGAGTGCAAGCCTCCCTGTTACCACTTAAACTTTGGACAATTTGCATAAAATCGCTGAGCCTCTCTTTTTCAAATTGTAAAATGTGAATAACGAGAATATCTATATCGGAGATTGATATCATTCCTTCTCAAAGAAGCTTGTTTCAAATTTAGATAGTTGTGCTCCTAAATTATTTCCATAATTTAGTTTCATGATTACATTATCATTTAATTTATCACAGCAGTGCATTCACTATGTGAAAATATATTCAGCTGTATGATTAAAATTTGCATACTTTTTTGCATGTTATACTTCAAGAATATTGACAAAAGTAAAATACATTAAAAAAATAAAGTATACATAAATTTGATAACAAAAGTAGTGGAAGAGGATACCAAATAAAAAATAAAACTCTCCTTTCCTTTGCTCAAGCTCACTTCCAATCCCAGTCCTCAAGGGATTTCAATTTTAAACATTTCTGTCATATTTTTTTCTAGTGGTTCTCTTTCTAAGTGTAAATGATATGCTTATGTCTCTATTTCACGATTCATCAAGTTAACATATTTATTTTACTTCTTCTCTTGGTTAAATGATATACTTGATTCTTTATTTTCTTTATTCATTGACATTAGACTTTATATCATGACTTGCCCCTATGTGAGATGAAGTATTTGTGTGTCACCTCCTTTTCCCCTTCTTCCAACTCCTGTCTCCTGTACTATTACTTTTATATTGTTAAGCTTTAAAATACTCTGTCACACAGCTGTAGCCTTCTGTGGTTGTCAACTTATTGAATCAATGTATAGATTAAGCATAGAAGACAGATGTACGTTGGGCACTTCTCACTGTACTTTTCATAGCATAAGAATTTTCATTTTGTAGCATGTCTTTTTCTCCATTAGATAATGAGCTTCCTGAGATCAGAAATCATCTACTTTTATTTTAATTAATATCCTGACTATTTGGCATAGTTACTGGTTTCTACAAAGCACTGAAACAAATCCCAGAGATAAGCCCATGCACATATGGTCACCTTATCTTTGATAAAGGAGGCAAGAATATACAATGGAGAAAAGACAACCTCTTCAATAAGTGGTGCTGGGAAAACTGGGCACCTACATGTAAAATAATGAAGTTAGAACACTCCTTAACACCATACACAAAAATAAGCTCAAAATGGATTAAAGACCTAAATGTAAGGCCAAACACGATCAAATTCTTAGAGGGAAACATAGCAGAACAATCTATTACATAAATCACAGCAAGATCCTTTTGACCCACCTCCTAGAGAAATGGAAATA
Source organism: Grampus griseus (assembly GCF_964374135.1). NCBI lineage: Eukaryota > Metazoa > Chordata > Mammalia > Artiodactyla > Delphinidae > Grampus > Grampus griseus. The sequence goes on from NC_139019.1 coordinate 15,132,383, forward strand.
AAAATAAACAAATGGGATCTAATGAAATTAAAAGCTTTTGCACAGCAAAGGAAATCATAAACAAGATGAAATGACAGCCTTCAGAATGGGAGAAACTATTTGCAAATGAAGCAACTGACAAAGGATTAATCTCCAAAATTTACAAGCAGCTCATGCAGTTCAATATCAAAAAAACAAAAACCTAATCCAAAAATGGGCAGAAAACCTAAATAGACATTTCTCCAATGAAGATATACAGATTGCCAACAAACACATGAAAGAATGCTCAACATCATTAATCATTAGAGAAATGCAAATCAAAACTACAATGCAATATCATGTCACACAGGTCAGAATGGCCATCAACAAAAAATCTAGAAACAATAAATGTTGGAGAGGGTGTGGAGAAAAGGGAACCCTCATACACTGTTGGTGGGAGTGTAAATTGATACAGCCACTATGGAGAACAGTATGGAGGTTCCTTAAAAAACTACAAATAGAACTACCATATGACCCAGCAATCCCACTACTGGGCATATACCCTGAGAAAACCATAATTCAAAAAGAGTCATGTACCACAATGTTCATTTCAGCTCTATTTACAATAGCCAGGACTTGGAAGAAACCTAAGTGTCCATAGACAGATGAATGGATAAAGAAGGTGTGGCACATATATACAATGGAATATTACTCAGCCGTAAAAAGAAATGAAATTGAGTTTTTTGTAGTGAGGTGGATGGACCTAGAATCTGTCATACAGAGTGAAGTAAATCAAAAAGAGAAAAAGAAATACTGTATGCTAGCACATATATATGGAATCCAAAAAAAAAAAAAAGGTCATGGAGAACCTAGGGGCAAGACGGGAATAAAGACACAGACCTACTAGAGAATGGACTTGAGGACACGGGGAGGGGGAAGGGTAAGCTGGGACAAAGTGAGAGAGTGGTAGTGTATATATGGACATATAAACACTACCAAATGTAAAATAGATAGCTAGTGGGAAGCAGCCGCATAGCACAGGGAGTTCAGCTGGGTGCTTTGTGACCACCTAGAGGGGTGGGATAGGGAGGGTGGGAGGGAGGGAAATGCAAGAGGGAGGAGATATGGGGACATATGTATATGTATAACTGATTCACTTTGTTATGAAGCAGAAACTAACACACCATTGTAAAGCAATTATACTCCAATAAAAATGTTAAAATATAAAATATATACTATAAAAGAAAATAAAAACAAATTGGGGAACTGGTCTTTAGAAAAGGAGGTTATTCGGTAGCTTATTAAGTCAGAGAAATGTTAACAAGCAATAAGGCAGGGCCAAGTGATTGGAATTAGTGTGATGGATGGTTCAAAGTGGAAGTTTGTTGCAAGCTAGAGAGAGGATAGGATCCGCCATTGAATGCCAGGTTAGACCAGACACGGCAGCAATTTGGACAGTTGCTAGGTCTCCTAATCCAGTTGATCCACTGCTCTCATCCTCCCTGCTCACAGGCAGGAATGACTGGAAGCTTAAGGTGGGCATGAAGTTCAAGCATCTCAGTTATCAGGAGTATAGGGTAAGCCATTGATGAGGTAGTGATTTTTTTCTCTTTGAAATAGAAAAAACATTCTATCTTAGTGCTGATATTTTCCCACAACCTGCATACACAGCAAGGTTTCATTTAAAAATATTACTCTAATATGAAAATCGTTGCCATGCTGAAAGGCTTACTTATGTGAAATTTTAATTTCTTGCTCTCTTTAAGTTCTTGCTGTCTTTCTCTGAAACTTCAGTAAATTGCCACATAGATTAAAGTGATAACAGATTTAGAATTATTTTAATTCCATTTTTATTGTCTTTCATTTGGAAATGAGCAAAACTATCTTTCTACTACTCTGCATTATATACCTGTTGTCATTGTATTATGCATATCACAATATTGTGATTTAAGTTATAATTTTAATTATATTTGTAAAGTATTAGAAAATGTATTAAAACAACATTTTCTTAGGTAAAATAAAGTTTAAAAATGTGTATAGGTATGTGTCTATGTGACAATAAATAAATAAAACAAAATTTCTTCAATTAATTACGAAGAGAGATTGGAATATATCTTTTTGTGAGTGTCTAGTATACAATAATTTAAGCTTACAAGATTGTATACTTCATTGCAAGTATGAAAACAGGACTTCTTTATATTAGCCCCTGATGCACCCAGACATCAGAGTCCTCTGTTCCTGCCTGATCTTGCTCTACCCAGCTGTAGGAACAAAACCCAAAGGCTCAGAATGTTCATATTTAATTATTTCCTCATATATTCATTTTAAAAATCATTTATTACACGCATGCTGTATCACCAGATTCAGTTCCTCTTATTCCATTTTTTACCTCTGCTTTCTTCTCCAAATATTGGTGTCCCAAAGCTCGCAGCTCACATCTTTTCAGTTTGGCAAGCCCAGAGAGAAAAAAAAAATTCATCTCTGAAGGATTTCAACATGTCTGGGCATCGTGTCTCACTGCCTGGCTTAGGTCATGGGTCCACCCCTTAGTCTATTGCTGTGTGAGTGGTGTAGGATATGGCAAAAAGAGGCACAGAAGAGGATATGCTGTCATCCATTCTATGGTCACAGGTCTATTTCTGTGTACAGAAGGTAGGCTTGACCTGCCTAAAGCACATGTGCTCAGGGTAAGGGGAAAGTTGTTCCCTAAAGGAAAGTCAAGATGCTGCTACCAGAAGGAAGTGGATGCATCTTGGACCACTACCCAAACTCACAGATGTCCACTGCACTGATTATGTAGCCTGAAGTTAGAATTTGGCTCTCAACCCTTTAATAATACTAACTTTAATAATATAGAATTGATGGTAATACAGATACCTTGTCTACGAAAGTACACATTAATAGCATAACAATAATTTCAGATGAAGGTATATATTACTTAAATATTTACATTATTTTAAACATTCTTAAAGCAGATGATAAAAATGATTAGCCAGTCACAAATAAATCTATGCATCAATCTTATTTATTCATCGAACTGGATAAACTTAAACCACCTTTCTAGCAATCCTTTGTACCTGAAATAAGTTATGATTAATATATGAAACTTTATTCAAATATAAAGCTGATAAAATTGATTAAGCAGTTTCTGTAATTTGGACTATTGGGTAAAGGTACAGACTATATCCAAATCCAGACTTTATCACCTACCAGCTGTGTGATCCTGGGCAAGTTACTTGACTTCTCTGTTCTTCACTTCTCTAGATCATAAAATGAGGCTAATTTATAATTGTACCTGCCTCATAAAAATGTTGTGAGAATTATTATAATAATAGGTAACATATGTAAAGTGCTTAGAACAGTGTCTGGGACCCAGCAAGTGCTAGATTAGTATTAGTCCTTCTTATGAATATTGCTTTGATAAAAATAAATGCTAAGCACATTTTCGTTCTCAGGCTCTATAATATAAGCTTTCTAAATGTCATGATAAAAATTCTAAGAAATATACATCTTCTTTTCATCAATGTAGAAATTACTTAGCAAACTTAAGCAATTTGCCAGAAGTCAGACATCTTTTAAGTGGCAAAGCCAGAATTTAAAGCCAATATTATTCTATGCCAAACTTTGTCGTCTTACCAATTATAATACTCTGCCTCTGAGATAAATAATATAGTGCTACAATCTCTGTCAAGTACCCTGGAAGACAGCGATATATTCTAGCCATCTTAATATTACATTCCTCAATCTAATTTTTCACAAAACTATTTTTTTCTTGAAACAATAAAAATAATTCCAAATTAAAGGAGTGATATTTGAAAAAGCTCAGATATTTGATGACACAAAATCTAAAAACCCAGTACATGATAAAGCATCATAACATTAAAAGCACACTGACATGTTACCAGTGTTCACCACTAGGAAGCTAGTGGGAAAGGAGTAAGGCCTGGAGGTGTGTGACCAGCCCTAGTGCTGGAATGCTGGCACGCAAACCCAAGGCAAGACTTTCCCTTGGGAGTCAGTAAAAGTTCCCTACAAATTAGCCAGAGTCACAGATATGAGTCAAATTCTTAGGATCCCAGCAAATCACTTTAGAAAAGAAAAACTTTGCCCATTTAATGCAAAAGCATCCTTTGTAATTGTTGTCGGAAACTTTCTCCTTTTGGAGCTTCTAAATTCTCCCATGGTTACTTGAGGTGCTAGCTCACATACAGGAAATGTTTTAAATGCAAGAGTGCTATGAATTTCTATTGCCAGGATATATAAATCTCACACGCAAACACACACACACTCATTCACACACTCAACCGTGGGGTGGAGAGTGGACAGCTTGGCAGATCAGAGCATCTTGTATGGGGGTGGCCTCACATTTCAAGTCAAGGCTGCTCAAGTGGTGAAGATGACAAATGGGGACAACAGATTGTGAAATCTAAGCTCAAGAGAGAAGAATTTTTCATAAGGGGAATAAAATCAAGTATGCAGCTTATGGTTTCTGGCTTGGAAAGAACATTAAATATTAAATATTCCAATACTTTCATTTCAAAAATTAGAGTAAAGGATGAAGTTAAATGACCTCTTCAAGGTTACACTGAAGAGAAAGGGCTAAACTTTAGGTCTCTAGCACTGAGAGTCTTCCCTCTACTAATGCATTTGGCTCCCACTAAGTTTAAATATGAAACAAGCACAACTTAGTTGAAAAGTGATGCTTATTTAGCTTAGTAGGTGGGATTAGATGGAAGAAGAATTTTACCATTTAAATTTTTTTTAATAAAAGAGAGAATATTTAAATTCCTACATTCTTATCTGAAAGGATGTAGCATTTTAAAATTACGATGTCTATCATTTTTTAACTTTTGTCTATCCTGATGGCAATCAAGCATGTTGTAGTTATAAAGCAAGCATTCTAAAACCAAGAATCTTTTGTCTAATTTGGAATGGAAATCAGGAAACTTCCACTTGAACAAAAAAGATAATTTCTCCCTTTCAATTGTATAGATGCTACAATGTTAGCAAATATTGTAGTATTGGTAGATATTGTAGTGTTTGTTAGTAGATAGAATGGTGGTCTTAGTAGTTATGGTGCTGTTAGTAATATTATAGTGTTAGTAGATACTGTAGTGTTAGCAGATACCATAGTGTTAGATACTGTAGTCTTGGTAGGTATTTTAGTGTTAGTAGTTACCGTAGTGTTGGTAGATACAGTATTATTAATAGATACAGTATTGTTAGCAGATACAGTAGTGTTAGTAGATATGGTAGTTTTAGTAGATACTGTAGTGATAGTAGATACAGTAATTTTATTTTATTTTTCTATTTTTTTATTTTTTTGTGTGTGTTATGCGGGCTTCTCACTGTTGTGGCCTCTCCCGTTGCGGAGCACAGTCTCCAGATGCACAGGCTCAGCGGCCATGGCTCACGGGCCCAACCGCTCAGCGGCATGTGGGATCTTCGCGACCCAGGGCACCAACCCATGTCCCCTGCATCGGCAGGCAGACTCTCAACCACTGCGCCACCAGGGAAGCCCGATAGAGTAGTTTTAGTAGATACTGTAGTGATAGTAGTACAGTAGTTTTAGTGGATACTGTAGTGATAGTAAGTAGTACAGTAGTCTGTGGATACTGTAGTGATAGTAGATACTATAGTGAGAGTAGATAGAGTAGTGATAGTAGATAGAGTAGTTTTAGTAGATACTGTAGTGATAGTAATACAGTAGTTTTAGTGGATACTGTAGTGAGAGTAGATACTGTAGTGAGAGTAGATACTGTAGTGATAGTAGATACAGTAGTGATAGTAGATACAGTAGTGATAGTAGTGTAATATTTTTAGTAGATACTGTGGTGATAGTAGTATGGTATTGTTAATAGGTACTGTAGTGGTAGTAATGTTGTAGTGGTAGAAGATTCTGTAGTATTCTGCCTTATCAGCCCCTGGTGACTCCCAGCTGACACCTTACTGGGAATTGCTAGCTGCTGCAGGAAATTACCTCCCAGGACTGGCTGATGTGAGGACACAAAGGCCCAGCCATGCTTTAAAGGGCCACTCCAGCTCCAGAACTTGCTCTAGGATCAACTGAGACCTCATTTACCCCCACACTGAGAAGCTCCTCCCTCCATATAGCTCCACCTTCCTGACAGATGTATCTCTTGAATGCAATCCCCAATAAAATCTCCTTCTCACAAGCTGTTTCCAGGGAAGCCCTTCTCAGACAGTTGATACCAGAAATGGTTCTAAGGAACCAACCATAAATTGGGATTTTACTGATGCAACAGTCACTATCCAACCAGCAATGGGGATCTCATCACTGATAGCAGAGGGATACTGGAAAGTTGCACTACATGTTGTAATTATGCAATTGTTAAAGCTTTCACCAGTAGAGAACTGGGATAGGATACTGATAGAAGGAGATGCTTTAGCTGGTGTAATATCTCTGGCACTGGAGAATAAGGAGGAAAAATATAACTATAAGGACTATGGAATAGGGTAGCTGTTGCTGGATATCACTGAACCTTGAAAAGAGATGCAATAGGTAGACTTTTAAAATGGTCTGCTAGAAATGTCCTGTCCTAATCCTAAGAACCTATGGATATGAACAGATATCACTCCCATGATTATGTTATATTATACAATTGAGTCTAAGACAGGAAGGTAATCTGAATGGACCTGATCTAATCACATGAACCTATGGATATGAACAGATATGAACCTATGGATATGAACAGATATCACTCCCATGATTATGTTATATGACACAATTGAGTCTAAGACAGGAAGGTAATCTGAATGGACCTGATCTAATCACATGAGCCCTTAAAAGCAGCTTCTGATGACAGGGAGAGTTGAAGCTGGAGAAGGACTTGATGTGCCGTTGTTAGCTATGAAGATAGGGCAACAAGAGAAGGAATGGTGGCAGTCTTACAGAGTCTGCTAGCTGACAGCCAGCAAGGAAATAAGAATCTTAGTCCTACAATAGCGATGAGCTGACATTTGTCAAAAATTTGCGTGAGCTTGGAAGCAGATTTTTTTTCCCCAGAGCCTCCAGGGTATGAGCCCAGCCCAGCTCACACAGTGATTTTGGCCTTATAAGGCCCTAAGCTGAGAACCCAGTCAAGCCCACCCAGACATTGGACCTACAGAGCTGTGATAAATGTTGTAAGCTATGAAGTTTGTGATAATTTGCTACAGCAGTGGTAGAAAACTGATATGAGAGATAACAAGAAGCTCAGGGTGTTTAATCATCAATTCACTTTAAGCAAATGTGTTAGCTTTCTGCATATTTTTCATCAGTAATTCAGGCACACAAACTCACAGATTCCTTTGTGTCTCTAACTCATAAGTGATGTCCTCTGTTTGATATTACAGATATTTTTTCAAAAATAAAATTTCCAATGTGAAATCCTTCTTCCTCTATGGCTCCCCTTCCCACACACAGCTAGATCAGGCCAATAAGTATATTATAAATTGTACCTAAATGAAATCTTCCTGCATCAGGATTTTAGCTTTTTAGATCAAAATTCCACCTCTTTCTTTTCCAGAATGTGCTATGTGTTTCTTGGTAAGTATTACAATGAAAATAGAAACATTGTTCCCTAGAGTTGTGGATGTGTATTCCATTGCTTACATATTTGACAGAGCTGACCTTACCCAAACAATGATAAAACTCTGCTTTTAAGTTATTTGAGCATCAGGGACATATTCTGATAAGTGTCCAGGGTCAATTTGGAGTAGCAAGCTCCTTAAGCGTTCAAGAGACAGATGTCTGAAAATTTCCAAACCCTGTAACATAGCCTGAATCTTAATGACACATTTGAATGAGGAGACATATGTAAATTCTGCATCAGTTAAAGAAATATGACTTGAAAGTGAGTAAATGGTCTAACACAGCAAAAAGGATTAAGATCTCATTATGAAGTCTGCTAAACCTTATATATAGGAGGAAGTCTAGTTTTCTTTTTGTTTTCAAGGGATCAGACTACCTTTAAAAACTTCATTTTATAGGAATGTTATCAGTTAGACATTTCTAACACTTCTATAACTTTGTCTTTTGCTTATTTGTTCCATACATTAAAAAATCCTTTGTGATCTGTGCTCTAGAATGAACTGGTCATATTCAGGGCAATTGATTTATTTTGCTGTGACAGCATTGCTCTTCATCCTCAGTAATATGCAGGACCACTCTGTTACAGCAGTTTTTGACAAGTTAAAAATAAGTGTTCAGAATTAAATGCAAAAACATTGCTTCTAATCATATGCAAATTGCTACTGGAGTGTCAGAGATGACTTCTTAACAATATGAGGGAATTCTAGTTAAGGTTATTAAAATAAGATCTACCACGATATATTTTTTTAACTTTTGACTTACATTACAGAAGAACTATATATATTAATTGAGACATTTTAAACATTTTGATAGGATGCAAAATCTATTTTCTGAGTAAATGTAGCATTTTTTTTCCCTCACCAAATTCCTGTGGGCCTAAAGCTTTATTTAAATATTCTGTCTCTATATAGTATACATATATTCTTCAGTATTTTTGTGATATGGTAGGTTATTATGAACAGTTTTTCAATAAATATTTGCTTTTTACAGACTTCTTTGATCTACAGTGATTTTTAAAAAAATAAAATTAGGAAAGGTACTTTTATTCACTAAGATGGTTAAATTAAAAAATGTCTTCCTTTTCAGATTTTAATATTTTCCACTATATAAATTACTTCTGAGCTTATTCCCAGTAAGAGAAAATATCATATTTAATCCTTGTAGCTTGTTTTTTTTTTTTTTTACTTTGAAATTTATACCATTGTTGCAACTTCACTTTCCTTTAGGCACAAATAGACTGTTATTACTTATGATATAAAATCTGTTTAATCAACATTAGAAATATCAGTTATACAGAAGACACCAAGCAAAAATCAGCTAACTCCTTTTATTTTTTCCATTATGCTCACACTAAATAAACAAATCATTTTGGAAAAATTATACTCTAATTTTATTAGCGTTTTTCTATGCCATTTAAGCATGATGACTTGAAGTGGATTGCCATATAAACTCAAATTTTCAACTTTTTTCCCCCTTATTTAACCTGATGAATATATAGGGTCAATCTTTTTCATTCATATTACTCTAGTGATGTGTTCATTTTCACAGGGAGAACCTCTGTGATAGGTGGCATTGTAAGAAGGTCTCTAGGACTCCCATGCCCTGGTATATATGACTTATAACCTCTCCCCTCCATATGAGTGTGGACTGGTACTGTGAAAATGGTAGAAATCACTCCCATATCAGTAACATAATATGGCCAAGGTGATAAAACTTTTAAGGTGCAATTAAAGTCTCTAATCAGTAGATTTTAAAGTTAATCAAAGGGGAGATTATCCTGGGTCTAGGATCAGAGACATCCTTGTCCTCCTAGCCTTGAAGAAGCAATCCACCATGAGTTCTACAGCTGCGCATGTGTGAATTTAGGAGAAGCCCCTGGGTCTCAGATGAGAAAGCTGCCCCAGGCAATACCTTGATGGCAGCTGCTTGAGACCCTGTACAGAGGACTCAACTAAGCTCTTCCTGAGCTCCTAACCCATGAAAAATGTGAAATAATAAATAGGGTTCTTTTAAACTGTCAAACTTTTGGTAATTTGTTATGCAGTAACAGAAAACTAATACACTCTCTGCCCCTCCTCTTACTTTGGAAAACAAGATTCCACTTTCCAATATGGAAATCACTTTGTATGATTCAGTTGGAGCTGATTTTAAGTTGATCCCTAGAAACACACCCCATCCCTATGAGTATAATGATATGTTCAGAGATAAATGAACCAAGACTGACCAATCAGCATCCTTCACCTTTTCTGTCAGCCTTTGTAAGGAGAAATTTCTCTCCCCACCTAACCTAGTATGATGTGACTGTTAGCTGTAAATATCCATAGGGTCTATCTTCTATATTCTTATAGACTGTTGACATGCAGTGTTGGTTGGCTAATTGAACACCCCTTCCGAAGATCCTTTTCCTTTAAAAAGGCTAAGAAATATGTGCTTTTATGATGTCTCTTATCATTATGTAAGTGTATGTGATGTGTCCTAGCCAACCAGATGTTAATGTATAATTGATGGGGGACTTCTGGGAGAGCTTTTACGTTTTTATTAAACAGAAGTCATCATGTCACTGGACACTTTTTCCCTTCCATTCTTTATTCCTAAAATATAGATGTAAAATCTAGAGCTTGGCTCCCATCTTGGTGTCACGAGGAAAAGATCAATGGTCCTGACATTTCTGAGCTACCAAACCAATGCCGGTGGTTTCTTACCTTTGGCCTTCCTTTCACGTGAGATGTCTTATGTTATGTGTTGAACTATTGAAGGACGAATATGCTTTTACTTATATCTGAAAGTCTTTATGTATGATTGAAGGATTATATGAAATATAGAGTGAGACAGAGTGTTACTGACATCATCAAAACCCTGTATCTGACTGTGTACAAAATCAGCTTTATCCCTGGGCTTTTCAGTTTAATGAGGCCCCCAATTCCTATTTTGCTTAACTTAACTTTAATTAGGCTCCATTCATTCAATTGCAATTAAAGAATCCCAATGAACACAGAAATTGGTAGGTGGAAGTGTTTGGTTTCTTTTGTTTTTGTTATTTATGTTTGGTTTGTTTGCTTTTTTGTTTTGTTTTTGCCAGGGGTGGGCGATGGAAGGGGCATGCACTAATAATGATAGTCTAAAATGTATGGAATTTTCTGAGTCAAGTATAAGTGTGGGGTCCTAATAAATTTCCAATTTCTACCTAGGAAGTTATTAATTCCTGTTACTTAGTGCCAAAGTAATTGATTTAAATAAGTCCTGATTCAGGCCATGTTGTTTACCAAGACTAGAACTTTAAGGAACAAGGTAGAAAAGTTTCAGGATTTTGTAAATTTTGCCTACTTCATTCTGCAGTTAGATCCTGCAGTAAAGGGACATGCTTCAATACAAGAAGGATGTCAAAGTAAATCACTCATAAATAGCTTTTTTGATGTGCTTCATATTCAGGAACACCAAGACTTACTTTTATTTACAGTAATTCTAGTTTCAGGAAGATGAACAAGTAAATTGACTATCTTACAAAACATAAATTGAAATTCGGGAAAGAGTATAAATTTAAGAAAATATTGGTACGCTAAGAGCTGAATGTTTTATATCATTTGATATTAATTTTAGATCATCATTAATTTATATATTTACTCTTGTTTATCAGCTTTGATTGGGTGTCACTAAGTTGAGGAGCTATGATTTTAGTACAAATAAACCAAAAGAAACAAACAAAGAATCTGTTCATTTCTTTCACCTCCTATCAGGCTGGGACAAACAGTATATTTCATCCTTCTTTCTTAAAAGGACAAATTGTAATTAGAGTCTTATATTTTCCTAGAACAAAGAGAGGCTTATAAGGGTCATTCTGAAAGCCATGGTGGCTTTTTTGCCTGCTGTTCGCATCCCAGAATGCATGAGATGGAAATAACTGTGCACTGAGCAGAATGGGTGAAGCCAAATTCTCTATTTTACACTAAAGACTGTTTGAGCAGGGGATCAAATCCAGCTAGCCACCTAATTTTGTGAGTAAAGTTTTATTGGAACACATCCATGCCCATTCTTTCCATGTCATCCATGGCTGCTTTGGTGCTCTCATGGCAGACTTGAACAGTTGTGACAGAGATCACATAGCCCTACATCCAAAAATATTTACTCTCTGGCCCTTTAAAGAACATCTGCCAACTTCTAAACTAGAGGAATGTCAAAACAGAGAAAATTGCCCACATGGTGAGAAATTAGGAGTCTGAAAGCAAGGAGCAGATTATCCTGCCCTATTTCCATGGCTCCTCAGAAACAGAATCCAAGAAGCAGATAAACTGTTAGGAGGATAGACAGAGCATTCACCATTCAGTTCAGAGACACAAATCTTAAGACTGGAATTCAAAGTCAAGAACCATGACTTGCAAGTTATCCTTTCTATAATCTTCCTTACTGAAACATGAAGTCTAAAGTATGTAAAGTGATTGTCAACCCATTTAGGTTTAATTACGGAAGGGAAAACACCAAAAATAGGAAAAAGAGTAGCTGGTGATATTCCAAACCCCTGGGCAATTCTTAGGTATCCAAACCACTCCAAAAGTAAGTGGGAATTTTTATCGGTAAAGAGTCTGGGAAGGAAGTCCTTGCCAAAATCACTTTGAGATGTGAAAATAGAGGTCAATTTTTAAAAAATGAAATTTCTCCCCCCCCCCCCCCAGTTCCTAGATCCCTTTACCTCTAGTTCCTGTCTAGGATGGGGAGGTGGGCTCTCACTCCACTGATAAAGATGTATAGATCAGTGGCCACAGAAAGAGTTTACCCCTTCTTTGTTTTACATAAATGTGAGTGTTTATTAAAGCGGTCTTCCATTAATATTTATATCCAGAAAATTGGAGGCGTTCACAATTTGGGATCATTAGCAGCCATAGTTCACTATATTTTTCAAACCTATTTAAAAACAATTTGCCCATAAATATTGAGGATGTCTGCTAACTGGATTTCTGGGCTTTTATTCATTTGTTCAGCAAACATTGGGCACTTATCTTGTGCCAGGCACTGTTCTAGGCACTTGGAATGTCAATGAACAAAACAAAAATCTCTCTGAGTGAAGCTTACTTACATTCTTTTGGGGGGTGGGATATAGACAGTAGACAACAAGCTTAATACATAATTAAAGATTATATTATGCTAGACATTGAAAAGTACCAGAAAGAAAGAGAAAATAAATTGGAAAGATAAAGAACATGATAAAGGCGATTGGAATATTGTGTCAAGTACATTTTTAAATAGCATGGGTCAGTGTAGACCCCATTGAGCAGGTAACACTTGAGCAAACACTGAAAGGAATAGCCATGGAAGCAGGGTTGTGTGATCCACTGCCACTGCTGCAATCACATCTTAGTGGAGTTCTAGAGATGCTATTACAGCATTTCAATTTTGATTCTGAAGGGCTTCATAGGATTATCTCCCTTAAGGTTGTTTGAAATGCTGCTATTGTATTGATATTTCCAGTGACACTTTAACAGTGATGGGGAGAAATCCAATTTAGTCAGTGCTTTCACATTTTTTTTTTCTTTTTTTGGAAGGGGAATGCACAACATGTATGGGGAATCAGGGGAATGATTTCATTAATTTTGACATAAATGAGCTTTGAGGATTTTCCATTATTGAAAAATATATGTTTTTTCGTACTTCAAAGTGTAACTGAGATGTAGAAAACTGATCTTAAGAACCCTGCCCTTTCTTAATTAATAAAAAGAGAGACTGGAATCCATGTGCCTGGCTTTTGCATATTTTTTGAAGTTAATGCTACATAAGTATTAATTAACCTACTTATATACCAGACTTGAGTAAGTCTGACAGCTCACTGCAGTTGATGTTGGACTTCTTTTAATTATTTAATGGGGCAACTGTGATCGGCAGCCCAGTTCCAATATTCTGGCACTGAGGGAGTGATGCTTCTGATCTGATCGTTAATGTATTTGAGGAAAAATAATCTGTTCCCACTATGGTTACCCAATGTTAATATGAAAGAATGTTTTCCATGAGCCATAGTTAGCAGCCATAGTTCACTAGATTCTGAAGCCATATTTTAGTTGTTGACTGACGGCATCACACCTGGCAGTTGTTAGTATGGTGTTCCTCCTCTAAAGTTATGGGAGATATGCTAGAAGCCCTAGCGCATGAGGCATCCGATGTCTAGGAAGGGAGAGAACAGTGTGAATGATTCCCTCCAGATAAAGTCACATATATTTACCTTTCATTATCTATCCAATTCTTCCTACTATGCTAGGATTCTTTATTCCAAACAAAAGTCTTTTGTAATCAAGGCTTAATCCAGGGAGAGAACTGCTCCTTTTAAACTAATTTTTAAATGGCTTAAATCACATGCTTTTTATTTTAAAAATTGGTAGCTACTATTACTTTAGAAAAAGACTACGTTGAATTTTATGACTGATATCCAATATCAAATTTGTTAAATTTACAAATTTAAAATCTTAGCTCTTCCTTAAAATATAATGTTCAGTTTATAAATTGTATTATATTTATAAGTCCATGAATATGTAACTACTTTAAAGAAGTCTTAGATTAATGATTCATCACACTTATAATGTCACTTTAAATAAACAATTCCCAACAGCTTAAATTGCTTTCAAATTCAAAATATTTTTTTTGTTTGTAAGAATTTTTTAATCACTTGATTTGATAAACATAATCCTTGTGAATCCTTAAACAGTCTTGAAAGCACAGTCAGTGACCATTCTGACTCTACAGCTAAAATAAGCCCTCATGTGAGAGCACATATTAGCTGTGGACCAACACTTTCTCTCTCAACAGGGGGACTTTCTTTCCTTTATTAGGTCCTTAGGCTCCATTAACTATATTCTGAGTTCTCCACATTTGAGGAGGTTACCTAAGGTTCTAATTGCAATCTTATTCTTTTAAAGAATATCTCTTTGTACTTTAATAATGCAGACTAAGTTCTCTCTTTTCTCTTAAATATTTTTTTCCCTGTGATTTAAAATTTAAGGCTTGGCTAAGTCTTAACATCTTCACTGTGCACCTTAATGTACTTTTTCTCATTTTTACTAATCACTCCTTACTAATTAATTTTGGTATTTTTAGTGGACATCTTTAAGAGAAACAATCCTTTCATACCTGTGAGCAATGGGTGAACTGGGGTTGGAGGATGTAAAGAAGCTATTTTTCAGTTGCTAATTTTCTGGGCTACTTATAATTTTTGGCTTTTCAAAAATTATTTTGAAATTTTCTAGTAATTCTGCATCAACTATCAAAACATTCTTTTTCTTTTATCCTATATACTTTAAGCTATAACTTCTAAAATAGATATGATCAGTTCCTCCTGTTCTTCCTCGTCTAACTTTCATTATGGCTGAAATGTATTTGTGAATAGCTCTAGGTTTTCCCCTACATACATGTAACAAGCAAACTTTTAAGGTGGCCTCAATGTTCCTTGCCTCATAGTGTTAGACTCATATGATTCCTTCCCCTTGATTATAGACAAGACCTGTGACTTGCTTCTAAGCAACAGAATATTTGGATTATGTGTATGCCATTATATTACACATATTGCATATTGCATTATATTACACAAGATTGCATCGCTGGTCTTCCTGGAGTCTCTCTCTCTTGCTGGCTAGAAGGAAGCAAGCAACTATGTTGGGAAACCCCACATAACAAGGAACTGTAGGTGGCCTCTGGGATCTGAGAGTGTGTCAATAGCCTGCAAAGTAGCTCTCAGTCCAACATTCAAGGAATCAATGCTACCAACAACTGTGCGAGTAGTGAAGCATTTGCAGCCTGATGGAATCAGAGACAGAATACAATCCTAGCTGACACCATGACTGCTGCCTCCTGAGACTCATAAGCAGAGGATTCAGATAAGTCATGACAGGCTTCTAACTCACAGAAACTGTGGGATAATAAATGTGTGTTGTTTTAGGCCACTAAGTTTGTGGTAATAGTGTTATGTTATGCAGCAAGGTATGATGAATAAAACACGACACAAAAATTCAGACTAAATTATTGTAACACATCTACAGTGCCTGACAAATTTTGGGGTATTGCAGCTCATTGAGGTATTTTATACTTTTTAGATGATAATTTATTTAGTTGATAATTTTTTTAAATACCACATCCTCACTGTGTGAAATATACTGAACTGACATTGTGGATCCACAAATTCACTCAACCCATATTCATTGAGTCCTTATTATATTCCAACACTCTCCCAAGTGTGGAAGATATAGGATTAAAAGAAATGCCTGCAGAGATTGGTTCAAGATGGCGGAGTAAAAGGACATACTCTCACTCCCTCTTCCAAGAACACCGGAATCACAACTAACTGCTGAACAATCACTGACAGGAAGACACTGGAACTCACCAAAAGAGATACCCCACATGCAAAGACAAAGGAGAAGCCACAATGAGATGGTAGGAGGGGCACTATCACAATAAAATCAAATCCCATAACTGCTGGCTGGGTAACTCACAAAAAAGAGAACACTTATACCACAGAAGTCCACCTTTTGGAGTGAAGGTTCTGAGCCATACATCAGGCTTCCCAACCTGGGGGTCTGGCAATGGGAAGAGGAATTCCTAGCAAATCAGACTTTGAAGGCTAGCAGGATTTGTTTGCAGGACTTTAGCAGGACAGGGGGAAAGAGAGACTCTACTCTTGGAGGGCACACACAAAGTAGCGTGTGCATCAGGATCCAGGAGAAGGAGCAGTGACCTCATAAGAGAATGAACCAGACCTACCTGCTAGTGTTGGAGGGTCTCCTGCAGAGATGGGGGGCAGCTATAGTTCACCAAGGGACAAGGACACTGGCAGCAGAAGTTCTGGGAAGTACTCCTTGACGTGAGCTCTCCCAGAGGCCACCATTAGCCCCACCAAAGAACGAGTGTAGGCTCCCTCTTTGACATAAATCACAGTAAGATCTGTTTTGGTCCACCTCTTAGAGTAATGGAAATAAAAACAAAAAAAAACACATGGGACCTAATGAAACTTAAAAGCTTTTGCACAGCAAGTGTAACCATAAACAAGATGAAAAGACAACCCTCAGAATGGGAGCAAATATTTGCAAACGAATCATCGGACAAAGGATTAATCTCCAAAATATATAAACAGCTCATGCAGCTCAATATTTAAAAAACAAAAACCCAATCCAAAATTGGGCAGAAGACCTAACTAGACATTTCTCCAAAGAAGACATACAGATGGCCAAGAAGTGCATGAAAAGCTGTTCAACATCACTAATTATTAGAGAAATGCAAATCAAAACTACAATGAGGTATCAGCTCACACCAGTTAGAATGGGCATCATCAGAAAATCTACAAACAACAAATGCTGGAGAGGGTGTGGAGAAAAGGGAACACTCTTGCACCATTGGTGGGAATGTAAATTGATACAGCCACTATGGAGAACAGTATGGAGGTTCCTTAAAGGACTAAAAATAGGGGCTTCCCTGGTGGCGCAGTGTTTGAGAGTCCACCTGCCGATGCAAGGAACACGGGTTCGTGTCCCGGTCTGGGGGGATCCCACATGCCACAAAGAGTCTGGGCCCATGAGCCATGGCCGCTGAGCCTGCGTGTCTGGAGCCTGTGCTCTGCAGCAGGAGAGGCTACAGCAGTGAGAGGCCCGTGTACCACAAAAAAAAAAAAAAAAAAAGAACTAAAAATAGAATTACTGCATGACCCAACAATCCCACTACTGGGCATATACCCTGAGAAAACCATAATTCAAAAAGACACATGCACCCCAATGTTCATTGCAGCACTATTTACAATAGGCAGGTCATGGAACAACCTCAATGCTCATCGACAGATGAATGGATAAAGAAGATGTGGTACATATATACAATGGAATATTACTCAGCCATAAAAAGGAACGAAATTTGGTCATTTGTAGAGATGTGGTTGCATCTAGAGACTGTCATATAGAGTGAAGTAAGTCAGAAAGAGAAAACAAATATTGTATATTAACACATATATGTGTAACCTAGATAATGGTACAGATGAACTGGTTTGCAGAGCAGAAATTGAGACACAGAAGTAGAGAAAAAATGTAAGGACACCAAAGGGGGAAAGCAGCAAGGGGTGGGTGTTGTGATGTAATAAATTGGAAGATTGGGATTGACATGCATACACTGATGTGTATAAAATGGATGATTAATAAGAAAAAAAAAAAGAAATGCCTGCCCACATTGTTTACTTAACTGGTAATTGATTTAATCCAATTAGATTATTTTTGATAATTTTAATAAATATTTAATAATTATAGATAAGCCTATAGCCCTATCCTACTCTGGATAAAATAATGAGACCTAGAATATGTATGTTTTTCCCATAAGTCAACTGATGAAATCCTATTTGTGGAAAATGGTGATAAAAGGATAATTGTAATAATGACAAGCTTGTTTAATGAAAAACAATGACCAGTATGTCAGAAAAAGAACTGGCTCATTAATCTTGTTCAGATTTGTTAGCCAGAAAATCATGTAACATTTTTCTTTTTTTAACCTCTCAGCTGCTGTGAAAGCCAGCTAACACTACCCATTCACGCACCTCATCTTACACTACTATCTCCATCACCTATGGGGAGGAGCACATACTGTCCCTATAACTAATTCCTTCCTTTAGGAATTATTTTACATATTTAAAAATAAATCTGGGTTCTAAATATATCAATAAATCCAGTCCACCCAAATGTTTTCCCATTGTATATGTTTATATTGCCATAAATATACTCTGCCATATGCTTTCAAGAGTACTGATTAGGGCTCCAATGCTAAGAACTTATTTTCCCACCTGCTAGGCACACATATAATTCTTGTGATGGGAAATTAAAGAGTCTATTCTTCAATTAGAAACTAAGTTTCAAATGCAGAGTTGATTGTTGAGGTTTCCAAAGGTTCAACATTCTTTGTCTATTTTCTCTTTTTTAAGTTATCTGTTTCATTTCTTTCTCCAATTTGTATTATTTCTTTCTTCTGATTACTTTAAGTTTAGCTTGTTCTTATTTTTTCTAGTTTCATAGGGTGGAAATTTAGGTTATTGATT
This sequence comes from Grampus griseus, assembly GCF_964374135.1. NCBI lineage: Eukaryota > Metazoa > Chordata > Mammalia > Artiodactyla > Delphinidae > Grampus > Grampus griseus. The sequence continues at coordinate 15,150,967 of NC_139019.1, forward strand.
AAAGAATATATATTTTTTTTAGTATAGGCATTTACTGATATAAATTTCCCTTTAAGTACTACTTTATCTGAATTCCATAAATTTTGGCATGTTATGTTCATTTCATTCATCTCGAGTATTTTCAAAATTTTCTTTGTCGGTTCTTTTCTGACCCATTCATTATTTAGGAGTGAGTGTGTTGTTTAATTTCATCATATTAGTGAATTCCCCAAATTTCCTCTGTTATCTATTTCAAATTTATATTATGATTGAAGAGCACACTTTATATGATTTCAATCTTTTAAAATTTAATCTTCTACCTGGTTGTTCTATCATTATGAAAAATGAGGTATTGAAGAGTCCAAATATTGTTGTTGAATTGTCCATTTGTCCCTTCAATTTAGATAGTCATATCTATTTAGATAATTCTAAAATTCATTACAAACTCTTTTTGACCTATTTTCCTTGGAAGTTTAAATGTTTTCTTCAAAATTTGAAACTTGAAGCTTTTTGTATAGAATATACAGAATCTTTTAAATAAGGACATACAATTATCAACATCATGTAAGGAAATGATAATATTCTATATTCAACTGACATTTGGTACAAAAAATTTATAAGATGCAAACCAGAGATGGATCTATTGAAATAAATTTACATTCATGACCCATACAGCCCTATATCTCAGGTTCTAGGAAGGTATATATATAATCTACCTCATTATTTAATAAGGAGCTTTATCAGCTCACTAGCATTGGGTAGATATGACTAGGAATCAAAGATCTCCCTATACCAGGACGAACAGAAATGAGAGACTCATGAGGAATGAGAGCTGTTGATGATTTAGTTACACTCTATAGGAAACAAATGCACAGGAACAGAGTATTATTGATAAATTCTGCACTATATCCTCTATGGTTTATTGTTAGGTGTAAACTGCATATATTCATACTAACATAAATTATTTGCAGCCTATGTTGTTTGGAGAAAAAGATAAATGCTTGTAAATATTTGATTGCTTCCTCCCCACCCCCCAAAATCTGGTGTATAGAAAACATTTTTATCCCTTAGGTGAAAAACCAATATCTATTTTCCATGTATATTGATTTAGTTTTACAGATTATCCAAGTTATTACTCACTTGATGGTAAAATTATTCATTTGCATAACAAGACAGAGATAGGTTATTAAGATGAAAACAAAGATAAATCGTATTTAAGACTGTTGTGGAAAGCTCAAGTATCTGAAACTTCCACAGACCTTGGTAAGATTTTGCTTTCACTGTTATAAACACAATAAATGTTTAAAACATAGATGGACAAGGTCACCATGTTACACAACTTGATGGTGCTGGGGAGCACCATAAAAATCATAGTAAATGTGAATGCATAATGGAATTGTGCAGTGTACAACATATATGTTATGATAAAATATGTTTCCAACGTATTATCATATTTGTGTCTAAGTTATCCTGGAGTTGTTCCAAATTTTTGCTCTTAATTTTAGTTGCCTTGGCTTGCATCATTGATTATAAATTAGAGAATTTTCATTTTAATTTTTGGCTATAGTCAAGAGTGTCATTTTTTTTTTGATGGAAAAAACTATGGGCTTGTTATAATTTATATCCCTTCTACTTGTTTCAGAAGTATTGGTAAGAATTTGACACATGAATGAGAAGAAAATTAGAATGCCTTGGTTATAAAAAAAGAAAATATATAGCTTGGCTCTATTATCATTAGCTTCCAGTCTACATGGACAGAAATTGGATAGTAAATAAATGAAAAGCAAGCTCAAAAGGTAAAACATGTTAAATGCAGTTAAGTATGTGTGTGCATAAAAATGTAATAGCATATATTATTTTAAGTGTAAATTGGTCCTTAGATGACAACAAAGAGAAAAAAAATAAGAAATTTTACCCACGTATAAGCGGTACTTAAATTAGAAATTTATGGAAAAGAAATTACTGTGGCTTCACCCCATCCCCCACCCCACCCCCCATATAACCTTGGACACACATTTGTGCATGTCCACTAAACACATGTGACAGATGGGGAGGTAAAAACTGATTAATGCTGGTAATAACAGAAATGGAAGGCAGCGCTGTCTTGGGTTCCCCTGGTTTCCCTTAGGAGTCCAGAATGAGTCATACTCACTGTGTCTGTTCGCATTCATAATCCCCTAGATAAAATGCTGTAGTTCTCAGTCTTTCCTGCTATGACAAAATCATGCAATAGCTATGTGTATATGTATATATACCGATATATGCATTCTTTTTAAAAATCTTATTGAAGTATGTTGATTTACAATGTTCTGTTAATTTCTTCTGTACAAAGATGTGACTCAGTTTTATATATATATATATATATATATATATATATATAAGTAACATTCTATTACACATAATATAATACATATTTATACTTTTTTTTTTCACTTGCAAGAAAAGTCTGTTACATAAATTCTGTACTTAGCCTTGGGATTTCACTCATAAAACCTAATTATTTTTTTCTGAATAATTCTTTCTTTCCATGCATATAGAGCACATTTGACCCTACTATCATGTTTATATAACCAGATGGCTCATAAATAAATCATTATGGGATTCAAGATTCTGGGTCCTTAAATATTAGGTTATTTCATTTGCCCTACATTTTTACTTCTTGGGTATGACTTGATAAGATAAACTCATGTAATATTAATGTAAGTTTAAAATTAAAAATCTTCCTCAAAGTAACACAATGTACTGGATAAATTATTGTGCACGTTACTCTTCAATAGAGGTCTTATACATTGTAATTTGAAAGCAAAGACATTAAAATAATTCCATACTTTTTGAAAATATGTGGATTATTATTTGAATCTATTTGTCATTTTTCTTTACATCTATTTTTCTTCCTATGAGTCTCTATCTTGTATATAATTGGAAACTTGTAAAAAGTGAAATATAGAAAGACTTTGAATAATTTTTAATCACTTTTACATTATAATGCATATTTTTCCAAACACCAAGGTATAGTTGATTTCTATACAGCCTTTTAGAAAGCAGCTTGTGTACAGCAAGTAGAATAATATATTCAATAAAAGTCTCATGTTCTGTCAAGTTTAATTATAACTCCTTAATTTCATATATGATTTGTTCTGACTCTAAAGGGACTTTTTTCACATTGGTCGGCAGGAATAAACAGGCTTGGGTTAAAATTCTGTCTTGACTATTATTTGGGTCTATGACCTTCAGTAAATTAAATATTCCCTTTAATTTATGATTTTTCCTATGCAAAACCACAGTAATAAAACCTACAGCCTGTGTTGTTCTGAGTATTAAACAAGCACATATATAAAACTTATAGCACCGTTGCATAATTATAAATATTAATTCCTTCCCTGCTGTCTCTATAAAGTAGGAGTATGGCATTTAATTTACAGAGTTGTTGCTTATAATAAATAAAATTATGTATAAAGGGAATTCAAACTGTGCTTTGAGCCAAACAAATGATACTCTCTCTTGCTCTTCCCTTTACATTTTCTGGGTAAAACCTCTCTCATTCTTTAAAATTCCATTGGGATGCTGTTTTCTCCTCAAAATCCTCCCTAGGTTAATACCCCTAGTTAAGGCAGAGTTACATATTCCTCTTTTTATACTCACATAGAAAGGCACTTGAGTATCTGTGAGAATATTAAGTATATTGTACTATATTTATCCATTTATACATTCATATATATATGAATATAACTATATATATATAGTTATATATATATATAGTTTAATCATAAAATTTTACATAACATTTTTACCCTGTATCTAAATGTTCTCATAACTAGTCTTAATTCCTAGGATGGTTTTAAATTTATTTCTTTTTCTTATTTCAGAGATGGATATTATAATCGATTTTTTCTTCTAAGAAAATACTATGAAATCTGTAAGTTCTTGATGTTCAATAAACATCTTTTCCTATAAGATATATCAAATTGCACAATAATGTAAAATTTCCTGTATTAGAAATATAGAAAGACTAAGTATAATCAACTCTTTTGTGATAGTATTTCTTGAATTCATCCTAAATTCTGAGACATAATTAGACACCATGGAGTTTATATTCTGGTATATAAAATTTACTTATTCAAATAATCATATATCTGAAAGATAAATACCAAAAAGTAAAGGTCTGTAATATTGTATCATAAAAAAGGGAGACTTGATCTAATTAAAACAGTATAAGACAGCTTTAAAAGGAAGTGAGGATTTAACTAAGTTTGAAAAATTAGTAGTATTTTGTGAGATGAGATAGAAGAAAAGAGGTTTACAGGCAGATATGATAGTTTGTACAAAATTCTGCAGTGGAGAAATGGATAACCAATAAGGGGTGATACTAATATCTTCTATTCTAGTGGGATGTGCTTGTTCTTTCTTTACCGTCTTTCTCAGAATGTAAGAGAGAGTTTCAGAGGCTTCAGCTTGGTTTTTTTCTAGTGAGAAACTCCTGTCCTACAGGCCAAACATCAACATAGGTATTCTGCCAACTCCCTAGTAAGCTCATTCCAAAAATTCATTGGCAGGGAGAAATATTACCACTGGGTCCATCCGTGGTCCCAGTAGACCTCGCTGAATGGACTAGCATCAGGACTTTATTACTTGTCTTCCATATGTTCCCACTCTAATAGGGAATTGATGGTGAGTCTGAATCCCAGAGAATCTATGTCAACTTCTATGCATGTTCAATCATCCTTAAAATATCTGGATGTTCTCTTTCCCTCTCTGTACTATAACTCAAGTTAGTCACCGTAGGTCCCTTTGGGAAAAGACTAGGGTATAATTATACATAGTTGCTCTAGTATTTCAGGGTCTTTTGCCTGGGGACATGACACTCCCTTACAAAATGTGTTTTAGGTCTAAAATTTGGTCCACATCCAGAAACTAGGCAAAGGGTCATAGCTTCTTACTAGGGCAACTGTCATCAGCTTCCTGATCATCTTTTCAACCTCACCATTGCTATTGGGGTGCTCATTTCTATACAGAATCTCCTTCCATCAGACCTGCCTGTAGTTTCCCAGTGGTACACATGCCCCTACCACTAGTTCATCCTTAGTGCTTTAGATACCTGCTAGACTTCCTGATCTTGCATAGAATAAAAATTCTATCATGATCAAGTCTCTAAACTTTTGATCCTTTCTTCTATTGTTGACCATGATAGTTCAGACATTTTTACTTCACTTAGTTTTTTCACCATTTTCTTTAAGCTTCTTTAACCCATCCTAATAGCATATTTATTCCATCTCTCAGGGTTCTTGTCAGGCCCTTAGATCCAGTATCCCAGAAGAATATCAATTTGGTAAACTATTCCTTGTCCAACTTTACTTTCCACCACTTCTTGATCCAGCACCCTTAGGATCAAGTCCTATACAGACTAGCTGGTCTCCTCTGGCTCATCTTGCTTAAGTCCTGTAGCTCCTTCTGCATATACTCTCTTTTCTCCCTAGGTCTTCTCTAACCTTAGTATGTCATGACCACATGAAGAAATGTGGAGACATATTGAGAGAACTCTTTATTTATTGCAAGGCAGGGTCTTCTGGATCATATTCAAAGAAAAGGGCACTTACTATCCCTCAGCAGTGTGGGTTTGGGGAATGCAAGGTTTTCAAGAGCATTAATCCTGATGTCACCATACCCTGTACCAGGGTCCCATTCTTTTCTATCAAAGTCTTGACCTCAACAGAGCAGACCTGCCTAGTTTGAGAATTTATCCTTATTTGGAACTTTTATGTCTGAGTTCTATGTTTTGTCTTTAGCTTTCTTTACTTACCAGCTTCAGAGGATGAGATATGCTGAAAGGAGGGCCTCTGACTTTCACAATTGGTTTTATTAAATCATAATTATTCACCCTAAACAAGAACCATCCAATTCCACTGTGTTATAATCACTCTTTCCACTATGTTTGTCATTACATTCACCAGTGCCTTTCATTCTACAGATATACAGTCCCAAATTGCCACTAATAAAAGTTAAATAATTACACTTCAATTTGCCAGGGACTCTTATGCTCCACATACAACCAGTGATGAGGTCCTCATTGCCAACTGGGTAGTGGCAATTCACCTCCAATATCCCATTGTAACATCCACTTTCTTGGACCGAATCTGGTACAAACTATTGCAGGTCGGATTCCCTTGAGACGTAGATTATTGAGTGCAGGAAACTTATATGTAGTGTCTCAGCATTAATATTTCTTGAGGAAAGGGAAGAAAACAGGGTGTGGCAGAAGGAGGTTTAAGAGTTCAGTGCCATCACAATAAAGCCATGCATCACCCACGGTAAGCTCTGAACCTAGAATCACTCTTTACAGGCCTCTGAAGTTTGGTAGAAGGGACAAGGTTTTATAGTCTCACTCTGGTCATTCATTCATGTGGGCTGTCCCCTGGAGGGAGAAATGAACTTGGGCCTGACAGCTCTTTTCAACAAAGGACAAGTCCTGGAGAAGATGGACAGCTGGGGACAGTCTGCAGCAGCATTCCAGGTATCGGAAGAATAAGTCCTTCAGTCCTGAAGGGGATCTGCATGATGTGGCTAAGAGGCAATCAACATAGGGCACACCATAAGAGGATAATGAGAACAAATGATGAATTTAGCCTGTACCAGTGCAGAAGCAATTATATTAACTATATTTGAAACAACATTTTTCACTAGATTAAAAGTAAAGAGTAGTTGGTATATATACGTTTTTCTCATAGCTAGATCTCATAATAACATATTCAACAAATCATTTTATTGATTTCACATTAAATCAAGTCATAATGTCCTCATAATATTGTATATATGTAATATATACAAAATATACTATACAATGCAAAATATAATATAAAACAAAACATATAATTCAAAACATTGCATGTGTGATTATGTGTGTGTTAATTGACCCTACCTGTTGCAGTAAATATTTTGCAACTCAAGTTTGGCAAAGCAGATAAGCAACAAATTGAGGATTTTATAAGTCTGTTATTGCCTGATAATGTTGTATATTGAAAGAAAAACAAAACAAAATTACTAAATAATTACAGGAGAAGAGAAGCAAACTCTTTAAAAATCTCTTGTTAAAGTAAAAGAGAAACTAAAGAAAAAACATTTCTCTTTCTTTAAGTTTCTTGCAGTGGGAGTAAACAGCCTTTCCAGCTCTCTATAAGATATCACTTTCTTATAATCCAACCATTATAGAATATTCTGATAATATACATAGGGAATAGGTTTAGTTAAGTTGTTAAACTGCATTTATTGCTTTGGATCATAGGAGATTGGAAAAAGAACTTGGATCTTAATGCTCTGTCATATTTCAACTATGACCTTCACAAAGAGCATGAAGGTGAAATGTGGTTCATATTCTTTCATCAAAATTGAAAAAGAAAATATGCCTCTTCTCTCTAGAGTAGCATGAAATTCTATAAAATAGATACAAGAAGTCAAGCAGAACAGGAACCTAGTATTTCATTACACTAACCAAAGCAAAGTAAAATTTTTCTTAAGGATCAAAAGTAGAAGAAGACATGAATGGCTGCTGTATGTGGATGATTAGTTGCTGAAGGCATTGAGGGCTCTTTGAGACTGCTATGTGAACATGGCCATGAAGTGCTAGGAACATACATTTTACAATGGCTAGATATATGTCTGCTATGTTTTTTGTCAGAAACATGAAAAGCATTCTTTATATTTTTATCTTTACACACATACTTCTATTAGAGAAATATAATTAGGTAAGTTTTGGAATGGTGATGATTCAGTTTATTCTTTCACTAGAGAATATGTGTTGTTCAATTAGATTCTGCTATATAAACTACCAAAATACATTGGCAAACCATGGCAGAAACATGGCAAAAAGATGGAATGGGAGAATTGAGACCATTTGAAGCTTGAGCGTAGGTATCACCTCAAATGGAATTTCCTGTTGAATTTAGCAATGCTTCATTGCTTCTGCCTGTATATTGTTTATGTGAAACTGGAGCTAAATAAACCAATCCATGACCTGATTTATCTGCCAAATGGATTGAACATTTATTCTCTCTGCCTCAAAGGCTTGTCATTTCAGTTTAGTCTTGCAGATGGTACATCCATTTCCCTGAAACAGAGCCACTTTACAGCAGCTTGCCAACATTTCCTGTTATTTAAAGTTCACCCTCAAAGTACACATAGCCATGCTTCACTTTCTCAGCCAATACTTCACAGCATCAATGTGACATCTATTTTTCTTTCAGGTCACCCTAGCAGAGTTGAATGCTTCATTATCAAACATTTCTCTTAAGCTTACTAGGAGAAAATTATAGTGTCAAGAAATTGACTTATATTTCTGAGAAAAGACTTTATACCAAAAACCTAGAGAATCTTTGTGAAAGTGTTTGACAGTAAGTATGGGATGAGAGTTTGTTGGCATCTTTCTAAAATAGTTCATGTGTTCAAATTCAACATGGAAAAGCAACTTCTGCTTCACCCAGATGCTTTGAGATGGAATACTTCTATTATAAAACAGAGTTATGTACCTTAAAATATAAGCAAACAAGACATAGTTTCATTGATGTCAAATACTTGAAAGAGCATCTTGGGCTTTGGTGATATTTTATTATATGTAGAATGAGAATATATTTTGTAAAGGGTAGAACAAGATTGCTTTATTAAGTGGAGGAAGAAATGTTTGTGATATCAGAGAACTAAATCTATTACACTTATATGGCTCTCATTTTCAAAACCTCCAACTCTTGAAATTTAAAAGGCAAATTTGTATTCCTCTGTTGAAATGAGTAATATTTCACATGGAAATATTAATAATCAAATACGTATTTCCACAATTTAAGAATGACTACCTTTCTCAAGCTGCTTAAATGAGAGTAAGTTGATACCAATGACCTAGAGATTGTCATACTGAGTGAAGTAAGTCAGACAAAGAAAGACAAGTATCATATGATATCCCTTATATGTAGAATCTAAAAAAAGGGTACAAATGAACTTATTTACAAAACAGAAATAGAGTTATGGATGTAGAAAACAAACTTATAGTTACCAGGGGATGGGGGGGGATAAATTGGGGGGTTGGGAGTGACATATAGACACTGCTATATATAAAACAGATAACTAATAAGAACCTACTGTATAGCACAGGGAACTCTACTCAATACTCTGTAATGGTCTATGTGGGAAAATAATCTATAAAAAGAGTGGATATATGTATATGTATAACCGATCCACTTTGCTGTACACCTGAAACTATCACAACATTGCAAATCAACTATACTCCAATAAAAATTAAAAATAAAATAAATTTATTTCAAGAGAATATTCTCTGAGGTGAACACTAGCTAAATTTTGAGTGCCTAAATGAGGTACTCAATTCAAGTTGAAGTAAACGGTCTCTATGAAACTTCCAAAAAAATATAAAACTAAAAATATAAAGAAAAAATAGACTATAAAAGGTATTTACATGTGAGGTGCTTAATATCAGGGAGCTAGGTTGGGCCAGGGAGCCTGGATTACACAAGGAAATGAAATAATTATTAAAAGGAAGGAAATAATTGTTAAAAGGATAGTCTCAGGCAAAAAAATCACACCTCATGATTCAACCTAGACCAGGTATAAAATCTAGAAGATGGCTATTGTTGCTATCATATCACCTCTGTTTCCTTGGACATTTTTGTGGTTATGAAAGCTATACACTTTAATTAGAGTAATGATATTAGCTGTGCCTATGGATGTCATTGAAGGGAAGTTTTTTTAATAGAAAAGAAAGGAAAACTTTACCAAGAAATACATATGATGATTTTGGTATAGTGCTTAATGCAATAAAACTAAGTGTAATGCATACTGCTGTATTCTGTATCCCTAATAATGCTCATTGACCCAGCATTTAAATGCTTTGCATACATATTAGGTTACATTTCAGAACTTGTTGGCATTTTACTTACGTAACTTGCATACAAAAAGGTAATTTAAAAATATTCTCTGGTTATTTACTTTATTCCACAATAATAGAATTGATTTGTCCTTTTACATAAATTTTGCTGCCATTAATTCTTTTTATTGGAGTATTTAATTTTTTTTAATTATGAAAAAAAGTTTGCCATTTGTTGCTCCTAACTGACTGAATATTCAAATACTTTTTCACCACAAATTCATTAAACTTGGTTACCCTCTTTTGAAGATAACCAGTACATATTAACTTCAAATCATTAATTTCATATTTTATTTCTCACCGTAATGATCTAATTTCTCGAAGCTGATATTGGAAAATAGGCGTGAAACTGAAACCTACTTTAAAACAAAATGAATGTATCTGCAGGCAGTCTGTGATATATCTATTGATTTTTCATGCAAGTATATCAATGTGCCAAAAGTTCACATACAGATACAAATGATTCTGTTAACACAAGTTTAATATAATTCTAAACAGGTAGCAGGAAATTGTAATCTATCACTTCATCTGCTTGATTTCAGCTTTGTTCACTTAACATTTCAAAATAATATTAAAGGTATCTGTGTGAAACGTCGTTTGTTCACATCTTTTCTATTAGTGTGAAGAGGAAGTAAAGTCTATTCTTAGCATGGTGCTGTAGAAGTCATTGTCAGAGGCTCTTCTGTGGGTCTCTTGCTTTGACTTCACAAAGGCTCCTTATGTAGCTAGCTGGCTGTGTGGCTTCTGAGTTCTCAGACTCTCCAGCTTCCGCATGGCTGATGCTGTCCACTCGGCCCAAAGCTTACTTGGTTTTGTCAGTTACAGAATGGGGATCCTGGGAATTAAATCTCATTGGTCTAAATATTACCTATTACTAGGCTGAACTGTTTTGATTTATTGCATATTTAGATTTTTATCTTTTATAGGAAATCTCAATTTAATGAGAGGCAGCATGCTATAGAATGTGAGGTAATAAATTTATTGTTTCCTGTGTACAAGTGAAGGGCATTTCCATATTTAGGGCAGACACTGGCTTACAATTCAGTACTTTCTCTGAGAGCATATATTGTTGTTTTCTTTCCCCTCCTCAAGACTGGTCTATTTGGAAATTTACATTTACTGTGAGAAGGGAAAATAAAATGCTCTAGTATTTTATTAATTTCTGTTCAAAGCCACAATCTATCATGGGTATTCTTTTTGACTCAAGAATATTTTAGAGACTATACATGTTAAAATCATGTTTAAAAAATTGTTCATAAGATGAATCATGTTAAAAAGAATTGTTCATAAGATGTAGAAAGCAGCAAGAGAACACTCTCATTCAAACAAAGAGAAAATTGCAGATAAATTACTAAATCATATTTTTTCTCTAATCTATCAAAGAAACTAATCAACAAAGTAAACAGAAGAAAGAAACTAATCAACAAAGTAAACAGAATTTTAATCTATCAAAGAAACTAATCAACAAAGTAAACAGAATTTCAAAGAGTGACAAGCCCCTCTAAGGAGAGACAGGATACCTTAGCAGAGTACAAGGGAAAGAAGTGACCACCACTCAGCATGTAAGAAGAAATCGGCTAACATATTTGTGAGCTTCTAAAGGCCATGTATGGGCAAGTGTAGTAGTTTCACTGTTGTAACAAATTATCACAAACTGAGTGGCTTAAAACAACCAAAATTTATCCTCTCTCAGTTCTGGAGGCCAGAAGTCAAATTAAGATGATAGCAGGGGTGGTTCCTTATGGAGGTTATGAGGGAGACTCATGTCTGGACCTCTCTCTTAGCTTCTGGAAGGTGCCAGCAATGTTTGACATTTCTTGGCTTATAGCTTCCTCACTTCAGTCTCTATCTCTGTCTTCAATCACCTTCTCCTCTTTGTATCTATGTCTTCTCTTCCATCTGTCTCAACATCCTTCTGTATTCCTCATATAAGGGTACCTGCCCTTTTACCTAGGGCCTACCCAGATAATCCAGGATGATTTCTTTATCTCAATATTCTTAACTTATTTGTATTTGCAAAGACTCATGTTCCATATAATGTAACATTCACAGGTTCTGGAAATTAGGATGTGGATATATATTTTCAGTCACCACTATTCAAACCAATACAGCAAACATATCAGTTTAGAATGACTGAGAGTCCAGACATTAAGGGACATTGAAACTTCTTGCAAGTTCTTTTAAACAGGCTGCCATAAGATGCTCATAAGAAAGATTGGGAACAATGAGTGAGTGAATGAGGCAAACAGGTGGTGACTGGTTGCCACTGCAGAACAGTCAGGAAACTCTGTTCCTCCAATTTAAGGAATTGAGATGTTCTTCCAAATGAAACAAAAGCCTTAAGCCACTGGGAAAGGGACAGCAAACTTTCTTATCCACAGGGACTGGGCAAAGATCGACTGATTTGGAGGGAGAGGGAAAAGCAAATTTCATCTGAGGCTTGAGCTCAAGATTCTGCACCAACATAAAGGACTAGATAGTGGCAGCTTTACTGCTAGAAGTGTTAAAGCTTATGGTTCACTTATTTGGATTTCCTTCTCATTTAGGTCACCACAGAGCATTGAGTAGAGTTCCCTGTGCTATACAGTAGGTTCTCATTAGTTATCTATTTTTTACATAGTACCAATAAAAAGAAGTGAAATTGGGTCATTTGTAGAGATGTGGGTGGACCTAGAGTCTGCCATACAGAGTGAAGTGAGTCAGAAAGAGGAAAACAAATATCATATATTAACATACATTTGGAAACTAGAAAAATGGTACAGATGAACCTATTTGCAGGATAGGAATAGAAAGGCAGATATGGAGAATGGACATGTGGACACAAGAGGGGAAGGGGAGGGTGGGATGAATTGGGAGATTAGGTTTAACATAAATACACTACCATGTGTAAAATAGATAGCTAGTGGGAACCTGCTGTATAGAACAGGGAGCTCAGCTCAGTGCTCTGTGATGACCTAGTTGGGTGGGATGGGGAGGGGGGAAATCCAAGAGGAGGGGATGTGTGTATGCATATGGCTGATTCACTTCACTGTGTGGCAGAAACTAACACAACACTGTAAAGCAATTATACTCCAATTTAAAAAAATAGTGTATATATGTCAATATATGTATATGTATAGCTCAATCACTTTGCTGTACAGTAGAAACTAACACAACACTGTAAAGCAACTATACTCCAATAAAAATTAAAAACAAAGATCAGATCATAAATGTCAGGTGATAAAATTAGTAAAGACATTAAAATATGCACATAACTATAATTCACATATTCAAGAAGGTAGAGGTAAAGTTGAGCATTTTTAAGTAAACAATAAAGATTTTAAAAGACCCAAACTGAACTTCTGAAATAAAAACTTCAATGTCTGACTTGTGGTTGCCAAAGGGGAGAGGGTTGGGGGAGGGATGGAGTGGGAAGTTGGAGTTAGCAGATGTAAACTATTATATATAGAATGGATAAGCAATAGGGTCCTACTGTATGGCACAGAGAACTATATTTGATATCTTATGATAAACCATAATGGAAAAGAATATTAAAAAAAAGAATGTATTTATATGTATAACTGAATCACTTTGCTGTACAGCAGAGATTAATACACTGTAAATCAACTATACTTCAATAAAAATAAAGATAAAAAATAAAACAATTAAAAATAGCTTATGGTTCACTGAGGTAATGATAGGATCAAGAAAACAAAATCCACTTCAACTACTGAGTAGATTTAATAAACCCCAAAGTTATCAGATTGACAGAAGAATGGTGCTCCTTTCTAAATATATATATACTTAACACTCATCTGTTCATGATGACTAGTATTCAGCCAAAATTTATGAGACACACAGAAAAGCAGAACAAATGACTCTTTTTCAAGAGATATAGGAAATGACATAGCCAGATTCAGAAAAGATACAGATGTTGAAGCTATTAGGGGGATTTTAAAATAATGATCATAGATATGTTAAAATATCTAGTGGAAATGGTAGATGGCATGTATAAATAAATGGTGAACTTCAGCAGAGAGATAAAAACATGACAGGAAATGCTAGAAATTCTAGAATTAAGAGATATGATATCAGAGATGAAAGATTCCTTTAAAAGACTTTAAAAAATGCTGAACTTGATAATAGTTCAATAGAACTTATCCAAAATTAAGTGTTGAGGACAAACATGAAAAAAAGAAGTAGAACATCTAATATATATGGGACAGTATCAAAATTTCTAACATCTAATATATATGGGACAGTATCAAAATTTCTAAATTCTAACAAAATTTCTAACAATTGAAGTCCAAGAAAAATAAGGGAGAGAGAATGCATAACAAGGGGGGATTTGAAGAGATAATGGTACAGATTTTTCACAGTTAATGAAGGACAACAACTAAAGGTAAAAGAAATTAAGCAAACCCCAAGAAACATTAAAAACTGCTTATAGAGCCTCATCCACCAGAGGGCAGACAGCAGAAGCAAGAACTACAATTCTGCAGCCTGTGGAACAAAAACCACATTCACAGAATGATAGACAAGATGGAAAGGCAGAGGGCTATGTACCAGAAGGAGGAACAAGATAAAACCCCAGGAAGGACTTCACTGGTGGCACAGTGATTGAGAATCTGCCTGCTAATGCAGGGACAGGAGTTTGAGCCCTGGTCTGAGAAGATCCCACGTGACGCAGAGCAACTAGGCCTATGAGCCACAACTAGTGAGCCTGCACGTCTGGATCCTGTGCTCTGCAACAAGAGAGGCCGTGATAATGAGAGGCACATGCACCACAATGAAGAGTGGCCCCCACTTGCTGCAACTAGAGAAAGCCCTCACACAGAAATGAAGACCCAACACAGCCAAAACTAACTAACTAACTAACTAAATAAATAATAAAAAACACAGGAGAACAACTAAATCAAGTGGAGATAGGCAAACTTCCAGAAAAAGAATTCAGAATAATGATAGTGAAGATGATCCAGACCTCAGAAGAAAAATGGAGGCAAAGATCAAGAAGATGAAAGAAATGTTTAACAAAGACCTAGAAGAATTAAACAACAAACAAACAGAGATGAACAATACAATAACTGAAATGAAAACTACACTAGAAGGAATCAATAGCAGAATAACTGAGGCAGAAGAACGGATAAGTGACCTGGAAGACAGAATGGTGGAATTCACAGCTGTGGAACAGAATAAAGAAAAAAGAATGAAAAGAAATAAAGACAGCCTAAGAGACCTCTGGCACAACACTAAACGCAAAAACGTTCGCATTATAGGTGTCCCAGAAAGAGAAGGAGAGAGAAAGGACCCGAGAAAATATTTGAAGAGAGTATAGCCGAAAACTTCCCTAACATGGGAAAGGAAATAGCCACCCAAGGCCAGGAAGCACAGAGACCCATACAGGATAAATCCAAGGAGAAACACGCTGAAACACATAGTAATCAAATTGGCAAAAAATAAAGACAAAGAAAAATTATTGAAAGCAGCAAGGGAAAAATGACAAATAATATACAAGGGAACTCCCATAAGGTTAAGAGCTGATTTCTCAGCAGAAACTCTACAAGCTAGAAGGAAGTGGCATGATATACTTAAAGTGATGAAAGGGAAGAATCTACAACAAAGATTACTGTACCCGGCAAGGATCTCATTCAGATTTGATGGAAAAATCAAAAGCTTTACAGACAAGCAAAAGCTAAGAGAATTCAGAACCATCAAACCAGCTCTACAACAAATTCTAAAGGAACTTCTCTAACTGGGAAGCACAAGAGAAGAAAAGGACCTACAAAAGCAAACCCAAAACAATTAAGAAAATGGTCATAGGAACATACGTATTGATAATTACCTTAAACGTGAATGTATTAAATGCTCCAACCAAAAGACACAGGCTCACTGAATGGATACAAAAATAAGACCCATATATATGCTGTCTACAAGAGACCCACTTCAGACCTAGGGATACATACAGACTGAAAGTGAGGGGATGGAAAAAGATATTCTATGCAAATGGAAATTAAAGGAAAGCTGGAGTAGCAATACTCATATCAGATAAAATAGACTTTAAAATAAAGAATGTTACAAGGGACAAGGAAGGACACTACATAATGATCAAGGGATCATTCCAAGAAGAAGATATAACAATTATAAATATATATGCATCCAACATAAGAGCACCTCAATACATAAGGCAAACTGCTAACAGCTCTAAAAGAGGAAATCAACAGTAACACAATAAGAGTGGGGGACTTTAACACCTCATTTACACCAATAGACAGATCATCCAAAATGAAAATAAATAAGGAAACAGGAGCTTTAAATGACACAATAGACCAGATGGAATTAATTGATATTTATAGGACATTCTATCCAAAAACTTCAGATTACACTTTCTTCTCAAGTGTGCACGGAACATTCTCCAGGATAGATCACATCTTGGGTCACAAATCAAACCTCAGTAAATTTAAGAAAATTGAAGTCACATCAAGCATCTTTTCTGACCACAACACTATGAGATTAGAAATGAATTACAGGGAAAAAAACGTAAAAAGCACAAACACATGGAGGCTAAACAATACGTTACTAAATAACTAAGAGATCACTGAAGAAATCAAAGGGGAAATTAAAAAAAATACCTAGAGATAAATGACAATGAAAACACAACGATCCAAAACCTGTGGGTTGCAGCAAAAGAAGTTCTAAGAGGAAGTTTATAGCTATATAAGCCTACCTCAAGAAACAAGAAAATTCTCAAATAAACAATCGACTCTTACACCTAAAGGAACTAGAGAAAGAAGAACAAATAAAACCCAAAGTTAGCAGAAGGATAGAAATCATAAAGATCAGAGCAGAAATAAATGAAATAGAAACAAAGAAAAAATAGCAAAGATCAATAAAACTAAAAGCTGGTTCTCTGAGAAGATCAACAAAATTGATAAGCCATTAGCCAGACTCATCAAGATAAAGAGGGAGAGGACTAAAATCAATAAAATTAGAAATGAAAAAGGAGAAGTTACAACAGACACCACAGAAATACAAAGCTTCCCAAGAGACTACTACAAGCAACTCTATGCGAATAAAATGGACAACTTGGGAAAAACGAACAAATTCTTAGAAAGGTATAACCTTCCAAGACTGAACCAGTAAGAAAT
Source organism: Grampus griseus (assembly GCF_964374135.1). Classification (NCBI taxonomy): domain Eukaryota; kingdom Metazoa; phylum Chordata; class Mammalia; order Artiodactyla; family Delphinidae; genus Grampus; species Grampus griseus. The sequence continues at coordinate 15,167,989 of NC_139019.1, forward strand.
AGAAAATATGATCAGACCAATAACAAGTATTGCAATTCAATCTGTGATTAAAAATCTTCCAACAGGGCTTCCCTGGTGGTGCAGTAGTTGAGAGTCTGCCTGCCAATGCAGGGGACACGGGTTCATGCCCCGGTCCGGGAAGATCTTACATGCCGTGGAGCTACTGGGCCCGTGAGCCGTGGCCGATGAGCCTGCGTGTCCAGAGCCTGTGCTCTGCGACGGGAGAGGCCACAACAGTGAGAGGCCCGTGTACCGCAAAAAAAAAAAAAAAAAAATCTTCCAACAAACAAAGGTCCAGGACCAGATGGCTTCACAGGTGAATTCTATCAAACATTTAGAGAAGAGCTAACACCCATCCTTGTCAAACTCTTCCAAAAAATTGCAGAGGAAGGAACACTCCCAAACACATTCTATGAGGCCATGATCACCCTGATACCAAAACCAGAAAAGATACTACAAAAAAAGAAAATTACACACTAATATCATTGATGAATATACATGCAAAAATCCTCAACAAAATACTAGCAAACAGAATCCAACAACACATTAAAAGGATCATACACCATGATCAAGGGGGATTTATCCCAAGAATGCAAGGATTCTTCAATATATGCAAATCAATCAATGTGATACACCATATTAAGAAATTGAAGAAGAAAAACCATATAATCATTTCAATAGATTCAGAAAAAGCTTTTGACAAAATTCAACATCCATTTATGATAAAACCTTTCCAGAAAGTTGGCATAGAGGGAACCGACCTCAACATAATAAAGGCCATATATGACAAACTTACAGCAAAACATCATTCTCAATGTGAAAAACTGAAAGCATTTCCTCTAAGATCAGGAAAAAGACAAGGATGTCCACTCTCACCACTATTATTCAACATAGTTTTGGAAGTCCTAGCCACAATCAGAGAAGAAAAAGAAATAAAAGGAATACAAATCGGAAAAAAAGAAGTAAAACTGTCACTGTTTGCAGATGTCATGATGCTATACATAGAAAATCCTAAAAATGCAACTAGAAAACTACCAGAGCTAATCAATGAATTTAGTACAGTAGCAGGATACAAAATTAATGCACAGAAATCTCTTGCATTCTTATACAATAACGATGAAAAATCTGAAAGAGAAATTAAGGAAATACTCCCATTTACCACTGCAACGAAAAGAATAAAATACCTAGGAATAAACCTACCTAGGGAGACAAAATACTTGTATGCAGAAAACTCTAAGAAACTGATGAAAGAAATTAAAGATGATACAAACAGATGGAGAGATATACCATGTTCTTGGATTGGAAGAATCAATATTGTGAAAATGACTATACTACCCAAAGCAACCTACAGATTCAATGCAATCCCTATCAAATTACCAACGGCATTTTTTACGGGACTAGAACAAAAAAATCTTAAAATTTGAATGGAGACAAAAAAGACCCCGAATAGCCAAAGCAGCCTTGAGAGAAAAAAAACAGAGCAGGAGGAATCAGACTCCCTGACTTCAGACCATACTACAAAGCTACAGTAATCAAGATAATATTCTACTGGCACAAAAACAGAAACATAGGCCAATGGAACAAGATAGAAAGCCCAGGGGTAAACCCACACACCTATGGTCAACTAATCTATGACAAAGGAGGCAAGGATATACTGTGGAGAAAAGAAAGTCTCCTCAATAAATAGTGCTGGGAAAACTGGACAGCTACATGTAAAAGAATGAAACTAGAAAACTCCCTAACACCATACACAAAACTAAACTCAAAATGGATTTGAGGCCTAAATTTAAGACCGGACACTATAAAACTCTTAGAGGAAAACACAGGAAGAACCCTCTTTGACATAAATCACAGCAAGATCTTTTTTGATCCACCTCCTAGTGTAATGGAAATAAAAAATAAATAAATAAACAAGTGGGACCTAATGAAACTTAAAAGTTTTTGCATAGCAAAGGAAACCATAAACAAGATGAAAAGACAACCCTCAGAATGGGAGAAATACTTGCAAATGAATCAATGGACAAAAGATTAATCTCCAAAATATATAAAAAGCTCATGCAGCTTAATATTAAAGAAACAAGCAGCTCAATCCAAAAATGGGCAGAAGACCTAACTAGATATTTCTTCAAAGAAGACATACAGATGGCCAAAAAGCATATGAAAAGCTGCTCCACATCACTAATTATTAGAGAAATGCAACTCAAAACTACAATGAGGTATCAGCTCACACCAGTTAGAATGGGCATCATCAGAAAATCTACAAACAACAAATGCTGGAGAGGGTCTGGAGAAAAGGGAACCCTCTTGCACAGTTGGTGGGAATGTAAATTGATACAGCCACTATGGAGAACAGTATGGAGGTTCCTTAAAAACTAAAAATAGAATTACGATATGATCCAGCAATCCCACTACTGGACATATACCCAGGGAAAACCATAATTTAAAAAGATACATGCACCCCAATGTTCATTGCAGCACTATTTAAAATAGCCAGGTCATGGAAGCAACCTAAATGCCCATCGACAGACAAATGGATAAAGAAGATGTGGTACATATATATGATGGAATATTACTCAGCCATAAAAAGGAACGAAATTGGGTCATTTGTTGAGACATGGATGGATCTAGAGACTGTCATAGTGAGTGAAGTAAGTCAGAAAGAGAAAAACAAATATCATATATTAACACATGTATGTGGAACCTAGAAAAATGGTACAGATGAACCGTTTTGCAGGGCAGAAGTTGAGACACAGATGTAGAGAACAAACGTATGGACACCACTGGGGTAAAGCCACGGGGGGTCGTGCTGGTGGTGGGATGAACTGGGAGATTGGAATTGACATGTATACATTAATGTGTATAAAGTTGATGACTAATAAGAACCTGCTGTATAAAAAAAATAAATAAAATTAAATTCAAAAATTAAAAAAAAAACTAATACTAAAATTTCTTTGAGTTATTTGTGTGGAAATATGTTAATATAAATGTTTCAGACGTTATATGAAATTCCTAAAAATCTTATATGTTCTGGTATAATGTTATAAGTCATAATTCTGGTTATAAAAAAAAAACTGCATATATGTGCAAAAAATGAAACAATTCAATTTACATCTTATATCAAAAAAGAAACCCCTCAGAATACATTGTAGTTCTAAATGTACAGTTTGAAACTATGAAACTTATAAAAGGAAATACAGGAGAAAATCTTTGTGATCTTTGATTAGACAAAACTTTTGTAGGTATGTGACTAAAAGCATGGAACATAAAAGGAACAATGCTAAATTGTATTTCATCAAAATTAAAATTTTTCATGTTTTCAAAAGCAGTGTTAAGGAAATGAAAAATAGTAGTTATTTACTGGGGGAAATATTTGAAATATCTAATATTGGAGACTTGTTTCTAAGATAGAAATGAAATTTTTACAACTAAATATTAATAAGAAAAGTGACTCATTTTTAAAAAATGGAAAAGGAATTTGAGTACACCCTTTTCCTAAGATATGGGTGAAAAGTAAACACACAAAAAATGGTGCACAGCATTATTAGTCATTAGGAAAATGTAAACATTATTAGATACCATATACATATATGAAAATCACTACAATTAAGAAATCAGATAACAAAAGGGCTGGTAAGAATGTAGAGCAACTGCAAATCTTTAGATTTTAAAATGCAAAATAATGCAGCTGCTTTGGAAAATAGTTTGGCCGTTTCTTATGAATTTAAGCATTACTTACCATATGACCTAAAAAATACTACTTCTAGCTATTTATTCAAAAGAAATAAAAATAAATGTCCACACAGAAGTCTGCATGCAAATGTGTTTAGGAACTTTATTCCTATGGGATATGGGAACCCAAAAGTGAGGACAACTTTAGTGACCATCAACTGTTGAATGGATAAACACATTGTAGTACCTGTGTGCACTGGAATACTTAGCAATTAAAAAAAAAAAAGGAACTACAGGGAGATATATGCAGCAAGATAGATGGTTCTCAAAAGATTTATGCTAAGTAAAAGAAGTCAAAGTATACACACTGTATGATTCCATTTATACAACATTAAGGAAAAGACAAAACTGTAGAAACAGAAATAAGATAACTGTTTTCCAGCAGCTAAGGTTGAGAGTAAGGGAGTGTCTGCAAAGAGGCACCAGGAACCTTTCTGTGGTGATGGAAATGGTCTGCATCTTAATGGTGGTGACAGTTACATAATTCTATGTATTTGTCAAAACTTGTCAAACTCTACATTTAAAAGGAGTGAACTAAATGTAGTCTATCTCCAATGTAGTTACATTGAACTTTATTTGTAAGAAAGTAAAACTGATAATATATATCACTTACACAATAATAGCTATTTCTAGAGGAGGAGGTAAGGGGTCTAAAGAAGAAACTCTAGAGCATTTAAATTTATCTATAGCATTTTGTTTATTAAGAAAACATATGAGGGATTCCCTGGTGGCGCAGTGGTTGAGAGTCTGCCTGACGATGCAGGGAACACGGGTTCGTGCCCCGGTCCGGGAAGATCCCACATGCCGCGGAGCGGCTGGACCCGTGAGCCGTGGCTGCTGAGCCTGCGCGTCCGGAGCCTGTGCTCTGCAACGGGAGAGGCCGCAACAGTGAGAGCCCCTGAGAAAACATCTGAGAAAAATATAATATATTTGTTATTTTTTTGACCATAGAAGACATATTAGTTGATTGATTACTCTTTCTACAGTTTTTTTTTTCAAGAAATGAAATGGGATTTAGTCTGATCTTGTGAGCAGAAAGGTTCTAACAATATTATCTTTTTTTCTGATAAAATGGACACAAAATAAAAATAAAACAAAACAACGAAGGATATTTTTTGTTCTTATTCTCAGATGTGTTTCATTTTAGCTTACCTTTAATTTTTTTTAAAAAAAGGGGGAACTAAATATGATACACATTGACTACTGCTCACAAACCTGTTTCTTTTGTTGCCTAGCTATACACTGATGCTATAAGTTCCAGTCTCCATAGGCATGAGTGTATCCTTGTCATTATGTTCTGGAACAGCAGGGGTTCACACTAGTTGTAGGTCTACTCCATGTAGAAATCTCTGAGGTCTCATCCTCCATTCTATCTACCCCCTTCTGTATTAATTTAGAGAAGCCCTGTGCCCTTCTGTACTGAATTGAATAACATACCTCAAAATTTATGTCTATCCTCAACATGTTAACATGACCTTATTTGGAAATAAGGGCTTTGCAGATGTAATCACGTTAAGATGAGGTCCTTGTGGACATGGGTGGTCCATTAATCTAGTAGAACTTGTGTCTTTATATAAGGACTATGATCCTTATAAGAAGAGAAGAATTTGGGCACAGAGATATAGAGGGAGAATACCATGTAATGAAAGAGGCAGAGATTGGAGTGATGTACTTACAGACAAAGAACACCTAAGATTGCTAGTAACCACCTAAAGCTAGGAAGAAACAAGGAAGGATCCTTCCTTAGAATTTTCAGAGAAAAAGCATAGCCTTGCCAACACCTTGATTTCAGACTTCTGGCTCCCAGAACTTTGAGGGAATAAATTCATTCTGTCTTAAAGCCATCCAGTGTGTGGTAATGTGTTATGGCAGCCTTAGGAAACAAATGTATTTTGGAAACTATGTGTTGAAGACAGCAGCCCCCAAATATGCAAGGAACTGAGTATTTAAATCATCACTTCCAAGAGATTAGCTCCCAGTAAGGAATAAAATTTTAGATTTTACATACATGAGAAATAAAATTTATTGTTAAGCTACTGAAATTTGTGGTTTTGTTTGTTGGAGAAGCTAAGGAAAGTCAAAATAATAGGTTTAAGCTCAGGAAAAGACAGTGCTATGAAAATCAACATCGTTCTCTGTGAGAATGTGTTCCCTCCCTACCTCAATTATCCTAACAGGAAGGCAAACTGAGGGCATGGGTATTTCCTGGCACCAAACATTCCCTAATTCCTATTTAAAAGTCAACAAAATACACATTAAAAAAAAATCTGATCTAAACCTCCATATGCTAAAAGCTTGGAATAGTTTTGCTAAATATGTCTGTGAGACTTGGATTGAAGGAAATAGTTGATCTGTGCCGTTGAGATAGATAGAGAGAGGGGGGAGGGAGAGAGAGAGAGAGAGAGAGAGAGAGAGAGAGAGAGAGAGAGAAATTCAAACGATACGTAGTGATTCTTGTAGATTTCATATGACACAGCCATCTCTTAATCACACCTTCCCCAAAGCCTCTAACTTAGAAAAACAAGGGCTGCTCTGGGTTTTGGAGCTGGGGGCTGGGAGTAGCAGCTAATGAGAGACTGAAAAGCCCACCACTTAGAATACTGCAAGGGTTTGTAAATCATTGGCATAGGTAATGCATCCACAGTTTTGACAGAGCCATACATTTTCTTCTAATCGCACAAAATGAGAAATATCATCTCCCATCTTCTTTCAGTCTGAAATGAAATAAACTTATGAAAAATCTGGATAGAAAATGATACATTTTCGAACATTACCCAACTGAACCCCAAATTAAAAAGTGTTTGACACTGAGAATAATTGCACTCAGTATCTAAGACATAGAAAAACAACAACAAAGAAAAACAACAAAAACACAACATGGGGTGTATGATGCTGTTCAATCAAAACTAGTAGGAAATGTTATCAGGTTTGAATTAGGTAATATCAAAGCAACCCTTTAATGTGTATGTTTTGTGTTTTGCCATCTCCTCATCTCCTAAATAATTGTATGTGTATGTATGTGTGCTGTAAATGTATAACTTATATTTGGAAAATAAACATGGAGAATGAAGTTTAAAATCACCTGAAAGCATATCATATCAAGAAGTGATTTTAATTCCTGTAGAGTCTTTTGCAATTTTAAGATTAATAGGCAAATATCACTCAAATTTTCATCAAAATCATTCAGGCAATACATCATCAGTGTATTAATGTCATTAAATATTGCAATAGTCATTCAAAACTATTAGGCTGAAATCACTGATAATTATATGCTATTCATTAGGCTGTCTCTGAGACGTGGCTTCAAATCATGCCTTCAAACAACTCTTGATAATGAACGATGAATCTTCCAATAGCTAAATATAAGACTTTAGTCATCTTTGCATTATTCTTCACTCCTTACCTAAATCTTTTTAGCAATTACATATATACCTTTCTACTTTCAATATGTTTTTGTTTTGCTTTGATTTGTTTTGTTTGCAATCACTTTCTTCCCACCAGCTCTACATATAATATCCTGTAGGCTTCCTCACATAGAGCTAGACTTACTGAAATCATGGCCACCAGCTAAGTTCATGTTTACTATCATTTCAGCTAAATTTATCCTATGGATTATAGTGTTGTAAGATCAATCGTCCTCTAAACATTTCCTTTGCCTATTTCATTAGATCCATATTCCATAGTCTTAATTTTTCAAAATCCTACATGTATTGACACCATACACCTTTCCAGAAATATAGATGACTGAACTTTAATAACATTTATGCAATCTATACAAACTGGAGTAAAAGTATTTCACTAGTAGTTACTCAAATTTTCTATCCTCTGAATTTTTGCTTGGGTAAATATATTTCTTTTTTTCTATCTGAAAAGGCTTTCTTTCTTCACATATTTACCTATCAACTCTATTCATTCTTTAAAAAGTAATTCAAGTATTACTTCCTTCATGATATACACAGGTTTTTACAATGCACTTTGAATTATGACTTTATCGATATATTTTTCCATCAACCTAAGAGTTTATATTCCCTCTAAGCCTTTAATAAAAACTGTTTATATTTATGTGTATCTTCTAGAGAAATCAGCACAAAGTTAAGGACATGAAACTTTCCAAACAACAATTATTTATTTGAATGTAATTTACATAACTTCCCATTTGAAACTCAAAACTTTTCATGCTGAAAAAAAGTCTTTGACAAATAGAAAATATGGATTACATTTATTTTGTAACACTATCTCCAACCCATTAGTGTACAGAAATATATCACTAGAAGCATAATAAGAAACAACTGAGAATTAATTATGAAATATTCTTATCTCCTAAAAGTAGTTGGCAGGAACAAAAATGTCTTCAGGAAATAGCCATAATTGGAAACACTAAAACCCCTTCCACTGAATGGAAGTAACCTTATCCTGTACTCTTCTGAAAATCTCATTGCCAATTTCCTTACATATTTCTAAAGGTAACCATTAGAAGACTTAGGAAACCACTGTAATTCATGATAGGATAAAAGCTAGCTGTGCTTCTCCTAATAGTATTCTCCTAATGCTGTATTCTTGAGATAAAGAGAAACGTTAGATGTTAATAAAGACATCTAATCTATTATCTTAAATGATGCAGATTTTCTTCATTTTATACTAATTTTTAGTTTTAATTTCATCAAGACAATTATATTTGTGTTGTTTGCAAACACACATGTCCCCTAATCAAAGCTTGATGTTTACGTTTAAGGTTAGACCAGAGAACCTAATCAGCTGTTGGCAACAGACTGATGGACTGAAGGAACTGTGGCTAGAACCAAGCAACTGACTGAGATAGCTTTTATATCTTCATTAGTCTTATATTCATGTAAGTATATTTGGTAAACCATCAACATCAACTTCGTTTCTGAATATTCCTTTCCAAAATTCATAATTTCCTTCTCTTTGAATATTTCCCTGCTACATATGAATATTTAAAACTTTCTCTATTCTTCACTCTATCTTTCTTCCTCCCATCAGTCTCAGACAAAATATCCTCAGAACCTACCACACAATCTTGGTACTAGCCAGGAAACTTACTTTCTTATAAAATAATAAGGAAAGTTCTGATACCCATGGCATTACCCACTGGTCCTATAATGTATCTCATTAAGTAGAGTAGACCCACTATACAAAACAGTGGGATGGCTCAAGATGATTCAGGTGCAGAGCTAGCTGGATGGTTAAACCTAGACTGGGATGCTATCAAATTGGGTGCAATGTGTGCTTGGAATCAGTGAACACTATTTCTCACTATTAGATCTATTGTCCCATTAGAAAAATTTTTCTCTGCTCAATCCCTTGGGATCTTCATAAGTGAAAGGAAAAAAAGTTTTACTTGGTAAATAATAGTGATTTTATTGAATTGAGAGTTAGCATTGCAACCTGGTCAATTTAAGCTCCTAATTCTCCTAAACAAAACAAACAAACAAAAAAAGGTGGGTTATGGTGAAGATTTGAGTGAACAATTCTGCCTATCAAAGGGAAATAGTGTAGCTGCTGCAAAACAGAGTTCGTGCATCCATGTGTTTGTAAGACCTACATATGATTAGAATCCTCAGAAATGGAAGTGAGGACACAGGCAATGCAACCAAGCTACCACAGTAAGCAGCAAGATTCAAGTAGCTATGTTTCTTACAAAAAGTTCATGGGGTGGGTGATACAGGACCAAAGGCACACATACTGTTTACAGCCCTCATACTAGCTGAAGTTACACATTCCATATATATAAATGGAATATAAATTTAACTTTTTAAATTAGCTCAGAGATGACAGAAAATAGACAGGATTTAATGAGTTCAAGGAAACAGATTAATAAATCAAAATTTTAGATTTGGAAGTGAATTCAGTAACTGGTGAGATTCGGGTTGTCTCTTCCAAGAGAAGTGATATGATTTTGGTAATGTAAAGGACACAGCTGGATTATGATAGGCAGGACATTTCTTTGAGAAGTAGAAATACGAGAAGTAGTAGGTGTATGTATGTGAGATAATCAAGCCTATCCTCAAAGTAGGCCTCTGAGGTAAATTTAATTTGAGTATATACTATACCAACTTTCTATATTTAGGGACCATAACATTGTTTGAGTTTTCATGAGAATTGGTCCTCATTTCTTCTTAGGGAATCTAAAGATGCTAGACTGCTGTTTTGCATGAGCAAGGTAGTATAGCATTATAGCATAGTCACTTACCTGAAAGACACCATCTGAGATATTTAATCTAATTTGAGTGATACAGAGAAGCAAAATTTGGTTGATAATTCATTACCATAGCAACAGCATTCTGTGTCCCCAGTAGTGGTTCCAGCAGTTTCTTCTAGGACTCAATGGGGCAATACCACCATGATTGGGTGATTCAAATATCATATATAGTATATATAATATATTTAGTTTTTATATATAGTTATATATTAAACATAGTTATATATATATTATATATATATTCACTAACATGAATTTAAAAATACATTTAAAAAGTGTGGTAGATCACGTCAAGGACTATTAGTAACAGGTTAGGAAAGTTGAAACCCATTCATACATTATACTGTTAAAGTTGGACAGATCAATTAACTCATCTGTTTTCTTATCTGTAAAATAAAATTCTGTCTCAAGAGAATTCTGGAAATTATTCCCTATTCCAGGCACTATTTGATTAAAAAGTTGTGTTTGAAGTAGTTTTCCATTAATGTTGATCCTTAGCTGAAAATGGAATGTGATTAAAAACTCTTTTTTTTTAACATCTTTATTGGAATATAATTGCTTTACAATATATGTATCACATCTTCTTTACCCATTCATCTGTTGATGGACACTTAGGTTGCTTCCATGTCCTGGTTATTGTAAATAGAGCTGCAATGAACATTTTGGTACATGAATCTTTTTGAACTATGGTTTTCTCAGGGTATATGCCCAGTAGTGGGATTGCTGGGTCATTTTGATAGAAGAATTTATTAGCTTTAAAGTTACTAAAATTTCTGATGTGATGGTTACTTTCTATCTGATTAGTTTATTTTCTTAAACTGAATATTAGATTGACAGTAGTTAATGGTATTTATTCAGGGGAAAAGAGTCTTTACCCACAACTCTGAGAAACTAACTTCCTTGAAATGCACCTGGAAATCTTCCCAGACTTTGGAAACCATCTATCATCCAACAAGACTCTAGAAGATGTGTTTTGTTCATGCTGTTCTTGCTATAAATTTGAAACAAAATAAATGTGCATCATCTGCTATGTTAAAAAAGCAGCTAATGTGTATATATATATATATATATATATATATATATATATATATATATATAATACCATATATTAAGGTAAGATATTGGGGAGCAGTGTTTTATTGTAGAAAACAGTGGCATAAAATGAGAAAAAGTGTATGAGGATGTTATCCAGTTATGTTATGTTTAAAGATAAACTTTACTCTGATATGTTTGTTAAAGAGATTAAGTTTTCTAAGCAGCATGACTGACAGGGTAGGCTGAGGTTGGTAACTTTTGTGTCAGAGGTAAGCTGTCTCCAGGTAAGATAAATGACTCATTTGAAAGCAAAATATAAACGCTGGACATGACTTGCTTTGGGCAGCAGAAAAGGTCAACTTATCAGAGATAACACTTATTTAAGTAAGATTTCTCAAGGAGCTTGAGTTGTACCTGTCTTATCATTTCTAAAATACGTAGAGATGGATGTATTCATTTTGGTATGCTTAGTGATATAATTAGGTTCTGGAGTTGAGCCATAGGTTGTTTTAAACACTGTAAAAGTCTGTATATTTAACAGAAATACTGTAGGAATTGAGGATTGTTCTAAGCTGAATTTTGTCCTTCCCCCAAATTCATATTTTGAAGTCGCAACTCTTAGTATCCCAATATGTGACTATATTTGCATATAGGGTCTTTAAAGAAGTAATTCAGTTGGAAGGAGGTCATTAGGGTAAACCTTAATCCAACACCGAGTTTGTCCTTACTAGGAGATTAAGGTAAAAGGAACCTACAGAGGAAAGAGCATGTAGACACAAGGAGAAGACAGCCATCTACAAGCCAAGGAGAGATGCTTAGAAGAAACCCTGCCAATGCCTTGATCTAGGACTTCTAGCCTTCAGAACTGTGAGAAATTCTTTGTTGTTAAGCCACCCAGACTGCAGCACTTTGTTATGGCAGACCTACGAAACTAATACAAGAATACAGAGCATGTGAGTTCCAGTGTCAACGGTCCAATTACTAGTTATTTTACCTTGCATAATTAATTAAGTACTTTGAACCTCAGCTTCTTCATGTGTAAAAGAAAATTTAGACCAGATTTTTTGTCTATACTTTTTACCTCTATAGTGAGATAGTGGGTCAAGATGGCAAAAGTTTTTAAATTTATCTTTATCTAAATTTTTATATTCAATGTAATATCATTCAACTGTAATTTTAAAATATAAAAATATATTGAGGCACACAAGCCCTCAGAAAGTACATTATCTAGGTACTACCTTTTCTGAAAATCAAATTAAGGATGTGCTTTTACCACAAAATGAAAATGCAAAGATGGAGAACACAAAATACAAGAAAAGTTGGTAAACTAAGATGCTTTCAGATTATGGTAAATCTAAATGAGTCTTCATAATGTGAAGATTTATTACATTTTATATTAAATGGTTTCAATATAGAGGGCATATATTACATTTCAAAGAAAGTGACATTCTGGACATTTGTGGATAATTTTATCTGAAGTTTTGTTTGGGGGATAGAGGATTAAGAAATAATAATCTCAATTTATGTTTGAATCTCACTTTTTCTCACTTTTGCCAGAAACTTTTACTACCAATTTTTATTTCTAACTCCTTTGTAGTTACCCTCTGTGCTATATTTGTAGCTATTCCTTGGTCTTTGGATACCTTCAAATATTTCCATTAAAAACAAGAATATGGCCAACTAAATAAGTAAGTCTTTTCAATCACACATGCTATTTAATTACTTTTTAAATTTCTTCTTCTTCATAAACTTCTTAAATAGTTAATTACATTTACTGTCTCTAAGAACCTAATAGAAAATGGGCCAAAACATTAACAAATAATTTTCAGAAAAAGATAAATTAAAGCAGTTAATACAAATACAAAATTATTCAAATCTCATTAAAGATTAGGAAATATACATTGAAACATTAATTAGAAAATAGTTTTGTCGTTTAGATTTTTAAAGGAAAATATTTAATAGCACATGAGATTTATAAGAGTAATGGGATAGCATATACACTTTTGATGGAAATGTAAATTTAATTGACCTTTCAAATGGTAGTTTGAACTTATAAATGAACACACTTTTGAATAACAATTTTATTTCTGAAAATTTATCCTGCACTAGTGCTAACATCAATGAAGATTTATGTGCAGTGATGTCCTTTAACATTTGTAACAGCAAAAACCAAACCAAATCAAACCAAACCTGGAAATATCACAAATATGCATAAATAAATAAATTTAATATGTCTGAGTATTTGCACAAAATGGAGTGATTAGCAAAAGTAAAATAAGCCTCCATGCTTTCACTTAGATTTTTTTAAAAACTATTGTTTATTTATAAAAGCTGGGTGCAGAACAATATGTAGAATGTGATCCTTTGCGTCGGAAAAAAATTGTGTGTGTATATGTGTGCGTATGAGAGAGAGAGAGAGAGAGAGAGAGAATAAAAGTTAAGAAAGATATCTTATGCCAATGAGCACAAAAAGTACCTGGGAATATATAATCATCCTAAAAAATTTAATATCTTCTGAATTGGATAGGAGTGAAATATAAAGATATAATTATACTAATTATATATTGTTTAGATTTGTTAAAATTTGCTGTATTACTTTTCTAATAAACATTTAGACTATTTCTAATAAACAAGACTATTTTGAAAATAAATATATTTAGGTGCACAAATAATATAAAGATACTTTAACAAAATCTATAATTTTATATATATATGTTATATAATATCATTTGAAATACACTGAAATACTGTGCAAATTCCATTGCCTTAAAAAGAAAGTATAAACATCAAGATACTTTTGGGAAAAAACAAAAAAGAACATTTTTGAACCAGAGTAAACAAAAAGGGAAATGTATTGAAAGGATTCCTGGACTGCTCACAATGTTGAAGGAACGATCCAACAGCTATGCTTTAGGATTGGTTCTGAAAAAATCTGGAACTGGAAGCAGAGATGCTTTTCTTCTCTTCCCTCTGTGTGTCTGCCTCATTCTCTCAAACAGCCTTCCCCCCATGATGATGTTATACATGACTAGTAATGGCTTTTAGTAAGGACCCATTAAAAAATAACATCCTCATTGTCTCTAGTAATAAAATAAAGAAAAGACAAACAATAAAAAACACTCCTCAGGGATGTTCTCTGATTGGCTCTGCTGCATTATAAGGAGACAGGTGCAACCAGTCTATATCACATGTTTAAATAATATACACACTGATTTTCTTTTTCTTCCTGATCCCCAAATGCCCCACCTCTCATTGTGCAACTTAATTATACAGTCATCAACATACTTACCAATGATCACTAGATCAGCTTGTGATCAGGCTCAGAGCCCTATCACTAGCCACAGGCAAAAAAAGCATCTCTTACTGAAATCATGTGATAGAAGCTGTAATGATGACACATCATTACCCCCACTAGGGGAGAGGCATGGGAGAGATCCTCAGAAGGAACTGACACCTTGATTTCAGACTTTTATCCTCTAGGACTGTGAGATAAAAAACCTCTGTTGTTTAAGTCACTCAGTTTGTGGTACTTTGTTATGGCAGCCTTAGCAAAAGAATACATCCCTCACTCTATTTTCCCTGTAAAACTTTATGACCTCTGCCCCCCAGCTTGTTGAGTTCCCCCAGGGGCCACATTCCTGAACATCTGAGCACCTCTGCTCCCAGCAGCTGAGGTATGCAATTAAGAGCCTGTTGCTTTTGCTTCCCCAGCCTGTTTTTGTCAGTTCATTTGCTACCACCGTAAATAATTAATTTCTATATGTACACCAAATTAGATACATGAGTGTAAAAAGAAATGAGGTTTGTTATTTCTGTGAAAACTAAATAAAATGCTTGGGAAAGATTGATAAAACTAGTCACACGCAAAAAAAATACCCTTGAATTGTGTGTATATAAATTAACTAAAATAGTAAAGTAAAAATTATAAATATCTAAAAGCCATCTGAATGCAGATTAATAGCATATTTAAATCTATATTCCACTTTAAAGAAACTAGAAATTTTAAATGATACATATTGGATATGGTAGATGTAAAAAAAAATTGATGCAGAAATCTTATCAATCGACTTGTGCTCAAAACTGTACATTTAGTTTAAAACAAAATATTGAAGACACATATAGGTATCATTTTCTAAGTAATCTCTTTATCCAGTTTCTTAGTTGACTATGGGTTTCATCAGGTTGAATTGCAGTCCCTGATTTTTCTTGGGATGGACAGGCTTGGGCTCAAGTATGTTTTACTTTAGCAGCACTTTAATTAAGAAGTAACCAACACATAGCTGATATATTTTTGCAGAGTCACCTAAATGGCTTTTTGTGTATGTGTGAATACATGCCTGGAGTTTCAAGGACCAGAATGTTATAGTTTGATGATATTGCTTTTGCATGGTCCAAATAGCTCTTTCACCAATCCTGAATGTCTGATACCTCAGCACCTACTCTTACGTCCCCATTTTGTCACCTGTAATGTACCAGTTCTCTTGACAGTTTCTCTATCACTCAGGATTAGATTTTTAAAGATACACAACTCAATCTAAGCCCAAAAAATATATATATATATAAAAAGAGAGAGAGAGAAATTAACTGGAAATATACTAGTGCTTTTCACTGAAAGGAAAGTGTAGAAAGTACACTCAAGTGTAGAAAAGATGGGGGCAAAAAACGTAGCAACTGAAGGCACTGTAAACAGTGGTGTGAGCCTGGTCAGGGCTCTCCATCTCTCATCTTTGCCTCTTTTTTTTTTTTTTTTTTTTTTTTTTTTATGGTACGCAGGCCTCTCACTGTTGTGGCCTCTCCCATTGTGGAGCACAGGCTCCGGATGCGCAGGCTCAGCGGCCATGGCTCACGGGCCCAGCCGCTCCGCAGCATGTGGGATCTTCCCGGACCGGGGCACGAACCCGTGTCCCCTGCATCGGCAGGCGGACTCTCAACCACTGCGCCACCAGGGAAGCCCTCATCTTTGCCTCTCTTTGATATCAATTTTATTCTCTACAAAAGAAAGGTGTTACTTTTATGCAAATTTATCAGTTCCACAGAAATATTAGAATAGGTAAACAAATGGTTTGTATGGCTTCAAAGACAAGGTGCAGAAATGAAGCTTTGTACAGCATCTTTAGCCCTTCATTTCTCTGTGTAAATACTGGCCAGAGGACTTGGAAGAGCTCCAAGGACCCCTGGCTGGCCAGTAAGTTCACTGACCCTGAGGAGACCTGGTCAGCTCAGAAAATCTGAGAAATCACTCATAGGCTTCCTCCTATACAGCAGGTCCCTGTATACAAAGCATCAAAAGGGAACATCAGATTGGTAGGTCCTATCTTTACCCATTGTGTTATAGGGTTCATTCGACATGACAAAACACACATTCACAAAGGCTTACAACGTATTTATACCTCAGAAGAACTAATGATCAAGTTCCTCCTTATGAAGGGAACCTTGTTGCACCGACCACTATAATATCAAATCTGCTTTCTCCGAAGTGTCAGAACAATAGTTGTCAGAATCTTGGGATTTTCCGGTTTCCAACATCTCCTTTGGGAAAATAGTTTTCTTTGTGTCAAAAATTCCAAGAAAGGATGATGATGGGCTCGTTTGGTTTGCATGCTTACACTTAGATGATTTATTCTTTCCAGATAGGTCAGTGTCATGCATGAAGATAACAGTTTTTTTTCAAGACCGTAAGTAAAATGAGTAATGGGAACGGAATAGCTCTCTAAAAGTAAAGGAGCAGATTATTCAATAGAAGGAAAGGAGTCTAGGCAAAAAACCCAAGACCAGCTACAGAAGATAGGCTGAAAAGAAACACGGACAGCTCAAAACACATAGAAAAGTATAATAAAATAATAGCTATGGACTGAAATTTTGCTTATATATGAAAATACCCATTTAGGTTTATATAATCACAACACTTTTACTTAGGGTCATTCAAAGTCATGTGTATTTTCCATGGACATCTCTATAAATGACTGTTTAATTTCATCCTTTTTTCCCCTAATTGGCTTAAAACAGACTATCCATGAAACTATTATTTATTAACTACAGGAGAATATTTTTACAAATTCTTTTGCTTTCGTTCATCAAGGTGAAAAAAAATTCCTTTGTATTCATTTGACTGTGTATTGTGGGTGAAAATAATTTTTAATTTATCTACTGAAATAATTTATGCATGAGTTCATTTTCCCACTTGTTTTTTGCATTTCTAAATGAATATTTACAGTAAAAGAAATAATTCCTTTTTTAGGGTTGACCCATATACATCAAATGCTAACCTCGCTTAGAAATCAAGAATGGTAGCAATTTTATTTAGGAGAGATTCTGGGACACTTTCACAAAATCTTATACTTATGCCCATAAATCTTTATAATCATCAGGCATCTCTTTAGGAGAAACACTCATAAACTAACAAAACAAAATTTAAAATAAAAGGAGAAGTGTTTTTAAAGGTATTTGACACAGTTTAGAAAACTAAAGGCATTTTTTTTATTTATTTATTATTTATTTATTTATTTAAATTTATTTATTTATTACATCTTTATTGGATTATAATTGCTTTACAATGTTGTGCTAGTTCCTGCTGGACAACAAAGTGAATCAGCTATATATATATATATACCTATATCCCCTCCCTCTTGAGCCTCCCACCTACCCTCCTTATTCCACCCCTCTAGGTTATCACAAAGCACCGAGCTGATCTCCCTGTGCTATATAGTATCTTCCCACTAGCTATCTATTTAGCACATGGTAGTGTATATATGTCAGTGCTACACTCTCAATTCATCCCACCCTCCCTTTCCTCTGCTGTGTCCAAAGTCTGTTCTCTACAACTGTGTCTCTATTCCTGCCCTGCCACTGGGTTCATCAGTACCATTTTTCTAGATTCCATATATATATTCATTAATATACGGTATTTGGAAAACTAGTAGCTCTTAATTTTGAAACTCATAGCTATTGATTTTTTCCTCAAACTGGTGGTTAAAGCCTCTTGCCTAGGGCAAGGAGAGCAGCGAAATAAATTCTTCAAAGTACCATCTTAGGCTGGTTTTGAAACACCAATGACAGTTTGGCATTGCTTGTGGACTTGAAGTTCACAGTTACTCTGTCCCTACTAAATTGATAAAGGATAGGAGAAAATATGTGAAAAGGAATGAGTAAAAGTGTAAAAGCATCTTATTTAGGTCATTTAAAAATGTTCAATTGCTTGTCTGTCAACTTGAATTTTTAACCTACTTTTGTCTACATTTTTTGACAAAAATGTGGGAAATCATACAAAGACAACTAAAGTCATCTGAACCTATAGCCTCACTTGTATTTTAGAGGCTGACAAAACCATTGCTTGCCCCTCTTCTTCTCTCCCTCTCACAAGGGAACAACTGAAGAGAAGAGCTAAGAACTGCCAATGATAAAATATTATATTCTTTGATTTTCTGGAGGCAGGGATCTAAACTCCAACTTAATGGAATTTTTCATGAAATTCTTTCAAGGCTAATATACGATTAATCCATTTTGATTTATAGTCTGACCAAATTTCCTAAGTCCTGACTTCAAGTGATTCCAAAATTTCTGTCAGAGTTGATTACATGAAAGTGGAGAAGAAAAAGAAAAATATTTTGTGTGTGTGTGTGTGTGTGTGTATGAGGAAAGAAAATGGTTCAGCAATAAAATCAGAAATGGATGTAAATGTTGCAGAAAAGGGAGTGGACAGTCAGGGTATGTGAGTGATATGGTATGGGTAGAACTCAGGGCAGCAGCAGGACAGCTTATCAGGTTTCCAGCATGTTGGGTTTGAGCCTTTTCAGCAGGACATCCAGGCAGAAACTTTTGCCTTGTCTTCTGGGCTGATACAGTACTGTGAATAATTGTGAGTCATAATATTTATTCCACTGAGTTGGAATCATAGGTTTATTTATTTTTTCTTTGATTATACTGTGAGCTGATTAAATCCAGGAACCATGTCTTCTATTTCTTTTTTTTTAAATCCCATGGACATAATAGGTGCCCCCTGTCATTTTTGTTTGTTTTGTTTTGTTTTCATTTGTCAATGAGAATAGTAAGACCAAGGGATGGTGAGGATTAATGAGTCGAGGTCTAAGAAGTGTTTAGAAGAGGGTCTGAGTCATAGACTTAATCAATGTTAGCAATTACCCTTATGCAAATTGTTCATTCCTCATCATATAGTTTTTACTTTTATGAGAGATGAAAAATTGCCAAAATAACTTTCTTCGTTCCAAAATGATGTTGAGCGCCATGGTAGTTCATTTATGAAGCTGTATTGTTGTGAAACAAAGATAACTAAAGTATTACTTGTCCATTTTATACTTTTTCTATTTTAATCCTTGTGAGGAAATGATATTTAAATAAAAATTGTAAATCTCACAAATATTTACTTATATAATCTTATAACTATACAAAATAGGTTAATCATGTTTCAGATGCTCCAACAGGATTTTCATGATTAGAAATCTTACTTGTGAGATTAATGTGTCTCCTCCTACCCCTACACTTCTCAGTAGTCTTCTGATATTATCTTCAGATCCTTTAGGGACTACATAAACAGTTCTAGTTCTTAAATTGCTTAATTCACTTCCTCATAATTATTCTCTACATGTATGAAATGTAATTCATACTCAAAAGATAGAGAAAACTATGTAATCACAACGTTTTCTGCTATCGCCATGCTTTTAGTGTTAATGCCACGGCCCAATAAGTAGATAAAAAAGTAGCTGGCCTAAATTATCCTAAAAATTTGGCAAAATACTTTAATTCATTCCGTTTCCCACATTTTGACTTATTGTTAAGCATCATTTATTTACTCCATAATGTAAATTAATTCCTATGAGGTGAAATCCACTAAGCTTAATACATTTATGAACATAAAGTACACAATCGTTAACTACCTATAAGGATTTTACACAAGAGAATGGAGGAAATGAGGATGTAGGAAAATAAGGCAAGAATGTATAAAATGTTAAGCAATATGAGAAGTAACCAAGCCAAAAGGTAATTAAATAAATGAATGAATGAAATGGTACAGGTCAAAAGTGAAATAGTGTAGGTAAAATGTACTATTAATTCATAAAAACTGGGCTTTCTAAGTCTATTTTTATGGAAGAAATATAGATGACATAAATTAATTGGAAATTATATAACTGTAACATGTTTAAGGGCATCCTAGTCATTTTTTTTTTTACCTGACAATTTGTTAAGAAAGTTTTATACCAATTTATTTAATAGTTGATAGTTATGACTTTTTTCTGAGAACTTTCTTCTGATAAAGTTACTGAAGTTTAAGATATGTGACTTAAGATCACAAATCTTTGAAGGTTGTGGAGGTAGCATACAAATACAGGATCCTAATATTTCAAAGTCTATGTCCAGCTTTTACCACCCTGATACCTTCTCACCTGGGTTGTGAAGAAGTAGCAAAATTTGAAAAGGTAGAATAAAGAAAATAGAGTATTCTGAGAAAAGCAGAATAAGGACTTGAGCAAAGTACAGAATTGGAAAATACACACATACACAATACATATTATGCTAGGATTTGAGATGCAAAGAGGCAGACCAAAATTCAAGGAGTAGTTAAGGAAAAATACTTAATAAAAATTATGAAATTGAGTTCTACAGTCAAGAGACCTAAAGGCAACCTTTAGGAATCACAACCCAAAGTGATAAAGAAGACTCTATGCATCTACATAATCAAGAAAATAATAAAATAAAGTAAGATCAAGATCAGACCAGGGTGATCAGAGTCACCAATGGAGGCTTGTCCTCTGTAAGTCAGGTGATTACATGGAGGTATCAGAAGATAGGAAGAAAAGACAAGGTCTGGCGAAGAATTCAGCATTAGGGCAAGTGACTGAGTAATAGTATCAAAGCACTGGCATCAAAAATAAAACAGGAAATTATTTACAAGCTGTGTGGATAATTTCCATTTCCCTAGGCTCCTGGAAATATGAAGGACTTTTATTACAAAAACACTCCTGGCTTCTCATCACACCCTTCTCACTTTCTTCACCATGGAAAGAAGAAAACTGCCTTATCTGATCAATGACTTAACCTAATTCAGAAGAAATACCTGAGCATGTTCTGCCCAGACCTTCCCATTTCAGAATCAGTGGAAATTCCGGAGGATTTTTTTTTCTCTGTATCTAATGATCTACAATTTCATGTGGTGCAGTGGTAAAGTATTAGTGAACTCGTTTGTCTACAGAAGTAAAGCTACATTCTTTGATGAATGTATGATTAATAGAGCTAGCATTTTGATCTCTATCAGATCCTGTTTATTTCTCGAAGGTTTTGAACTTTGGGGAGAGGAGTATAATTTATTGTCTCCATAAAACTCCAACCAAGGAATTCATAGAACAATGAGTATATGCCCAGAGCAAGGACTATGTTGTAACTAGAAGTGATAATTGCCTGGAAAATGTTGATATTTGACATGTTACATAATTCTTTACAAAAATCTATACCTATACATTTATTTTATATGTTTTACATTGCTTTCAAAACAATCAAAAGGCAAGCTGGGTAGGGACAGAAATTCCCTAAGATAACATTTTGACAAGCGTCAATATTTAAAAAAAAAAACTATTTCCTCTAGGCAATATATGACCATTCCTACTCCACTGTGGGGTTATTTGAGAGATGAAACAGCAGAGGCAAATAGAGATAAAATTTATAATTTATGTAGATAAACTTGACTGGGAAAAATATTCTGGATCTATATCGACAAGCAATTGGTTGCTGGTACTTCTCCTCTGAATTAGACAGATTTATCCGCCCAATTATTAGCAAACTAGACAGACTGAAAGTTTCCCTAGGGAGACAGCATCACACACTCCTAAAAAGACACATTCTTGCTGGAGACAGGTCAACTGGAAAAGATAGAATCTGGAAGAAACATGCTCAAGGCTTTCTCCCTAAATCCAATCAGATATCACTTTTCCCATACAAAGGAGAGGGTATGGGACTGAGAAAAACTGGGAAGGTTCTTCCTACACATTTTTTTGTCCTTTTTTAGTTTTCTCCTCTGGTCCAGAGTGGAAGTTCTCTATCACATCCAGACATGTGAATACAGGTAATGTGTTCCTTACCAACAGTCAATAAGTCAGTGGGTGACTTCAAGTCTCATTCACCTAATTTTTGTTAAATTCTGCACCCTTCACATGTTAGAAAGCTAACTATTTCCACCATCAAATTACATTGAACAATCTCTTTACCTTGTAGTCATATTTACAGTCTTATTCAGTCATTTTAGTGCTTTTGCCCTCACGTTCATGACTCCACATAATTTCAGGAAAACTTATGACTAGAAAATATTCTAGTCTGCAAGGCCAACTCATCAGTCTAAAATTTTAGTCCAGAATAAAAGTGTAAAAATATTTCTGAAATTTAAATGTGATCAAAGCCTGCATCTCATTGCAGATGAACTTAATTTGCAACTTTAACCATTAATCATATTGTGAATTATAGGAATAGGTAAAAGAGAATGGGAAGAGTTCCTTGCCTCTAAAATCATTTATAATGAGTTAGTTTATAGGAGCTTTCTGTGTAAGTGAAAGTGTATGCAAAGCATGGATTCAGAATCTAATTTTTAAATGAGTTATATGGCCTAAAATCCAACCAGAGCCTAAAAGGCCATTTGAAAATGTGACAAGTGAATATACTGATCTCAAAACAAAAGTTATGGCTAATAAATGCTATACAACTTATCAATTTGTTACAATGTCAAGGTTCATGATTACATTTCCTTTTTCTGATCAGAAAAAGGCTTAACTACATTCCGAAGTGAGGAGAAAAAAATATAGTAGTCATAATTATGTAGCTTGCTATATCTTTAATGTAGAATGAAATACATCATTTGACAACTCTATACCAGATGGAATGCATATTTTTTAGAAAAGAAAAAAACTTAAAATGCTAATCTATAAAGTCTTGAAAGAAAGGCTGATATTTTGGTTTGAGACTAACGTGCTGGGAGATTGCCAAAAGAAATAATTGAATCGTTACCCTTCAGCATATCAACTCCATATATATCCATTTCAATTCATTTCAAATTCAATTTTGGCAGAGCAAATAATTGAAATTGACTAAGTTGAGGAAGTCTATATTAATTTAGCATTGTTAAACACAAAGTCAGATTTCAACCATAGTTTCTCACTCAAACCCTGTTGTTTCTTCCAGAAATCCATACCGGTGAATAAAAGCAGATACCAACTCTGCAAGTATAACAAGTTGACTAAAGATGAAACAGAAAGACTATTTTTAGGTAGTTTTCTTGGAGATAATTTTTTTTTTTTAAATCACCACTAGGGGTAGAAGTAGGTTGTGATCCTTCAAGGAATTGGTCAATTTTTTTCTCAGGCTTCCTTAAAAAGCTTGATTCCGGAGCAAGATGTGAGGACTAGAGAAGGAGAATCTACATGAGGATAGCACCATAATTATATATTGCTCCCTTCCCCTATCTCTTCTAGTTCCCCACTACTCCCCCATACCACACTGTCTTTTTGACTAGAAGAAAAGGTAATGTGATTAAAAATTCACAGACCCTTAGATTACCTGTGCTGGACATAACTGTGCCAGTAGGAGACGTGATAGGCAGAGAGCAGGAGCATGGTCCACTGAGGACACAGGGCCTGCAAACACCATTAGTTGACCACCTGTACCCTTTTGCATAAGGTCTCCTTCTGTGCCCTATTGAAACAATTCCCAGACACTTATTTGGATCTTACATCAAGACAGAACTATTCAAATTCACTCTGCTTCAAGTAATTATTTGCTTCACTTTCATATGTTTTTTTTTTCCATGCATGAGATCTTGTGGAGGATTCTTTTAATTGATACAGTTGGATTGGGTGACTGCCATTTTAATCTTTGCCAGACCCTCTGCTCTCCTTGGTTACCTCCAACTGTGCACTCACTTAAATCTTGCTTTTGTAGGAAATTTTTTTTTAAACCCACAAAACAAAAAACTAAAAAAAAATCTACAGCTCTTTCCTCTTTTCTTGCCTGTTTCTTTCTCTTTTTTTCATAAATTTATTTATTTATTTATTTTTGGCGGCATTGGGTCTCCGTTGTTGCACGTGAGCTTTCTATAGTTGCGATGAGTGAGTGGGGGCTACTCTTCATTGCGGTGCATGGGCTTCTCATTCCAATGGCTTCTCCTGTTGCGGAGCACGGGCTCTAGGCGTGCGGGCTTCAGTAGTTATGGCACACGGGCTTAGTTGTTCCGCGGCATGTGGGATCCTCCCAGACCAGGGCTCAAACCTGTGTCCCCTGCATTGGCAGGTGGATTCTTAACCACTATGCCACCAGGGAAGTCCTTGCCTGTTTCTTTCAATGTCGGACTGAAAGGCACTTGGAATAAGTTCCTTGAATTCACTAACTTCACACATCTTAATCCTGTACTTAAGCATAAAACATAGAGCTATATTTATAAATAATTTTAAAAAGCCTATTTCTTTTTTATTGTTAAAATCCTCTCCCTTCCAAATATCCCTTTATCAGAGTCCAAGAAGAGTTAGACTAGACTTAATCTGAAGTGTGAAAATGAGAAAGTCGTTCGTGGAGATGAGCCTGCAGCAAAATGAGACACAGGGATAAGCTCATAGAAATCTTAGTCCAGGGTTGTCTACATAAAGCATCCTTCTGTGATGCATACTTTACCCCCAATCCATGATACTTTAGTGGAATAGAGTTAGAAGTACTATTTGATTTCAGTTGGATTATAGTCATTTTTAAAATGAAGGATGACTTGCTTGGAGATAACTGAGAGAGAGAACCATCTTTCTTCACCGATGTCGTACACCTTAGTGAGGCAAGAGCTGACGCTGGAAGTCGGATGCAGAGAAAAGCTGTGCTCAGCAAAACGGGGTCTTGGGAATGGCAGCAGCACCATGAGTATGGATGTTTTGGCAAGGTAGCAGGTGGAAGAAGCTGAGATAACTGTCTCAAAGTATTTGAGAAACAGCTCCCTAGGGAATGCTTATGTTTTTGGGGAATAATTTAAGGAAGGAGATGGCCAATTTATAAAAATCAAAGTGGTAAGACCTCCTACTAATTGTGACAGAAAGAGAAATTGGGACTATGTTTTTTGTCAGAAGCTGTTGAGACCTGGGACCTAGAATTAATGTACGATTTGATTTGGAAAGCAACTTACTTAGCATTAACCCATATGAAAGATTAGTATAAGAGGAGTTAGAAGTATATGGGGGGCTAGCATTTGGAGCCCCTTAAAAGCCAGATAGTGAGCTTGGCTGCCATTATGGAGGTAGCATGAAAAAAAAGAAAGGTTTTTAAGGCAGAGCAGTGAAGCTGTAAGATTGATCTAATTAACCATTTATGTGGAAACTAGGTAGATAGATATGCATGGAAGCAGGTAGGAAGATGGACCAATGCTGGCACTTCCAAGATGCTGACATGGTAGCTCAAGCTATAAAATGTATGCTAAATATTCATTAGACATTTACTTACTCTTAACTATTAACCACACATCATCTGAATGCCAGATGATCTGGAAAGATGCAAAAAGAAGCAATCATCTACTTAATACAATGAATAATTGACTTTAGAAGGCAAGCATGTAGCTAGGTGCCACTGTTTTGTTATAAGCATTATTCTCTCACTACTTATTCAGGAAATACTAAATGTCTAGTGTTATTCAGGCACTTTGCTAGTTAATTGTGATAGGTGTGGAATGAAACAGATGACTTATGTCATGAATTGTACATATAGAAGCAAACTTACCTGAAAATTTGTTGTGATGTTCTCAGTAACAAGCCAGACAGAATTGTTATTTGCAAAATGCTCATGCGAAAATGTATAGCTGGACATACACACACACAGAAGGTAAAAATTCTTAGGCAGTTCTATAACCGAGCAAAAGGCTCATGTGCCTGCAGTGCAGAAAGCCAAACTCTGACAGTGGGAGTTTGCAAAAGTAAGAATACATTTCAGGGCATCCAGCAAAGGGCTGGGAAACAAGTCTCAGATCCACTCTAACTTGGTCTTTGAGTTAGAGGTATCTGAAAGGGGAAGAACAAAGAAGCTAGGGTTAATCATCATCTTGTGACATTTCTGTGACATGTCTTCATCTTAGTTTTGGGAGTCAGGATGTCTCTGGTTTACAATTCTCTGGCCAGGTGGTCCATGGCTTGGGTTAGCTCATCTTGCCCTGGAGAAACAACCTGAGTTTGTAAGTTAATGATGATATTGATAACAGCAATTATAGTACATCAGCAGTGTTATCAACAACAGCAATTTTAGTCATCTGACTCTGGTTAATTAGTGTTCAGTTAGCACAAAGTTGAAGTCAGAGGGGGCAAGAAAGACAGTAAAGTTTTAGATAGAGAGAATAATTATAGACTCGGTAAGGGAACTTGATTTTAGGGGGACTCAGTTTCAGTTCACTCTGTAAAGTTATGTGATTGCACCCAAGGTGGCAGAACAAGAGCTAAAGACTTCTGTTTATGAGACAATCAAGTAGATATACTTTTCCCAATTCCCCCAACTAAGTATAAGTAAATCCTGTAGATATTATATAACAAACGTAAGAAGGCTGAAAACCCTGGACAGAAAAAAGCAGACTGATAAGGACTTTGGGGCTGAGAAAGGACCTGATGGAGAGTTTCTTGAGATTTCTTTTTCCTTATATAATCCTAAAGAAGCTGTAACCTAGCAGGACCCTATGGAGCCATCCAAAGACAGACTCCCTCTTCCTGTCTATTGTTTGCAGAAAGACTTTAGCCTGTGAGGCTGATTTTTCACAAAGGCAGAAGCAATTAAATGGAGGAAAGAAAAACTTTTCAACAAACGGTACTGGAGGCATCAAAATAAGCAAAAAAATGAAACATGACTTAAATTTTAAACATTATACAAAAATAAACTTGAAATGGATCACACAATAAAATGTAAAACATAAAACTTAACAACTTTTAGAAAAAAAATAAAAAGATACTATCTTCAGGATCTAGGGCTAGGAAAAGAGTTCTTATACCAAAAGCATGACCCATGAAAGAAAACAATTTGCTCATAGGAAAAATGCACCAAAAAATAAAAAGAAGAAAAGAAAAACCTATGACATGCTGCCAGGTATGGGTACAGGATGAAACTTTATACACCTAAAAGAAGAATGCCAAACTGAGGTTGTAACAAAAACAAACAGAAAAACAAAGTGGTCCAGGCTGTGTCAAATTACGGGAGCATCAGCTGAAGCAAGCATAGAATTTTATAAGGGTGGGTAGTCAAAGGACAATTCCTAAGGAGTTGTAAGCTGAACAATTCCCAAGAGTCTCAAACTGCTGGATATGTTTCATTCTGAACAGACAGGGTTAGAGAGACCTCAGAAACACATGGTGGTGCTCATGAAAGGCACCAGAATAGGTATGCTTTAGTGGTAGGTTTAAAACAGTTCTAGGTTACTTTAGGCCCTCCAAACAACAAGATCAACCTGAAAAAAATCTTAGAAAAGATCATGCTGATCTGCAAGTAATTTAACTGTTAAAATAAATGCAATAGCATTTAAAAGATAAAAGTCAAACATTCAAATGATAACATCCACAATGTTCAGCATTTAGTAAAAAGAGACAAAAGACAAGTTCAAATTTGCTTGGGCATAAAATGAATCTTCTCATCTCAAGCAATTTCAAGGGGCAGGGATGTCCAAGAATTCAACTCAGAAGAGGACCCTTCTTCCTTTCCTTCTGGAATCTATTTCCATGACAGAAGTTATAGCTATTTGTAAGCCCAGGATAAGAAGCTTGGAAGTTTTTTCACCAGAAAAGAGAAAAGAGTAACAACACCTCTTCTAATCCAGGTTGAAATAATGCTGAGAAAAGAAGGCCGTCGATATTCTTGGTTTAGGATATGACATAACCACTTGGATTAAATCATTGTGGCTATGGATGTAAGGTGTTATGACTGAATGAAAAGGAGTAGAAAAGTATTGTGCTATGTTAATTACAATGCAGAAAAAAACAGAAGCTTATATAACTTCGTTAAAGAATAACTTCCTTATTTTCTTTCTTAATGTATATGTTTAGAAAATTTTGTCTTGTTAAGATGCCTTTAATCGAGATAAAATACCCACAATAACTAATTAAAACATATTCTTAAGTACCCAAAAAGGAACTGGAAGTCTTCTAGACTGT
The DNA here is from genome assembly GCF_964374135.1 of Grampus griseus. Classification (NCBI taxonomy): domain Eukaryota; kingdom Metazoa; phylum Chordata; class Mammalia; order Artiodactyla; family Delphinidae; genus Grampus; species Grampus griseus. The sequence goes on from NC_139019.1 coordinate 15,196,114, forward strand.
AAAAAAAATAGGTCAGTTTCTAAATGTAAGAAGGAAGAGTTGGTGTTTCTTTTTTTTTTTTTTGAAGGAACATGAATATTATTAGAGAGAAAATGTATTGGACTTGAAAATGATCCCTTTAATCTCTCCCTTGAGTATGTTTATCATGCATGCTGGAAAAATAATTTAGGACTTAAAAATTAAATTTAAAGTGTATTATATTATGTGAAAATAAGTACATCTGTTAGAATCTTTAAATTTGAATATCTTGCCTGTGTGCATTAAGACTTTGGAAAGATTTGATTATGATGGCTGTTAGGAAGTCTTAGATTTTGGAAGGGACAACTTCAAATCTTATAAGTAACAGAATTCAAAAAAAAAAAAAGAAAAAGAAAAACAGATGCAGACACAAAGCCTTTCCATTATGATTGTTGGTATATGGTTGTGATTAATCCGTACCCTCAATATCCCATGAAATACTCAGAAAATACAAGCCAGATGCAAAAGTCACATTAATGTAATACAACAAGGAAAAGAAAGGATACATGGTAGAGGGTTGCCTGCTTGGTGATTGTAGGAAGTAAGACAAAATACAAGACAAGCAAAGCAATGAAAATGTGGGTTCTAGCATTTTAGTACACTCATTTGTGACTTCTGGCAAGGGAAGAAGTGTGACTGACTCCAGCTTATCGTGGAAAATGGATTCTGTGTAGTCAGACAACCAGGAATTGAGAACATATATGAGAGAGACCAGAAACTGGGCTTGAGGCTGTTCACAACTATGGACCCCTGTCTATTCACTGAGAAGAGCAACTGCTTTTCCTCAAATTACTTTCTCTTTTCATGTACATATAGTCAGAATCAAGATTTGAAAAAAAGTAAGGGTAATTCTCTTTAGTTAAAGAAAAAACAGAGCATTCTGTAAGATATGAAGTGAAACTAAATGCTCATGGTAAAATATCAGAGTCTAACAAATCTGTAAGAATCTCCTGAAATGCTAAATCTTTTGCTTTCACAGTGATAGAAGAAACTTATCTACGTTCTTTGCTATAAAATCAAAGACCTCGCCTCTCAGGAAATAGAACAGGTAGTGGAAAGTTCCTGTGTCCTGGGAATACAACCTTCTCATCATCCCCCACCCAACAAAGTCATTTGAAAGTCATTTGAGGGAACTCTGTGCCTTTCTGAGTCTGGAACCCACCAGAGGGGAGCTCATCCATCTGCATCTCAGTTAACTTGCTTACTCAATGTGGAAAATCCATCTCTCCTCCAAACTGCAAGTCATTTTTTCTCTTCAAAATTTTACTCAAACTCTGCCCATCATCTCTGTAGTAGTTCTCAAAAGGCTCTTGCCTAGCAGGCTGCAGTTCTTCCTAATGAGTCCAATTTTACATCAATTTATTCCTCGTGGCAAATGGGGAAAATACGCTCTGGGTGCCAAAATCTCTTGGCTAAAAATATTTTGCAAACATTGCAACTGGAGGAAATTCACTCATAGTACTTTCCTATGCTGCTTTTTACCATACAATTTTACAAAGAGTAAATAGAATAATTAATATGCTTAGGCAAATGTTTCCTGTCAGATTCATAAGAAACAGTTTTGAAAATGACATTTAATTCCAAGCTTTAAGAGATCTGATTATCTTTAAGATTGTGATAAGGGCTTCCCTGGTGGCGCAGTGGTTGAGAGTCCGCCTGCCGATGCAGGGGACACGGGTTCGTGCCCCTGTCCGGAAAGATCCCACATACCGCGGAGCGGCTAGGCCCGTGAGCCATGGCCGCTGAGCCTGCGCGCCCGGAGCCTGTGCTCCGCAACGGGAGAGGCCACAACAGTGAGAGGCCCATGTACCGCAAAAAATAATAATAAGAAGAAAAAAAATGAAAGATTGTGATAAGATTTATAAACTGGGTCGATATTAGCTTCACCGAAAATTCTTTTCATCTTTTGAATGTATATTTCACATTATCATACAATCTGTTCATAAACAAAGGTTTATTGATATAAATATAATCAGAAATAAACAGAAGGAGTGTTTCTAATGTTCCATATGACTGATGCATACATTTAAATGCTATAGAGATTAACAGGAGAGAATAATTCTAATATATAAACCAATGTGAAAATACTGAAGATGTAGTACATTTCAAATATTCCTTAGAGGAAAAATATAGTATATTTCTCTAAACTACCACTTAACATTTTCAATAATAGAAAAACTGCTTTTATAAGATTATTTCCCTGTTTACATACCTTTATCAATCACTCAAGGAAATCTTCGAAGTTTTAGTGAGGGTTTGCTGGTGGTTTATAGAACTGAGTGTTCTACTCACGGAACTACGAATGGCAAGTGGTAAATGAATGGATCAAGAATCTATATAAGATGATTGGCTAACTAGGTGACATTTCATAAATGAGGAGACTGAGACTGAAGGAATGAACTTTCCAAAGTCAAGGTCAGTCTGAGGTTATAAATCTTCTCTAGGGTGGCCTAATTCTCAGGGTTTTTTTTTTTTTTACTTAAATAAGAACGATGTAAAGTCAAATATCCTCTAGGTATGAGATTATATGTCTTAAGTTTCCTTTACACTATCTGATTTTTACTGAAGTGAATTACAAGGGTAGAAATATGCAGCTGTTCTTGGGCACTGCCCAAGAGCTTGGGTGCAACAACAAATACATGTATTTTGACAATTTAAATGGCAGTTTTTAGAGAAAAATATATTTGTTTTTATTTTATCCAGGAACATTGAAAGATAGCCAATAATGTATCAAGATTAGATGTAGCAAACTATTCCAAACCTTACATTTTGTAAAACCTACTTTTCTTTCTGCTTTGGAATAAGTGAATCCTTTTCTTTACATACTTTTGAATAATTTTTTCTATCATTTGATAGAAAATGATTCTATCAAAAAATGTGCGTATTGTTCATATAAACATTCTCTATACTTCAGTCACTGCAGTCTTTAATTCTCATGACAACAGTGAGTAAATAGTTTTATCTTATAGCCTTCCAAACTATACACCTCAGAATATTTTTATCATAATTTCCTAATGAGGCCCTATTGCAATTAAAATTTGAAAACAATGATATATAAATTCAAAAGGCATAAATAAGATATTTAGAAAAAAAAGGAAAGGAGAGCAGTCTAAGGAAGCATTAAAACCATTTTCACAAATTGGATTCTTCAAAAAGGAAAATCACTAAAATTGTAGAAAACTGAGACAACAAATAAAAATTTCAGTTACATGTGTAGTGATGACTATGTACCAGAAACTGTGCTAAACATTTAATCACATTTAAATCTTCAAAAACACCACAGGAAGCCTTTATTATTACCCTGATTTTATAAACGAGAAAAATGAGGCTCAAAGCTGTTTATTCCTCATTCATTCATTTATTCAACAAATAGTCACTGAATGCTTGCTATGTTTCAGTAAGCAAAGATATGCATATCCCCTAAGGTCAAGGAGTTTACAATCTAGCAGGGAAAATAGGCACTAAAAACAGGCATATTTCTAGGTCTCAATAAGGATTAAGAGGAAAATGTAGGCAGAATATGGAATGGTGGGTAATAACGTAAAAGTTGGTGTCACTCTTTTAAACAGGTGATTTGTGTGACAGCTCTAATATGCTAGTATCTGAGTAGATATCTGAGTCAAGTGAGGCAAAGAATCATGGTGATGATTAAGTAAGAACATTTCAGATAGTAAAAATACCAAGGACAAAGCCCCTGTTGGCAGGTTACCAAAAGTGACTCCACTGGTAAATAATGGGGCCAAGGCTTGAATCCTTTCCTCACCTGTGTTCTTATCAGCTACACAATAGCACCTTCTGGAATTTTAGTGCCTTCTCAGAGACACGAACTAAAGCATGGCATGTTATGAAGACATATTATAATAAAATGTATGATTTGCTTTAATATAGTGTAATATAATGTATATTTAGCTATATTCTTATTTTATTATAAATCTATTGATATATTTCTACTAATGAGCATTCTATGTTTGAAAATGGTTTAAAATGGTAATTTCCTGTTCCTATGCATTTATATACTATGACTACATTCTACTCTAAGAAATTTCAGTATTTGATTATTGAAATTTAAAAAAAAAACATCTTTTTAACTTAAAAGATTGCTTAAATTATAATTTTCAGAAAATATTCATTCCCTTAGTGCATTTATCTTTATTTTTGGTCACTAATGGAGCTCCTGGACCCAATTTCAAAGTGTGTGTGTGGGGTTTGCTCACACCTCCAAGAATTCACACATCAGCTGGGTGTCCTATAATTCATCTCAAATCTGGCACTATCTACCCAGATATAGCATCAGATTCCACAGGTTAAGGGTTCAGTCCTACAAGACTGTCATCCTCCCCACTTCAGACACCAATCGCAGTTTCAGGTTGTCATCTCTACTTCTGACCAACTGGCTATAGATTGAGGGTTCCAACAATACCCTCCTTGGACTTCAGATGTAGTCAAAGTTCAGCTTGTTAGATCATAGGTTTCAGCCACCCTTTCCCTGGGTTTCTTTAATTTGGTAGGGAGGCTCGCAGAACTCTGAGAAGCTTTGTTCCCAGTGAATCTGAGGTTCTTGATGTCTCATCGCAGAAAGAATTCAGTGAGAGACAACGTGATTGGTAAGAAGTGGATATATTTAGAGGGAAACACACTCCACAGAGTGTGGGCCATTTCAGGTGAGAAAGCCTTAGGCAAGAGGCCTCAAAATATGGCATGGTTAGTTTTTATGGGCTGGATAATTTCATAGGCTAATGAGTGGGAAGATTATTCTAATTATTTCAGGCAAGACACAGGGATTTCCAGAAATTGGGCCAACTTCCACTTTTTGAATTTTTTTTGTTTTGGTTTTTGCAGTATGCGGGCCTCTCACTGTTGTGGCCTCTCCCGTTGTGGAGCACAGGCTCCGGATGCACAGGCTCAGCAGCCATGGCTCACGGGCCCAGCTGCTCCGCGGCATGTAGGATCTTCCCTGACCGGGGCACGAACCCGTGTCCCCTGCATTGGCAGGCGGACTCTCAACCACTGCGCCAACAGGGAAGCCCACTTTTTGACCTTTTATGGTTGGCCTTAGAACTGTCATGATGCTGGTGGTTGTGTCATTTAGCATGCTAATGTATTATAATGAGTGCATAATGAGGCTCAAGGTCTACTGGAAGTTGAATCTTCCGCCATCTTGGACCTCATTGGTTCTAACCAGTTTCTGTCATGTCCTGTGGCTATGTCATTCTTTTAAAGGTTGTGCCTTGCCCCATTCCTTCCTGTTTCAATTTTACTTACTAGGTCACTGGTTTATTATAAAAAATATATATAACTCAGGAATAGTCAGATGAAAATATGAATAAGGCAAGGCAGGTGAGAAGGGCCTCAGAGCTGCCCTGTCCTCTCCAGGGTGCCACTCTCCCCACATCTTTATGTGTTCATCAATGTGGAAGCTCTCTGAACCTTACCCTTTATGGGTTTTATGGAGGCCTTATTATGTAGGTATGATTGATTAAATCATTGACCATTAGTGATAGAACTCAATTTTCAGCTCTCTCTCCTCCCAGGAGGTCAGGGGGTGAGACTGAAAGCTCCAACCCCCAAATCCCAATTGGATACTCAGGCAACCAGCCCCCAATCTTAGGTGATTTCCTAAAGTCACCTCATTAAAATAACAAAAGACATAGTTATTTTTCTCAACATTTAGGCAATTCCAAGGATTTTGGGAGCTGTAAGCCAGGAACCATGGATGAAGACCAAATGTATATATATATAATATTTTGGTCATCTGAATAACCAAATATATATTTTTCTTATAAATCACAATTTCACAGTCAGCATGCTATTATGTTTTCAGTGTAAAATATGCAGGGTGTAAGAGGTAAAAAAAATTCTTCCTCCTGGTTGCTTGTCACAAATCTCACTCTGGAAGAAGTGTTCATTTTAACAGGTCAAATACCTGATAGAAGATGTTGATAAATGGTGGATTCTAAATTGGTCTCTAAAAAGTACTATTTTAGACTCCTTTCTGCAGTGGAATTTCTCTGGTTTCCCATTACTTCATCAACATTGGATTACTTCAGGCGTTTTAAGTTTTAACAATTAAAAAGCAAAAATAATAGCTTCTGTTCTTTTCCCTTTGCAATTCATTATTAGTGAGGTTGAACTTTTTTTTTAATAAATATGTCAGTCATTTGTATTTCTTTTTCTGTAATTGCATATTAATTTTTTTTTTATTTCTCTACTGGCTTGTTCACTTCTTTAAACGTAGATATATGTGCACACACACACGTGTATAATACATTCTTACATATATAATATTAATACTTCAGATTATTACTAGTATTAAAATATATTTATCAATATTTTATTTATCATTTAACTTTTTAATGGAATTTTGTACAGATATTCCAAATTTATTAGTGGATAAATATTTCAAATTTTCAAGGTTTAATATGGACAATTACAAATTATGACCAAATACTGATTTTCCTACAATGTTCCAAACTAAAATTTTCACCATTATTCACCATTATCTGTCATCTTCTGTTTCTTCTATCCATGAAAATAACTTTTAAGGTCTTCACTCTCAGTTGGACAATTGCTGTAGAGCCCAGTCAACATTTTGAATTAATCTTTTCTTTTTTTTTTTTTTTTTTTTGCGGTACGCGGGCCTCTCACTGCTGTGGCCTCTCCCGTTGCGGAGCACAGGCACAGGCTCCGGACGTGCAGGCTCAGCGGCCATGGCTCACGGGCCCAGCTGCTCCACGGCATGTGGGATCTTCCCGGACCGGGGCACGAACCCGTGCCCCCTGCATCGACAGGTGGACTCTCAACCACTGCGCCACCAGGGAAGCCCTGAATTAATCTTTTCTTTGTAAAACATTTTATACATTGTTATTTAGATGGATTTTAACATGGTCATATCATTTATGTACCAATGTTCATGGAATATCTTATCATTTTCTTCAGTAGCTTCTCCCCACATGCTTTTATTTATTTTTCAAAAATGCTAGGGAAACATCTCACAAAAAACTAAGTGAAAAATTAAATGAGTTTTATGGTCAAATAGGTTGAGGAATTATTGTATAATATATCTGTTGTCTGCTCTTATTCTGATCATTCCCTGAGACAGTCACAAGTCATATTAAAAGCTCTGAGAAGTCTTGCAGTAGAAAAATGAGTTTACCAAGCATTTCTCAAATTTATGTAGCTATAATATTTTTTCTCATTACAGTCATAGACATCTAATACAAAACCTTTGGAAAGATTAGTCTGAAGAGAAAACTTATTAACATAATGGTAAATGTGCTCTACATTTGGCCTCAAAATACCTCTCCACTTATACCACCTTCTATGTTGCCAATACATTAACATCTAATCATGAAACACCTACCTATCTTTGCTTTGAGTCCTTTCTTTATATGATACTGGTTTACCTGGTGCTTCATTTCTCCATGTCTCCTTGTTGGACAAATCTGACCTTCAGTAGAGGCTCCATATAAGCAACAATCCTACATGAAGACATTGTTTCCTCAGTTGAAAAGTAATCTTGCTTTCAATATGTGTAACATTTTTAGAACACTCGTGGTATCTAATACGAAGTGGATATTTATTGGTAAACCATCTTGCCTACAAGTTCATTTTTTGCAATATTTAGGTCATGGTACTTATCACAGCACATGGTAGATGTTCAGTTGGATTTAGAACTAACACATTGTATGGTGGAAGGAAGGTAGGTAATACAACTGCCTTGACTTCTCTCTCTGTGTATTAACTCTTCCTTTCTCAGTTTCTTATTCTTTTTCTGATTAAATCTTCTGATGTGAGAAGTATTTATTAGTTCTAGTTGCTTCCTTGGGGAACAGATAAGAGACAGAAAGCAATTTTTTTCTTCCAAAAGAGGAAGGTAGTCAATAATTAGTAAATTTAGGTCATGATTAAATTGGCTTGAGCTATTCATTCATGTCTTAAAAATCAATGATTTTAATGGTGCCATTGAAATGAGTTGGACAGCCTTTACTAAGGTGAATTTGTTACTACATTTTGGATATAGTTATGGATAACACAGATTACGATACAGAGCAGGATTCTGTGAGGCTCCTGGGCACAAAAGCCTTCCTGTGTCCCCCATTTCTTTGATTACAGGAAATAGGCTTCATTCAGCCTCCATGACCTACCCTGAGTTCCAAAAGGCAGGTTCAAACAGAGGAAGGGAGGGGACAAGGGAGGAACAGTCAAGAGAAACAATAGTGCAGCCTTGGGGCAAGGTCCTGGTTCCCTATCAAGGGATATCACAACAATATCTTCGAGCTGTTTCGCAGATACTGGAGAAGTTAACGGTTATAACAGTTAACAAAGGTATGCTGCACACAAGCTCAAGGACGCCAGACTACTTGGAACCAGAAGGTTGATGATGCTGACCCCCACTTACCTCACCAAAAAAACAATCAGAAGAATGTCCACGCGCTGATCACACCCTTTTTGAACTATTACTATAACACTTCTCACTACTCCCTCCAGGTTGGGACACACAGTTCTGAGGGAATTAGCCTGCTGTGGCCCCTTTTGCTTTGCACACAATAAAGCTATTCTTTTCTACTTCACCCAAAACTCTGTCTCCAAGATTTAATTCAGTGTCGGGGTACAGAGGCCAGATTTGGCTTCAGTTAGCTTCAGAGTCCTCTTCTAATTGAGAAGCTATAAATATTAATGATAAATTGTTCAGATAAAAAGGGGTTTATTTCTAATATAAGACAGTTTTTATATTCTGTGGCTTCTTCTCTCTTTGCCTCTTCCTATATCCCACTGACTTCATGTTGTTAAAAAGAAAACCACAGGCCCAAAGTGGAGTCATTTCTGCTAGGCCACATCAACAGACCTGGGCTTAGGGCTTGATGCTTAACCTAATTAAAACTTCAACCTTTCCCAGAAATGTAGTCTTAACCTGTCAGTCAGGAATTTTCTGGTCAGCACTAATAATCTGTCACATGGGCCTCCTTCATCCCCCAAAGATGAGATAATCTGCCACATAGACCCCTTCCTTCCCCCATAAGTAGGTTATCTAAACCTGAAATAACCCTTTTTTGTTCTTTACTTCCTTGGTCTTCCTGTAAACAACTTTCCCTTTCTGTAGCTCTTTGGATCTCCCCTCTACATGCTATATGGGAGACTGTCCAATTCAATAAAACCAATTAGATTTTTAAAATTTACTCAGTTGATTTTTTTTTTAACAATATTTTTTTGCATTTTGGCAGAAAGATCTAAACATGGGATGGTAATAAAATGTTATAAGATCTCTATGATTTCCTAATAATTTTATTATTTAAAGGAAATGCCAATAATTAAATAAAAGCTGTGTTTATATATAAGTAAAATAAAGAATTGGAAAAGGCAATATCTAAGTTTCCTACCATACTGGTAATTCTATAAATTATAAAGCTTTCCAAAAACTTTTAAAAGAAAACAATGGATTTGGCAAGAATTAGTACAATGATTAAGAGCATGAGCTATGTAACGGAACATCTAATGTTGTTTTACATCTTTACCTCTTACAAGCTGAACAGCAAAGGATCTGTGCATTTAATTTATTGGCATAAAATTGTTCATAATAGATCTTTATAATCTGATGAAATAAAATTCATATTTTAAGGCAAGACAAGAAAAATTTAAACAAAAATTTTCTCTTTCCATTTGAGCCTCCTCCCTCCCCTCTAGTATGCATTGAACATCTGCATTATGCATTAACCAGACATCCCCGACGGCAGAAATACCTGCTCAACCATAAAGATCAATTTTTCATCTTCTGGCACCAGCCATGTTACTCCTTAAGAGATAACATACTTTTCTCAATCCTATAAGGTGTCACGATGACCCACCACTTGCCTTGTACATGCAGACATCTTTGGGGAACTTTATGTACAATGCCAATATATCATTTCCCTTAAAGACAGTGATTGGTACAGAACAGACTGGGTTAGATGACCTGGGGGGGGGGGACACTGGGCTGCATCTAATGGAAATTCTTAAATACTTACTTATGACCTTATTAATGTTACTAGCTATATTACTTGTATTCTGCCTATTTTACAAGACTATTGTTTCTTACATTATCAAATGTGTGACCAAGCCTCCAATAAAAAAAATGATGACTAGGTGACTTGAAACGATGGATGGAATATATAGTTCTATAAGATCAAATGATCATAATAGTGTAACTCTAGTTATGAGAATAAGCAATGAGCATTTTCCTCTACCATTATTGGCTAATAAGACAGGCAGTCCAGAGGCTTTTGACTACTGTTAACCAGGCCTAATCCAGTAACAGCACATTGAGTGACTTATCAACAAAATCCTCGTCCAACCTAGTAATGAGCATTCCTAGTGCCCTGGGACAAATTGGTCACAAAGTGCCTCCCAAATCTTGATCAAAATTAAGACCAAAATGGAGGGGATTGTAAAATAAAGAATGCTGCCCACCGTCCAGTTTACAAGAATCAAGTCATTAGCTATTGTAGTTGCTGACCTACAATACACCCTGAAAGGATTGCAGGACAAAGATCAGTATGAGATATTTTGTGCTCTGGGAAAACTGTCAAAACTGCTCTCGGATAGTTAGGTATTTTCTGGAGAAAATGTTGCGAACCCAGTTTCTTACATCTTCCCATACTTAGAAAAACACTAAGATATTTGTTCCTTGGAAATAGCAGTAACCTACCACGATGTATGCTAGATTTCATGTACTGCTCTGCCAAAATGACATATATACGGGCCTCCCCCCTTACCTATTCGAAACAATCCTCAGAGCTTCATGAAGACTGTCTCCCAGGTTTTAGTTCTCAGATTACCTCAATGAAAATTTTCCATTTCTTTCTTAGATTAACTATTGACTAATTTTTTATCAACAAATCCATTTAGCGTCTATTAGCATATTCCCTCTATCATTTCTGATATCAGTAATGTATATTTCTCTCTTTTTATCTTGATCAATATGTAGATATTTATTGATTTTCTTATTCATTTAAAAGAAACAGCTTTTGGTTTCATTACTTTTTCTATTCTATTTTCTCTTTTTTTTTACTTTAATCTTATTTTTGTTAATTTTTTCTTCCCATCTACTTGCATTGGACATAATTTGGTCTTCTATTTCTAATTTCTTAGGATGACAACTTAGAAGATTGATCTTCTAACATAAACTTGTTGCAAAGTATTGCAACCCATAATTTTTAATAAGTTGCATTTTAATTTTTATTTGATTCAAAATATTTTAAAATTTCCCATGCCATTTCTTTTTCTTTCTAATTTATTTAAAAGTATTATTTACTTTTGCTCAGTTTTATTGAGGTATAGTTGACAAACAAGCATTGAATAAGATTTAGGTGTACAGCTAATGACACAGGAGTGTTATTTAATATCCAAATACTCATTGATTTTCAAATATCTTTATTTAATTAATTTTATTTCATTATTTTCAGAGAAGATGTTCTGTGTAATAACTTTAATTTAATTGAGACATTTTTTGATGTTGATTATTATCTATCTTGTTGAACATACTATCTGCACTTGAAAAAAGTATATATTCTGCAGTTGTTGAGTGGAGTGTTCTATAAATATTCACCAACTCAAGTTGGTTGACGGTGCTAAGTCTTCCACATGCTTGCTGTCTATCTCATTTATTGAGAAATGTTGAAATCTCCACCAAAAATTGTGAATTTGTTTGTTGTGTTTTCCGAACTGTTATTTTTTTACTTTATGTACTTTGGAACTCTGTTATTAAGTTTATAAATAAACATTTTGGATTGTTATATCTTCTTGATTAATAATTAATCCCTTATTATTGAGAAATTCCTCTCCATATTTATAATAATATTATGATTTGAGTCTGTTTTTTCTGATATTTATATAGCTATCCAGATTTATTATGATTAATTTTTACTGTCACATCATTTTTCTTTTTACTTTAACCTATCTTGGCCTTTAATTAAAATGGGATTATTTTAGACAGCATGTAGTTGGATTTTGCTTTTTAATCCAGTTTGAAAACGTCTGTCTTCTAGTTGGAGAGTTTAGTTCATTTACACTTAATATAAGTATCATATGGTTAGATTGCAATATACTATTTGGTTATTTAGTTTTTTACCTGATTGAGTTTTCTTTATTCCTCTCTTTACTCATCTTCTTTAGATTTATAACTGGGTGTATTTTATCTCCAATATTACATAATAAAAGCCCCTCTTTGTTTTAAATTTTAGTGGTTGCTCTCAGATTAATAATATGTATTTTATCATATCATAATCTACCTTCAAATAATAACATAGCTTTTCACATATAATGTAAGTACCATACAACTTTGTACATTCATTTATCTCCTCCCATCCTTGTGTAATTTTTATCTTACATTTTAGTTCTACTTTTAGTTCTACACATTGCACATAAGTACAATAATACATTGTTATTATTTTGCTTTAAACTGCCATTTGAGTTTTAAATAAATTTTAAAATTTTAAAAAAAAATTCTTGTTCCTCCCCCACAAACTTGCTATTTTGGAGCTATTTTTTTCTAGGACTCCATCTGGTGTTATTTTTCTCTTCACGAAGAACTTCCTTTAACATTTTCCATAATGTAGATTTGTCGGCACTAAATTTTCTTATAGTCTCACCAAAACTGTTTGGATTGGCTAAGGTTGTTCTTTAGTAGTCTCCTCCCCTAAAAAAACCTTGCATGTTCAAAACTATTCAACTATTGCATTTGTTTTTGAGGACTATTAAGCTTGTCCTTGGTACACACATTATTTTTAAAAAGATCTTATAACTATCACAACATTGTCGTCTGTTCTTGAATTTTGCTATGGAGGTGCCAGGGCCTAATTTTCTCCCCCTTTAAATGTGCCTTAATATTTTTGCCTTATTGCCAACAGGGTTCTTTAATTTTGAAGCTTAGTAATTTAAGTAATGTGTATCTTAGTGTTCACAAGTGTGGGTCAATTTTTTTATGACATAATGGATGCTCTTTGGTGGAGTTTCTAGGCATCTTGTATTTTAGAAAATGTTTCTGAATTATAAATACACATTTTATTTTAATAGTTGAATTTAACTTCAGGGATTCCAATTTTACATATATTGAATCAATTTTGTGTTTTATACTTATAATTTCATTTCAAATTAAAAAAAAAATTCCAACACATTTTGTTTAATTTTATTTCTAGCTTCTATATCTTATTGTGCTTTCCTAATGCCTTTTCATCCATGCTTGCTTAAATTTTATTGTATTTCTTTGAAATAAATCATACTTTTTCTCATACATCTTTCTTGAGTTCTGCTACCTCAAATTGAACTACTTTTTCTGTCTTTCAACAATTCCTTGAATCCTTGCATTTCTACTTTATGTTCTTACTTTTTAGAGATGATTGATTAAATTTCACACACAAAAATGTAATTTCAAATGTCCTTTTCTACATGGCAACATTTATCTTGCAAGTATTTATCTGTTACTAAGTCATAGTCTTCTATTTCCCTTATTTATAAAATATTTTTATAGACATTTTATCAACTCCTTTTAATATTCACTATTGAAGAGGCTGGGTTTCCTCTCCACTTACAACTATGTGTCTTCTATAGAGGCTCAATTGGCTTTTGTCTTCCTGCAATTAATTTGGAATCTATCTATAGTCTTGCCAACATTTTTTAAAATATTTATTTATTTATTTGGTTGTGCTAGGTCTTAGTTGCAGCCAGTGGGCTCCTTAGTTGTGGCATGCAAACTCTTAGTTGTGGCATGAATGTGGGATCTAGTTCCCTGACCAGAGATTGAACCCGGGCCCCCTGCATTAGGAGCACAGATTCTTTTTTTTTTTTTTTTGCAGTACGTGGGCCTCTCACTTCTGTGGCCTCTTCCATTGTGGAGCACAGGCTCCGGATGTGCAGGCTCAGCAGCCATGGCTCACGGGCCCAGCCGCTCCGCAGCATGTGGGATCTTCCCAGACCGGGGCACAAACCCGTGTTCCCTACATCGGCAGGCAGACTCTCAACTACTACGCCACCAGGGAAGCCCAGGAGCACAGATTCTTAACCTCTGCACCACCGGGGAAGTCCTGCCAACGTTTAAATTTGCATATTTTTTTTGTTTTTCCTAAATTTCCAAAAGGATGAGGGGGAAATGTTGACTGAACATTCATGTGCATATTAGAATTATCTCTTTTAAAATGTTTATCAACATGTGAGTTTATTTATTTTGTTATATTACAAAATAAACAACCTGATAAAATTTATACATTTTTAGGTACTGCAGACACAGGGGTTCTGCATTCACATATTCAACCAGCTGAGAATCTGATGAACATCCATGGACCTAATGAACATTTGCAGATTTGAGCAGCCATGGATTTTGATATCCACAGGGGCATCCTGGAACTGATCCCCCAAGGATACAGAGGGATGACTGTAATCTCAAAAGTACTTGGAACTCCTCATTGTATTTTCACTGGCTTTTTTACCTTTTGACTTCTCATCATATGCTTTTTGGAAAAAGTTTCCAATCACTGAATTAAGTGGCAATAAAATCCCAGCAATTTACAGAACTGAGTTTACTACTATATCTGAAGTCCAAAATCCAGAGCCCTTCTACCTCAATTATAAAGATTGCACATTGTTTTCTTGTATTGCACTATTTTTCTCAAGCTTATTTAAGGATTGACTATAGACTGTTACTGTAAAGTTACGGCAGTTTTTCCTTTTGCTTTTAAAGTCCCCACCATACATATATATCCATTTGAGAGAGTACTGAATCTTAACTACTAGACCACCAGGGAGCATCCATATACATCCATTTGTGTTGTCATGTTCCAGAACAGCTACTGAATGCCAATTGTTTTGGAAGACTTGTTTTCTGTTTCAGAAATATTTGAAGATGGGGGCTGTGGGAGACATAATGAGGTAGAAAGCCTGTAGGCATCACTTCATAAAGCAGGCTGTTAAGAGAAATATATTTGAGAGTCCCTGCTTCAAAGCCCCTATGTGGGAATAATTGATGGGCTAATATAAATTCTAATTGCCATAAACAAAATCAGCATAATTTGAAGATATTTAAAAATATATGCACTAACATGCTTTACATCTTTTAATAACTTTTAACTTTTTCTTCTTTCCATATTTGCATATTCACATATTCCCTCTGAAACATATACCCCATTGAAGATATATTTCAAACTTAAATTTGTTTTTATTCATGGGATTTGAAAGATATAGCAATGACTGGGTCATAACTTATGCCTGGTGATTGGATTCATCTTATTTCCATGGTGATTAACATGGAGTCCATTTGCCAGCCTATTAAATATAACTTAAGTTCAACTACTGGAACTGGAGCCAGATTTTTGGTTAACTGTAGTTCTGTTGAAAAGAATTTAAATGTGGTAGTCCCTAGTAAAGCTTGGCTTGTTGAGACACTTAATGACAGTACTTTTTCTTACTTTTCTAATATCTACCCCACCACCTCCTCACTGCACACATCAACCACTTCAGTTAGGATAATTGATATGCAGCAAGGCTCAAAGGTTGATAACCAAGATAAATGATTGGCCATGACCTTCATTTCCCTGCTCACCTCCCTTAGATTACTGGTCCACCAGCTTTTCTCTGTTTTCTTAGTGGCAAAACATTGAGGTAGTTGTGTTTTCTATTTGTGAGTTACTACTGGTAAGTTACTATTTGCATTCATAAGAAATGGTTAAATGTCCACTTGGACCAGGATTTTTTTTTCTGTACATGGAGAAAAATCAGGCAAAAGGGAGCTTAAAATTTTTGCATGGTGCATTCAAGTTTATCAGAATAAGAATATAATTTCTGTGTATATTTAGTGAAGCCTGAGGGGGAGCTTTGAAATAATCTGGGTGGGTGAGAACTTTATCTCCAAAAGACATCAATTCCTTAAGAAACCAGTTTTGCTTTGGAGGGAAAATATAATTTTCTAGTTCGGTGAAAGGAAGGCAGGGGTAAGGCAGGAAGGTAATAAGAATTTCTTAACTGAGTGAAATCACACCATGCTGAAGACATTTGTTTATCTAACTAGACCCTCAAGATTGAAACTGCATACTTCAAAACTTTACAGCTCCAACTTCCACGTATTCCCCAATATAGCTCAGACATTTAAATATATATATACACACACACACACACACACACACACATATATATATATGGTTTAATGACATCAGTGTATAGCATTTTATAGGTAAATGTCATAACTTATTGCATAATGACTGTAAAAAATCTTTTTTTTCTGTTATGTAACTAAGCTCAAAGATGTATAGATAAATGGGTAGTTCTAGACTTTGCATCTTAAACTCTGATCTTGTGACCAAATACCCAACCCCTTGTTATTACACCTTATTACTTTACCTAATCTTCTGTTAACCATGCTCCCCCATCTGCTTAACTCCCATACAGACACTAGAAGTCATCTATCCCAAACATTGTTTGTTACAAATGATAAAATTGATCTCCAATATGGTACTTACTGGCCTAAGGGTACAGAGCCAATTAGTCATAGAGTTGAGGAAAACACAGGAGTCACCAGATGTCTTGTTCACAAAGGTGTGTGTGTGTGTGTGTGTGTGTGTGTGTGTGTGTGTGTGTGTGTGTTTTAATCCTGGGTAGTGGGGAAACAGGTGGGAAGAGAATGAAATGAAATAGTATTTACTTCATTGTGGGAATGTTCTGTAGAAGATATAAAAAACATTCCTTGAAATGTAAAGGCAAGGAATAGTTTCTCCTCCATTCTCAACTTTCTGCTTTTCCCATTCAATCTCTTGTTCTTTATGTTTTGAAAAAGAATCTTACTTTTTCCTATCAGAAGTAGTCGAATTTGTTAGAAGTTTCAGTAGTTTTGCAGGCTTCACTCGAATAAAAAAGTAACAGGTCCTGAAGGTAATAGCGTTCAGACATAGAATGTCTTTTGCCTCCGTTTTTTAAGAATTTCCCATGAACAATTCAAAATAGGAAACAATTTTGGGGAGCAGCCCATAAAACACGGAGAATTTCATGCCCAGAATAGCATGTATATTTTATATTTCTCTCTGTTTCCTTTTCCACTCTACAATTGATCGTGTGATTTCGTGATTTATGTGGCATATAAATTCGGGCTGATGGTAGTGGTGAGCCCTAGGTGTAGGTAAGAAGGCAATGACAGAATGCAGAGAATGTAAACAGTAATGAAACTGATTATAATCTGTCTGATTTTAATTAACACCATGAACTGGCAATTTGGAACAATTACAATGATGAAATACACCTCTGTGCCAGGGTGGACAGCTCCCACCATCTGCACACCCGTCAATGCACCACTGACTGAGAAATAATTGATATCACTTCAATCACTTTGGCTATTTGGAGCTTAAAATAGATTCATTAGGAAAGCTCCTGGGAATAATATTCTCTGAGTTCTTCCACTTTCAAACATGTTTGTTTGTTTTCACATACTTCATAACTAAAGATAAGATTGACTAGATGCAGAGCCTTTAGTCACATTTTATTTCCTATACCAAATTAGATGTGTCAATTCACTGCTTTCTGGAATAGAGAGGTACTCTTAGAGCCTGACACCAATCTGGACTTAGTCATTATTGCTTGGATATCCAATTGATTTTTATTTTTGGAAAGTGGATAATCTTTATATTTTTCAATTAGAAGATTATTTTTGAGCAGTTTTAGGCTTATAAGAAAATTGAAAGGAAAGAACAATTTCCATCTCCCCACTCACTCTTCCCCTTCTCCTGTTTTCCCCGATTATTAACATCTTGCACTGGTGTGTGCCATTTACTATAATTGGTGAGTGAATATTGATGGATTATTATTATGTTAATGTCCATAGCTTACATGAGGCTTACTTTTTGTATTGTACATTCTCTGGGTATTGACATATATATAACAGGTATCCATCATTACGGTATCACACAGAATAGTTTTATTGCCCTAAAACTTCTCTTTTATTGTGTCTGTTCAATCTTCCCTTCTCTCCCACCACTGATGTTTTTACTGTCTCCATAGTTTCGCCTGTATGTAGTTGTTTTGGAATGGCTTCTTTCACTTAGTAATGTCTTTAATATTCCCCTATGTATTTGCATGGCTTGATAACTCACATATCTTTTTACCACTGAATAATATTCCATTGTCTGAATGTACCACGGTTTATCAATTCACCGATCCAAGGACATCTTGGTTGCTTCCAAATTTTTGGCAGTTATGAATAAAGCTACTATAAACATTCGTGTGCAGGTGTATGCATGGACATAAATTTTCAACTCTTTGGGTAAATACCAAGAAGTGAGATTACTGGATCACATGATATGAGGATGTTTTGTTTTGTAAGAAAGCACCAAACTGTCTTCCAAAGTGGCTGTGACATTTTACATTCCCACCAACAATGAATCAGAGTTCCTTTTGCCCCACATCCTTGTTAGCATTTGGTGTTGTTAGTGTTTTGGATTTTAGCCATGCCAATAGATGTGTAGTGGTATCACACTGTTGTTTTAATTTTCATTTCCCTAATGACACATGATATTGAATACCTTTAAATAGGCTTGTTTTCCATCTGTATGTCTTCTTTGAAAAAGTATCTGTTTAGATCTTTTGCCCATTTTTAAATTTTTTAATTGGGTTGTTTGTTTTCTTATTGTTAACTTTTTAAGAGTTACTTGTATACTTGGATACAAGTCCTTTAACAGATATGTGTTCTGCAAAGATTTTCTCTGAGTCTGTGGGTTGTTTTTTCATTCTCTTAGCAGTGTCTTTTGCAGAGCAGGAGTTTTTACTTTTAAAGAAATTTAACCTTTCATTTTTTTTTCTTTTTGTGCTTTTTGCTTTATGTATTGAAAAGTCATCCTCAAATCCAAGCTCATCTAGATTTTCTCCTACAGCATCTCCCAGGAGTTTTATATGTTTGCATTTCATATTTAGGTCTGTGATCTATTTTGAGTTTTTTGAGTTCATTTTTGTGAAAGGTGTAAAGTCTATGTCTAGATTTTTTTTTTTTTTGCATGTGCACGTCTAGTTACCCAGCACCACTTGTTGAAAAGGCACTGTTTTTTCCATTGAACTGCCTTTGCTCCTTCATCAAATATCAGTTGACTATATTTGTGTGGGTCTATTTTTGGACACTATTCTGTTCCATAGATCCACTTGTCTATTGTTTCACCAATACCACAGTGTCTTGACTACTATAGCTTTATAATATCAGTCCTCCCATTTTATTCTTCTCCTTGAATATTGAATTAACTATTGTGGGTCTTTTGCCTCTCCATGTAAACTTTAAAAGCACTTTGTTGACATTCACAAAATAACTTGCTGGGATTTTATTTGGAATTGTGTTAAATTTGTAGACTAATTTGGGAAAAACTGACATCTTGACAATATTGAGTCTTCCTATACATGTAAACGGAATGTGTTTCCATTTATTTGTATCTAAAATTGATTTTTCTAAAAAAAAATCTAATAGTTTTACTAAAATACATTTCAGAATTATCTTAGGCATATGATCTGTCTTTTAACTATTTAGTTATTTTTATTATTTTATGAATATTGTATTGAATAATAGTTTTTAGTATGAGTCCATTCCATTGTTTTGTTTTATCTTTTTGGACAGCTAGTTAATGTATGTTGGCCCTTTTTTCTACCTTCTATATTTATTACTTTGTCTCAGATTCACTTGTATTTCTCCCTTCATTTATTTTTAAATTTCAAAAATGATTATTTCTATCTTATATAACTACAACAATATCCATTATATTTTCTCTTGTGCTTTTTCTAATTTTTGCCTTGATTTCTCAAATTTTTTTCTTTTTAATGTTTTTCTGAGTTTTGTATCCCCTCTTCTCAACTCATTCTTTAGATCAACTTCCTCATTTTGAGTTTTTAAAAATATCTGATTTACATTATTCTTTCGTAGTTTCTATTTTTAATGCATTTAACTCATTTTGAAATTTAGGTCATAATTTTATTTTGTGGTTTCATCTTTTTAAAGTGTTTCATTCTCTATATATACTTTACTTTGCTTAATATCTGTATATAGAATTTGACTGCAGTCACTTTTATTATGGGTTTTAATGAAATAAATTTTTCTGTACCATTAGAAGGGAGGACAGGGGCAAGATAACTTTTCCATTTCTAGTGCTCTAGAACTCTCTTGTATTGTTTTCATTAAGTGATCAAAAAAGGGGAAAAAAATTCTTGTTACTTTCTGAGAT
This sequence comes from Grampus griseus, assembly GCF_964374135.1. NCBI lineage: Eukaryota > Metazoa > Chordata > Mammalia > Artiodactyla > Delphinidae > Grampus > Grampus griseus. The sequence goes on from NC_139019.1 coordinate 15,216,333, forward strand.
CTGCCTTATCTGCTTCTTCCCTCACTTTTATCTGTATCTTCTGTTCTTTTTGTCCTGGATATTTTACATATCATTTTTCCTTTAAATTAGGCTTTATTCTGGAAGAAAGATTACTAGTTTCTAAAGATACCTGGAACTCAGACTGCTTTCAGAATTTACTAGGATTCCCTTGCATTTTATTTGCCAACTGGATTCTCCAGAAACCCCTCTTATTTTCAACTCCTGTTCTCAGAGATGTCTGCTCACTAGAAGAGGGCTTCTCTTCTCTTGTCCGTCAGATATGTCTTTGCATTTTCCTGCTTCCTAGTACACGTAGACTCACAACACATGGGTCTTTTAGCTGCCTTGCTTTGCTCTTACCTACCCATATGCTGCCACCAAATTTTATTTTAGACATCATCTTTGGGTTTTTAATTTTGATATCCTACTTGCTTTGCTTATTTTTATTGGAGGATTAAGGGGTTTCAGAAACTATGCCACTCTTGCCACCACCTCCCCAGAATTCATTCATAGACTATGTAATATTCTCTTAATGCTACGTGGCTCAAACTGTATCACTCCCTCACTACATTGCACTCTTTTCTCAGTATATGGCATTTATTCATTCACTTTTTCAACAAATATTTATTGGGTGCCAGGCATTTTGGGGACACAGGAGATTTAGTAGAGAGCAAAACTCATAAATCTTACATTGTAATTGTGGGAGATAAAAAAACAAGAAAATAAACAAACCTCTGCATAATATGTCAGAGAACAATAAGTGTTATGAAGAAAAATAAATAAAATTGGATATGCAGAATTAAAAGCACAGGGAGAAAGGAAACTCTTTATTTTAAGTAGGGAGGCAGAACAGATCTCCAGGAGAGTTTTACATTTAAACAGAGACTTGAAAAACGTGAGAGAATGAGATTTGTTGTTCCCCGGATGAACAGTGAATGAAAATTTCAAACAGAGGAAATAGTAATCCAAAATTTCCTGAGGCTAGTGCATTCCTGAAGAACAGTAAAACAGTGAAATATCCAGTATGCATGAAGAGGAGTATGTGAGGGTTGAGTGTAGGAAAAAAGTCATAGATGTCAACGTGCAAATCCCGCAGAGTCTCACAGGCCCTTACAAGGATTTTGGATTCTATTTTGAGTGATATGGGAAGCTATTATAGAGTTTTGTGCAGATTAATACCATGATTTGGTTGATATATTTAAAAAAAAAAGGATTATCAGTTTTAGGGAGAATACACTTAGGAAAGCAAAGGCAGAAGCAATGTAAAGCAGAGACTAGTTATAAATCCATAGCAATATTCTAGGACAGGGGTTATAAAGCCTGACTGAGGGTGGAATGGGAACTAGAAAAGATGGTAACAAGTGATGAGAATCTAGATATATTTGAAGGTAACAAGTTTAAGATGGTGACCTTGATCTGAGAAACCATCGCTGAGTGTTGTGTCTTTATATGCAAATCCCATGTGGAAATCTTCAAGCGGTCCATATGAATGCCAGACACATAATTCCCAGTCCTTGTTTTGATGTCCATTTGAAGTACTCCAAAATAAAAAAGAATAATAATTGTTATCTTTACCTTTCATTGTTCAGAATAAGTTTAAAAGATAAATGAATAACTATCCCAGAAACTCTTCTCATATTCTTTTTTTTTCTTTTTTCTCAAATGTTATCATATCTACAATGCTCAGAAGCCTCTCATTTTCCAACTCTCAAAAAGCTTTTTCTCCATTCCCAACTCAAGCAGGTTCTCTCTTTTTCTTTGTCAACTCTTTGTTACAAAATAGATATAGCTTCTTTCATCAAGTGCTTTCCCTTTCTCTCTAGTCTTTTTCCCTTATGGACTTCTCTATCTGCTGATTTTGCTTTTCTGCAGCAGAAAAGAGAATGCACACTCAGGCAGCGTTCACATTTGGAGGTAGGGGAGAGGGGAAGAGGTGCACAGAGGAAAATGATAGGAAGCAAATGATCAAAACCCTACTTTTCTTTATCCGGTGGCTGGAGATACAGTAGGAGCATTACATATTAATCATATCCCTTTTTCCTTTCCTTTTTCATGTATCCCATCATAGTCTTTCTATGTGGCATGATGGAATGATTTGTGACAGTCTAACAACTTAAGAAATCAAAAGCCACTTTTGTTCCCTCAAAACCACCCCATATATGGACTTCTGGGGGGAAAATGACATTCTGAAATGCTAGACCAAAGACACTGTATGAAATGCGAGTTTAAAAACATTAGGGAATATATGTAACTCTAATGTAATGACATCCTTGTTGTCCTGTCATTCTGCTCCTACCAGCCTTATATTAAATGTCTTTTCAACAAGCTCCAAGATGGGGGGAAAGATAGTTTTAGCATAAGAACAAGAGGGAGTAGGGTTGCATCTTTGCCCTGTAGACCCTCTCAGGACAAATTTTAGGGAGGACAAATATTTTAAGAAACATGAGATGACTGTTTTTGAAGGCAGGGGTCTTCAATAGAGGATCTTACTTTTATCTGGCAAAATTTTGAAAGCATGGAGCAATGTGAAGTATTTCATGATAAGACCTGAGAAAAATGTAGCCGTGTTTTCCTACAGAGGAGATGGTGAGAACAGCTTTATGAACGGTCTGCAGAAAGGGAAGAAGAAGCCAGTGTCCCAACAAGAGGCCTGGTGGAGGAGAAAAGTGAAATTCACTACGAAGGGATGTGGCTTGTATTGTGGATTGATGTCAATTTAGAACTTCTCTGAAAGTAGGTGGCCCAGGAATCACACATGTCACTTTAGCTCCTGAAGCCAAAGCTTATTCAAATGCCTGTCTACCTTTATGCAATCTCAGCTACAAAGAGGCTATGAAATGAAATTTCTAGATGGACAGTTGACATACCAAGTAAACTCCTGAGTCCTATTTCTTAAGGGATAAGAGGACAGTAGATACTAATGGGAATTTTAGCCACGTTCCCCCATAGACAGGATTAGGCAGAGAGAACCTGGTATATCTGGACTGCACTTATTTATATGGTTTAACTCAGATCAAGTTGTTAACTCAGAATCACAAGTTATGTTTAGTTTAAGAAGAAATTAAATAATATATATATATTTTTTTTTGCGGTACGCGGACCTCTCACTCTTGTGACCTCTCCCTTTGCAGAACACAGGTTCCAGACGCGCAGGCTCAGCGGCCATGGCTCACGGGCCCAGCCGCTCTGCGGCATGTGAGATCTTCCCGGACCGGGGAACGAACCCATGTCCCCTGCATCGGCAGGCGGACTCTCAACCACTGCGCCACCAGGGAAGCCCTAAAAAACATTTTTGCACACCTAGGTAATATTTGTGAGATACAGTCCTAGATACTGCTTTAAGAGGATATATAATCTTGTCCAGGGGTGTGACAGGTTAACACTGGTGCATCTCTGAAGTTTCTCTTTCGGGGAGGGAAAGATAAATTTCTATTATTTTTATAGAATTCCTGAGGTCACCTAAACAGGTATCCAGCTACAGTTCTTACAGAGTCATAGAAGGCCACTGGAAAGAATCTGAACGTGTCCACAAATGAGGTCCAAAAATATAATGGCATTGCCAATGGACTGGGGAAGGGGAAGGGGTTAAGTGGAATAGAAGAAGAGAAGCCTTGGAGCCTTCCAAGGATAATATCAGTACTAGTCTTGTAGTTTAGCTAGGCAAAGCCATAGTCTCTGAGTGTTGAAAAGGACGATTGTTTCAAATGTAGAATCTGTACTTGAACCTGATCAAACCCAAGTCCTGGAGCTCCATGAAAAAAAAAAAAAAACCCTCTACTACCCAACAGCTCAGGATGCTCTGTTTAATTTTCATTGCTCCTTTTCAGACAGAAAAATCCTCTGTGAAAGGGTTGGATCCTTACAGAGGAATATCTGTTCTTCCTAGTCAGAGAGAGAGGTGAGTATAGGGTGTAAAGAGACAGATCATATGAGAGGTTCCCACGACTGATAGTAGAAAGCAAATGTCCTGGACCATCAGAAAGCAAAGGTGAGTCACTTGTTTTATGTGAGAATTACTGACTGAATTATAAGCCCAGTGGTACAGAGCTGTCTGTAGAAACAAGGGCAAGAGAAGAAGCTGGACCCTCCAAACTATCATCCACTTTAGATTGGATTAAGGTCTTATGACTTGATAGAGGTTTCTTTAAAAAGATCTGAGCTGGGGAATTTACTCCTCATGTAATTACTCTGCCTCTAAATTTGCCAGGGTTTCAAATTCTGTCCAGAATGCCTATCATGCTGCCATCTCTGGAGGGTTGTGTCCAGTTACACAGTCAAGTCCACATTCATCTCACAGGAATCAGGGAGGAGCTATGAGCATACGCAGCTACATTTTTTTGATTGTGGAAAATGAGGGAAGGATATTCAGGCACAACTAGAAATCTCCTCTGTAAACGTAAATATCCAGCAATAAAAAAGAGAAAAATAAATTAATATCCATTCACTAGAATAAAATAGTCTGTACCCATCTATAAAAGAATAATACCATGACAAAAATTTAAATTTTATGGTTAATGGAATAAATATAAGATAAAATAGCATTATTCAAAATAAAAACTCAACTAGAATGCTGGAGAGAGAGGGGAGGGGAAGGCAGAGAAAAAGAGAGAGAGAGGGAGAGAGAGAAAGAGAAACGTAATTGGTTGTTAAAACTGGATAGTGGATCTCTAGATGTACATAATGCTAAATTCTTCTTTTTTTTGTGAGAATAAAAATGTTTCTTTTATACTGAAGATGATCAATGAATGTTTCTTTAAATATTCTGCCCTCTGCCTTTCCTCCATATATTTGTTCAACAGATAACGTTTTTAAATGGAAATGCAAGCTTATTTTAGCATGTCTTTATCATCCTATTTTTTCATTCTTTGCCTCAGAAGTAGTAAAACATGAATAATACATGTCAATTTTAGGGGCAATTTTTACATATGGAATAGCTTCCCTGCCTGATAACTTGACATCTATAATTTTGGACATTATAGCAATTATATGACACTTTAAAAAATCTCACTAAAATGTACATATCCTATGTGCTGGCCAAAAATAAATAATAAAATAATAAAATGAGAAAGGGAAATGGGAGAGATGCATGAAGATCAAATATCAAAGGATCAAAGGAAATAAATATATCTAAATTAGAGAGACCTTAATTCAATTTTTACAGCTCTGAATACATTGGCAGAAACTGAATGATTTATATGTTCAGGATACATTGATGTATTTGCAGACTTCAAATGCTATTTGTTTTGAACTCACACACATAGTGACCTTACACTATTTTTTCCCCTCTGATTAGGAAGAACATGGTTATCTCACTAATAGAAATGTGGTCTGTGAGAGTACCCCAAGTAATAGATAATTCCCATGCTGCCTAAGTGCTTAAGTGAATTTGAAGCATGTGTTCAGCTTGAAAGCCATTTGGATAGAGCAACCAACCACACACAATTGCTAGGAAATTACACAAGGGAAAATGCAGAAAATGAAATTGTTGGCAAAGATAATTACCATGAGTGCAGAGTCTGAGAGCAGAAGGCGTTATGGAATACCACACTGTCTATTGTGAGCCAGTAAAGAAAAGATGGTTTACATTTGGAACAAAGTGACAATAGTATAAGACCTCTTAGTGTATTGGGTAATAAAAGTGTAAAGGCTTTTTTTAATTATTAAGGTCACCAAAAAGTTATAACCTGAGAGAACTGGCTCAGTGGGCAGAGTTGTAAGTGTTTTAAGGGTGATAATCCTGTGGTTTAGAATGGCACCTTTGGGTCTGGATAATACTATTGTGCCTTCTCTGGATGTTCCCTTTGTTAGTGTGAGAAAGGAGCAGTGGAGAAGATAAAATAGCAGCATCACGAATATCGAACACCAATAAAAATATAGATGAGATTATAAATTTGAAAACAGTACCAGAATTATCACTATGTTGGAAGATGAAGAAGTAAAATACGGAATGCTGAAAGTAGAGGTAGTTATGAGTATTATATTCAGAATGTATCCACTCTGAGAATTCCAGTTAAAAATAATCTAGCAGGAACATTCAAAAACAAAGTCCAAAGACTTGAAAACATGATTTTTGGAAATTTTTATTGATAAAAGATATTTGGCTTTTACCAAAAATAATTTAAAACTCTACATCCAGTTCACATCAACTTTCTGAAGTAAAACACTAGTAGTTTGGTCGACAGTGGAAAGCAATGAGATAGAGAGACCACAATATCTCAGCATTAAGAAAAAGAGAGGAACATTAAAGAGTAGCATTGGGTTAGCATGATTCATAAGGAAATAATCTGATAAATAACTTAGTTTGAAAAGATAAAAGTAAGACATTAACCCCTCACTCTATTTTGAAATTCTATAATCCACAATTAATTGTAAAATGGATTTTTTTAAATCTCATGTAAATTGATTTACATGTTGAAAAGTGGAACAGAATCATCATATGACTTTCTGGCATGATAGGGGATGTTGTGATGTGATATTATTTTTTTTACTTCCCTTAAGGCCCTAGTATTGAGCTACAGTGGTGTAAGCTAATGTTCGTTTTCCATTCGACATATAGTCCAATCCTCTGGTCAAAAACCAAGAGCATGTCTATCATAATTCTCATAGCCATCAGTAGATTTGGGTTTTTTTCCCCATCATTATCACTTTGATTGATTTACCATTAAAGTAGAGGCATTTGAGTGTAAATTTTAGAAATGGATTTTGGATTCAGGTTCAGAAAAGCTGATGAGTATATCTTTCTTCACTACCAAAATCCAATTAAGATGAAAGAACTATAAGAATAAGAGATAATCCATAACTACTAGGAAACATCTATGGCTATCATTAATGGACATGAAACAAGAAGATGTCTAAAATATAGAAAAAATAAATTTGATTGCTGACAAATATATGCGTATGTATACAGGAAAACCCTTAAGTCAGATACAGCATGACCTAGGATAAAGTATCCCATGGGCCAGGTAGAGGGATTGTGACACAAGATTTCAGAATGGCTATTCCAGAGTCCAGTTTCAAGAAGCCAAGCACCAGTGTCTGTCCTAAGTAAAGCCATAAACAGGTTTATAATTGATGCACATCACCTGCTACTTACAACATAGAAATTGAGTCCAGACAGAGAAATAGAAGGCACCAGGTAATTTCCTGCCACAGTAAACAAGGAGCATCTTTGCACTGAGAGCCAGATCCCTGCCAACTCTCAGATTAATCATCATGAAGGTGGAGTAAAGTGATTTGCCTAGAAATCAATTTAAAAAAAGGGAAAGCAAGCAAATTCAAAAAGAAAACACATAAGAAAAAAGGGGGAGTGAGAGGACAAGGGAGAGGGAGAGAGGCTAGAGGATGTATCCAGAAGTGGCAATATTTGTTTAAAATTAATTCCAGAAAGGGAGAACAAAGAGGGAAGACAGAAAACAATAATCAAATAACTATATAAAAATTCTCTAGTGTAAAAGTGACTCATGCTTCAGATTGAAAGTACTTACAAAATGTCTTCCAAGCATCTTAAGCTTTCCCAGAAAGATTTTTCAGTGTCTGGAGAATTTGTGATGGATTATCTAGTTTTGTCCTGGGGGACCTCTTGCTACCTGAGTTGGGACATGGACCTGAGCTGGAGCAGATGTTACACAGGCAACATTTTCACTCCCCACTTCTTGCTCACTCCCAGTCTGGAGAGTCTTTGATGCTGGTTCACCATCAAGGAAAATCTTCTTCCTCTTTCGTGTTTTCCAGCATCTGTGCCCAACTTGTTACCTAACCAAATTCTGGTCCCCTGGCCCATGTGCAGTAAAGCCAATCTACTGACTTTGGGTTGTGGTGAAGGAAAGTGCAACGTTTATTGCAGGTGCCAAACAAGGAGTCCAGGCAGTTATTGCTCAGAAGACCTGAACTTCCTGATGGCTTTCAGGGAAAAGTTTTTAAAAACAGGGTGAGAGAGGGGGGTTGTTGGGTGTGTGATCAGCTTGTGGACTTTATTCTGATTGGTTGGTGGTGAGGTGGGTAATCAGGAGTCAACATCATCAACCTTCTGGTTCCAACTGGTCTAGGTACTACTTGCTTGTGAGCCACATACAGTTAACTTCTTCCACCTGGTAGGGGTTTCAGCAGCTGTAAAACAGTTCAAAGGATTTGGCTCAGAATATCGTTTATAGACCTTGAGGAGGAACTAAAGGTCCTTGATTATTATTTTGTCTTGCTTGACTGTTTTCCTTTGCTTCTGCATTTTCTCACTTCTCTGATTAAATGTATTCTTTGGAACTCAGGGAGGGTCTAGGAGGCTACAGTTTTTTCTACAAATAAAAGTCAGGCATAGGATGTGTGGGTCTGTCCTGGGAAGTCCCCATAGGGTTCTGCTTGGTTGCAAACTGAATATAGTTGGTCCTGCAGTACCACCTGAACTGCTCTCTGTCACCTGCTGCTGTCTTCTGTCATTCTGACTATGCTCCTCTATTTATGCCCTTTGATGTTTCTACTGTGTTTATTCAATTGCCTTTCTGGAAGGAGAGAAAAACACTAAGTTGTGGTGCATTCTATGTGTAAGACTAAGCCTACCTGATAAAGCCAAATCATGACAATTTACAATTTACTGTTAGAAACTGAAGGTAGTGAATCTGAGGTCACTGTGTCTATTTCTCAACAACTCAGCAGTTACAGGATATGTTTGGAAAAATACAAACTTTGGGGAAAATCTCCTCAATTATATCTGAAAAAAATCCCTCAAATAAACAATTACAAATTATATAACCCTGATGATTGTGTTCCCAATCAGATTTACAGAGATGGAAAGGAGAGAAATTATATAGAAGTAAAGAAATAAAGAACTGCAGTATACCCTTTCACCATGTACTACATTAACAGGAAATATATTAAAAGTGTATGAACTGTGTTATTGTTTGATTTACATTCTCCATTTTAGCTCTTTTTCCAAAAGCATAGCTAACAATTTCAAAGATAGCTTATGTGCTGGAATATAAAATACATTTGAGAATCTAGCTTCATTTACTGAGACTTCTACTGACTTAATGTAATTAATAAAACATTAAATAAAGTCATTGATAAAAGGGTTGAATAAAACAGGACAAAAATTTGTTTCTAAATCTCTGAGTTATGACAACTATAAATTGCCCACAAGTATTGAATAACTGTGTAATTTGTCCAACTTGCATTTTCATCATACTTCCAATAATATTATAGAATTTCTTACTGAATGTTTTGATGAACTTAAAGGCAGCATGCTGAGCTGAAATGAAATATGGAATCAGACAAATTTGTGCTACAGCACTTACTATCAATATGAATTTTAGTACAATATTTTTTTTCCGAAAAATATACATTTCTTGTCTAAAAATGGGAATTGAGTCTGAACTGGGCTTGTGACTTGTTGTAGCCAATAGAAATGGGTAGAAGGGACTCTGGCCTAGATCTGATCTTAGCCTTCAGAAGACCTGGTAGCTTCTATTTCACAGTAAGAGTATCTGATTTTCCAATTGTACCATCTTGCATTTCTCTTTAGCCCCCTAGTCTTGTGTGTAAACCCTTTTTGATCAGACCAAAAAATACTTTAAACAGTTCTATCCTGATCTTTATAGGAAACACTGTCCACTTTCCCAAGAGGTTCTCTCTCTGATGTTACATATCAAATCTGGAATATCAAATCCTGTTCCATGAAACACACAAACATTTAGCCACATGTTCCCTATAACCCTTTCCAGAAAAAAGAAAGCTCTAGCTATATCTCTAGCCATCTGCTTTATGAGAATAATAATCTTGAAAAATATATAATATCCCTCACCCCAAATCATTGAGGAGAATAAAACATATTTATTAATATTTCTCTTCCTGACTCATATCAAAATTCTTATAATGTCTTGTGCACATGCTGCAGAACCTTCCCATTACTCATGTCAAGCCACCTTAATCTTGTCACCATGCTCCTCAGCAGTTATTATTAAACACTCCTCTCAAAAGCACAGGGGTAAGGAGGTGGCAAAAAGAGGTGGATTTGCTCTCTCTAGGCACATTTTCCAAAACTGGCAGCTTTACAATAAACATTGAAGGTATTTTCTGGACAAAAAGAATTGTTGAGAGTGTGACAAAACATTCAAGGAAGACTTCTGAAAGAAATGCTTATTCATAAAGTGAAGGAAACATTACCAGTCAAACCTTGAGATTCATAAAAAAGTCAGAGGTGCCTCTTTTTCCTTGTAAACTTTCCTGCTGGTCCACACTCACGCCATACACTCCCACCTTGATGTGAGAGCCTGCCTCTAATTCCTCCTGCTGTTTGGATTTCTTTGGATTGTTTTGTTTTATTATGTTTTGTTGAGTGTAGATTTTTTACTGGAATGTCCTCGTCCAAGTATGCATCCCCATCTAGACTATGTTCTTACTAACAGTCGTACCTCTACATAAAACTTACTGTCCTGGGAAAATCTTTGTGCAATTTGTATGGTTTCCAATGTGTGCAGATTCTGTTCTTTTTTTGTTTTTTTTAAAAAACTCTTTATTGGAATATAATTGCTGTACAATGGTGTATTAGTTTCTACTTTATAACAAAGTGAATCAGTTATACATATACATATGTCCCCATATCTCTTCCCTCTTGCATCTCCCTCCTTCCCACCCTCCCTAACCCACCCCTCTAGGTGGTCACAAAGCACTGAGCTGATCTCCCTATGCTATGCGGCTGCTTCCCACTAGCTATCTATTTTACGTTTGGTGGTGTATATATGTCCATGCCACTCTCTCACTGTGTCCCAGCTTACCCTTCCCCCTCCCCGTATCCTCAAGTCCATTCTCTAGTAGGTCTGTGTCATTATTCCCATCTTGCCCCTAGGTTCTTCATTACCTTTTTTTTTTTTTTAGATTCCACATATATGTGTTACCATATGGTATTTGTTTTTCTCTTTCTGACTTACTTCACTCTGTATGACAGACTCCAGGTCCATCCACCTCACTACAAATAACTCAGTTTTGTTTCTTTTTATGGCTGAGTAATATTCCATTGTATATGTGCCACATCTTCTTTATCCATCTATCTGTTGATGGACACCTAGGTTGCTTCCATGACCTGGCTATTGTAAATAGAGCTGCAATGAACATTTTGGTACATGACTTTTTTTGAATTATGGTTTTCTCAGGGTATATGCCCAGTAGTGAGATTGCTGGGTCATATGGTAGTTCTATTTGTAGTTTTTTAAGGAACCGCCATACTGTTCTCCATAGTGGCTGTATCAATTTACATTCCCACCAACAGTGCAAGAGTGTTCCTTTTTCTCCACACCCTCTCCAGTAGATTCTGTTCTTTTGACTTTATTTCTTTTCTGTCCTTTCCTTGTAAACAACATCTCAGACTACTTTTGACTACCTATACCTCCAAAGGATTTGTTCTTTTTCCTCCCTCTCTCTTAGGCACTGTAGAGCTGAAAGGAAACCTAGAAATCATCCAAACTTTCTCATTTTAAAGAAACTGAAGAGTAGGAAGGTTAAATGAATTGCCAAAAGTAACCCAGGGGGTTAGTAGAAATTGAATGAGAGCCCACATGTGATGTTGACTCAGGGCTCAGCATTCTTTAACTATTAAATAATGTTTTATGGATTATTTTACCAAAACACTCTACAAACATTTTACTTTCTAATTCACAGAGGATAAAGAAGTGATCATAAAACTTCTCATCTTAGGGTGACTCAAAATTACTGGCTAGTTTGGAAAACAAAATGACAACAACAAATGATAATAATCTCATGGACAGAAGAAAATTTGCTCACAGTATATTTCTTCAACCTAGAGAAAAACGGTAATAACTGTAGACTTCCTCCTAAACCACTAATGTGGAACATTACGTGGGCCTGTACCTGCTCAACGGACCCTTTTGAACCTCCCTTGGGGGGGTGTTCTTAAAGAACCTGCTTACAATCATTGTCTCTCTCTCTGTGTTCATCTCTATTCATTTTCTAAGAGCATCAGTAATTACCAATAATTAGTACCTACCTGGTAGCACTTTCAGCCTCTTTCAGCAAATATTACAACTTCTGAGTCAAATGTTCAAATAACTCACTCTTTCCTTTCACAGTTGGCAACTTGCTGTCAGTCTCTGCACTCAGTTTGGGAGAAATCCATTGCTTCTCAATGGGAATTGTATCCCTTGCCTTCTACTCTTCTATTTGTCATGGATTTATCCCTTCTGGGGAAATTTGTATGATTTTCATGTAGTATAGGGTCATGGGGCAGTGGTTTGCAGAAACTTCCCTATTTTCATGGCAAACATTTTGTTCATTCATTCACTTAGCACATAGTTGTTGAGTACATATTGCCATGGCCTTTCAACGATGCTGGTGAAAAGAAAAATATTCAGCAAGACTGACAATACCCCTGACTTTCTGTAGCTTTCAATATCTCACAGAGGTAAATGTTCTAGAGTTCCATAATAATATAATAGGAGAAAAAAAAAGTAATAAAAAGAAATAGAGTGGTGGCAATTTCCCATGTTCCAGAAAAGTCTACCTGGGTGGTGTGGCTTCTAAGCCAAGACTTAGGATGGAGCTAGCCAACAGAAGCAGCTATATAATTTGTGAGTCCCAGTGTAAAATGAAAATGTGGATCCCCTTATTCAAAAATCATTGTGGATTTCAAGAAAGCAACAGCAGAGCATTGAACCAATTACGTGGTTGTGTGTGACTCATGAACCTGGCCCTACTAGTCAGAGAAGACTAGGGTTAGAAAGACTATCAGGAGGAGAGAACTTCACCAGGCCACGTGTGAAAGCCTGGTGGTCAGAGAGAGGATACTGGATGTGAAGAACAAAGGCTGCATGGTTGTAGAAAGAAATTTATAGGTGAGGCAATATAAGTACCTTGATGTCTTCCCTCCACCAATCTTAGTAAATTTCTAGTTCACTGTGTCCCAGGTACTGTTCTAATTGTTTCCTGTGAACTGAACCATGTAATTGTCACAATGACTCTATAAGAGAGACCCTCCCATTTTACAGATGAAGACCCTGAAGCAGAGAAGGTGAGTTATATTGGCAAATTCATGTTATAGAACTAAGGGCTGGTGTTGGGCTTCAAACCAAGATTATGCAGTTACCAGTCTAGATATACTTAGTAAATATACTCCTTCCCTGCAGTCACACTGCAGGGAAGGAGTATATTTATAAACTGTATAAATCTGCTTTCAGTTCTTATAATATGCTGACTTCCCCTTTACCTACATGAACACTTCTCTATAAAATCTTAGAATGTTTTTTCTCCTATAGATTAATCTCCTCTGAACTCTGATTCCTCTCTCATGAGACTTGTCTTTCTTTTCTTTTTATTACTTATTTTTTTTATGTCTTGCCCCCTCCATCTTCTCCCTCTGCCTCTCAGAGGCTCACTCTGGAGGTCGCCACCTTTCCTTTTCTTTGTTTTTACATTGTATCCTGCCTTCCCCCATACTTTCTAAAGGTGATGGCCTTGCATACAATCTCCCCCTGCACTGCTCAAGGTGACTCCATCTCAACCATTTTCCCCAGCCCCAAGGTTTGGCTCACTCCCTCCAGACCTCAGGGAAAACCCATGGGAAAAAGTTGGTGGGTGGGTGCCCTTGCTTTGTAGCTTGGTACTTTGGAATTCTGACCTGACACACTAGCTATTCATTGTTCTGTAAACATTTGTCTAGTTTCCCCTAGTCTCCATCTGGGAAAGATTCCTCCTCTCCTTCAATCCTGCCTGGGATGAAAGCAGTGGTGGTAAGTGTCTCCTTCTTTCCTGGAGTTTGCTTCATTTCGATTTCTTTGGGTTCTCCGATCTCTGTTAAGTTTAAAAATCTATGATTTGTCACTTATCTGGATTGTTTTGGTTGTTTGGGTGGAAGTAATTGGCTCTTGCAACTTTCTACCTATGAACCAGCAGAGGAAAGCCACAGGTTTATATCCTAAAGAAATGTTTTAGAGTGCCTAGAGGCAGCTCATATAGGAAAAAAAATGAATTTGGAGTTTTGACCTAGATTTACATTTTATCTATACCATTTGGCAGCTACAAAAGTCAATGGATTAATCTTTGTGAATTTTATTTTCTTCCTATGTGAAAAGGTTGCAATAACATTTATGTTATAGGCTTGTTATAACAATTAAACTAGGGTATTTCACATGTGGTATACATTCAAATAACTCTAATCCCTGTCTTAGTCTGCTCAGGCTGCTATAAAAAAATGCCATAACCTGGGTGGCTTAAACAACAGACATTTAGTTATTATAGTTCTGAAGGCTGGGAAGTCCAAGATCAAGGTGCCAAACAACTTGGTTCCCAGTGAGGGCTCTCTTCTTGGCTTGCAGATGGTGATCTTCTTGCTACATCCACACATTTGGGGGGCTGGCAGGCAGAGAGACAGGGAAAGAGACAGAGAGAAGTAGAAGACATATCACTCTTTGTGATCTAGTCTCCGAAGTCATAAAGCATCATTTCACCTCACACTATCAGTCAAGGCACTTGCAAAGGTCAACGGGAGGCAACATAAATCTTACCCTTTGGTGGAGGAGGGAATACGTCCCATTTTAAGGAGAGCCAGTGGGATGAGATATCCATTTGTGAGGCCATCTGTGAAAGAAATACTAATTGTGTTCTCTACAAAATAACCTGGCTGTCAAATGATCTAGTTGATTTTATCACTTTTTAAAATTTCCATGTATGCTGTGATCTGAACAGAGTAGAATTCAGCCATTACCTCTTAGATTTTATTCTTAATGGGTACAGAATAATATCTCTTTTTTTTTCCTAGCCACTTCACAGCTTGGAGGGTAATCATACAGTAAATGCAGAAGGCAGTTCATCATAGGCTGATACTAGGCCATCTCTCACCATCTCTATTCCTACATGAAAGCAATTGATTTCTAGAATCAAGAGCATTGCTTGAATCTTGTCTTTGGTCATTAGATTTATTCCATTTCTTTAGATCCTGAAGTTCCATTCAATCTTATTCTTATACGTAAAAATAATGCTACATAACTCAAATATGAGAAACATTTTTTAAAATCTTCTTTTACAAAAACATTAAGGAAACAAAGGTCAAAGCTCTCACTTGACACAAAGCCTTGGAAGAGATCTCTCTGGAGGTTACTTTAATCTCTTCATTGATCAAACAGTAAAACATTAAACCAGCAGTGACTAATCCACCTAATTTTCTTTAAAAATAACCCATTTTCTTAATTTTAACCAGGGTATTATGAAAAACCATTTTAAATACTTTTCTGTCATCTGTGTAGACTGTGCTTACAGTGTGTTCATTGCTTACTAACATCGCAATCACATAAACCAAGAAACCATTTTATGTTTTCTTATTAAGTTTATAATGAGTCTGATGAAAACCAATTAGTTATATTTTTCAGCAAACAGACCATATATAAAATTGTTTTCCCTAGTATTTTGCTGGGTTAACTTCATCATTTGTGTAATCACTCTTTTTGCCTATATGGGTGAGAAATGGCATCGGTCAACTATAAACCTCCAGAACATCACCTATCTCCAAACACTGCTGACCAAAAGAGGTCTGAAATTTTCACTTTAGTTCACTGTTGCAACTTATTTACAGAACTAAACTTGGATTAAGTTTTAATAGCCATATTTTCTTTTACAAGTTCATTCACCAATTTCCATTGTATTCATTCAACAAATATTTATGATTATTCCATTTTCCTCACTAATGGATGGTCTCTTGAGCATCTTAGCAGCCCGGCTGGAATGAGAAAGCTATGGGCTAGAAAAATCCCAGAGATTTTTTTTTTCCTTTTAATTTCCCCCATTGGCACACTGCTGATGTGTGTGTGTGTATGTGTGTGTGTGTAACGAATTAGTTGCCAACTTTTAAAATTTGAGAAAATTGGATCCACATAGGAAAATGCTACAACTAGCTGGAACAGAGTCAACTGAATTATATGGTATTCTAAATATCTACTTAACACTTAAAGAAGCCAAGATTCAGAGAAGTCAAGAAACTTATGTGTGGTTAAAGAGGAAGAAACAAACAAACAAACAAAAGTCCTTACTGCTGGAGTCAGTATTCCAATTGAGATATTTGACCTCAACTCCTGTGTTCTTTCCAATAGATCCTGCAAATCGTGCAACCATAGTTTAGAGATGATGCTACTAAGGTTTTCAGAAAATCTATAATTTGCCTAACAAAACACAGCTACTAAGTAACAACACTAGAAACAACTACACAGAAAAGTGCTTTTTCAACTAAAACTCAAACCCCCATTATTTCCGGGTGTACTTTTTCCTTAGCTAAGGGTCCAATCTTCCTGTTTATTGAGCTGTGGTCCAGCCCACTCTATCCTCCTGATGGATATTAATTCTATAGTCAACCACCACCTCCCAGCTCCTCCTTCCAGTTCTGATGTTCTCTGGTGTTTATTAAATTCCATAAGCATTTTCGTCTCATGCCAGAATCATGTCTAGGAGAAAAAGATACTTCCTAATTAACTTCCTCTATACTGTTAAAACAAGGAGCCAGTAAGGATCAGGATGTTTCTATTAATATTTACATCCAACCATTATTTCTCGAATAACTAAATCTAGTGTACAGGAGAAACTGTTCCAGGAATTGGATGAATGGTGATGAACAGACAGACAGCATTTCTGCTCTAAAGGGGCTGACTTTATAGTAGGGGAAGGGGAAGGATAGGGAAACAATAAGAAGATCTTTGAAAGAAAATATGTTCTTGAAGTAGTCAGGTGAGAGACAAGAGCACAATGGCAGGAGTGATGGGAATGGGAAGGGGATACATATGGGTCCTCAGAGAAGGTCTCATTAATGTTGCCCTTTTTGACTTGAGACCTGAATATAAAAGAAGTTGCTATCTGTAGTTTCCGGTCCAACTGCTATGCTTCTCTCCTTCCACGCCCTACTTGTGTTTATGTGCCAGGAGATCACATGCCACAGGGGTCCACCCCATTACCAGGGGATACATATTATTTAGTTTAAGCAACTTCTGACAATTTAGGCATTCTTACATACCATATTTAACCTTACACAAAGATGTGAAGGGGCATCTCCTGAGGGTTTTTTCAGAAAATTTTCATTACCAGAAGTGTCCATGTCTGGAGAAGCTACATCTGTCTGTGACCATGAGAGGGGTTGCTTCCAGACTGGATGGAACAGTGGACAAAGATAAAAACACCAGTCTTGAACATCATTAGGCACTGAATCAATCCAAGAAGAGTCTTTGTCTGAACTTTCTGCTATAGAAGAAACAACCTACTTCTTGCTCAAAACTGTGTGGTCTGAAGCACCCTAACTGATACAGAAGTGATGCAATGAGATGTGAGTGTGTGTGTGCATTTTTATGAGGACGTGGAGAGTGGTGTCCCTCATGCGGGCCATTACTCTATTATCTATTGAGTGTAAACATTTCTTAGGATAGATAGACAACATGGTATGAGAGACAGTCAGAATTAGAGGAATATTAAAGAGGGATTAGAACATTTAAATGATGCGGAGTGACAGAAGCTACATGACTAAGGAAAACATTAGTAGTTGAGGACAGGTAAAATTAGGTGATCTGGCTTATAGTTTCTTATGTAAGAAACTGTTGTGAATCTGGACAACTTCTTTGGGCCAAACAGAGATTCTATCCCCATATCAGCTAGATTACTTAATTAATGGTTATTTGCAAACTTCAGTAATTAATTTCCATGAGTTTACTGGGACTATGTTGTATTCATAATTCTATTTCTTTAAAATATATGTGCATTTAAAAATAATTAATTTTGTTTAAGATATATGCTAGAGGAACACCAGTAGCTCTTAATTCCATTCCGATAAAATCTCTGAAGTCACCAATTACAAACAGATCAGGACAGTCATTTCTGTTTACAAAAGGTTTTTTTTTTTTCTTTTAACATCTTTATTGGAGTATAATTGCTTTACAATGTTGTGTTAGTTTCTGCTTTATAACACAGTGAATCAGCTATACATATTCATATATCCCCATATCTCCTCCCTCTTACGTCTCCCTCCCATCCCCCCATCCCAGCCCTCTAGGTGGTCACAAAGCACCGAGCTGATCTCCCTGTGCTATGTGGCTGCTTCCCACTAGCTATCTATTTTACATTTGGTAGTGTATATACGTCCATGCCTTTTTTCCAAATCAAGAGGTATATCAGTCTTTTCCTCATGATCTGAGAACATTCCCCCTACCTCCTCCTTCTGTCTGGAGAGCTACAGCATCCTTCTCATGATTACTAATGATAGCCAACACCTGGAAAATAGGAGTATTTATGCCATCTACTGGAAATTTTAGGAAAATGCATTTTCAAATACCTAGATGTCTTTCAAAATTTCCTAAATGTAGGCTATTTTGATTTGTATTCACAGAACTGAGACATCCTTCAAGTTCTCTGAAAATTTGAGAAATGACACCTTGATATTAATTTTGGGTGTACAGCTCTGCTTTGTCTTTGTGCAGTGGAACTAGATATTATGGGATGGCATAGACCCATCATCCTATCATTTGCAAAAGTAGGTATATACCTGAATTAATGTTAAATTATTATTTGTTATTTGGTTCTTGTCCATGTTAAAACAGTTACCCATGAAGTCATGTATCTTTTAATTTCCATCGCTTTTTGTTACAAAGAGGTCAACATGTTTATTATGATTAAACAAAATCTGCTTGTAACTCATATACATGATTTTTATGGCTATATAAGCATCAGTTATATTCTTGCAGTTTGCAGATTTCCAGTCTAATATCTATCTTTTCGTCTATTTTCTACAAAAAAAAAGCTCCTGGGGTTTCCCTGGTGGCGCAGTGGTTGAGAGTCCGCCTGTCGAGGCAGGGGACACGGGTTCGTGCCCCGGTCCGGGAAGATCCCACATGCCGCGGAGTGGCTGGGCCCGTTAGCCATGGCCGCTGAGCCTGCGCGTCCAGAGCCTGTGCTCCTCAGCGGGAGAGGCCACAACAGTGAGAGGCCCGCGTACTGCAAAAACAAACAAACAAAAAGCTCCTTTCCACCAACTCAATAATAACAATAATAATAATCTTTTTCTGGGTCTTTATTCACTGAAGTTTAGTAAAAAGAAATTTAGACCAGGTATTCTAAACCTCATGTAATGTTGTTTTAGATAACGGCAATATGGATACGGAGACATATATATTATATGTCTTTGCTATGTGAAAGACATTGTTAAAAGAATGAAAAGATAATCCATAGACTGAGGTTTTCAAATCATCTTTCTCTCAAATTACTTGTATCTAGAATAGAGAACAACAAAACTTAACAGTGAGAAAGCAATCACCCTAAGTAAAAAGAGTAAATAAACTATCTAAATAGACACTTCATCAAAGAAGGCCTAGGGATGGCAAAAAACATGTGGAAGTTGTTCAAAATAATTAGTCATTGGGTAAATGCAAGTTAAAACCACAATGATATTCCAGTAAACACTTAGTAGAATGTTTAAGTAGAAAAAAATTCTGGCAATAACAAAGTGATGATGAGGCTATGGGCCGCCTTCACTTTTGTCGTATATAGATGCTGTGAATACCAAATGGCACAGCTGTTTTGTGGAAAACAGTATGGTAATTTATCACATAGTTAAACATACATTTTCATATGGCCTAGCAATCTCACTTATCGGTTATTTTCCCAAGAGAAATGAAAACTGGTGTTCACACAAAAACTATATGCACGTTTTTATAACAACACTATTCATAATCAAAAAATCCTGAATAAAACCCATATTGTTTTCATTTTGTGTATAAATAAAATTTAATACATCCATACAACAAAATCTTATTCATCAATAAAAAGGAATGAATTATCGATTCATCAAATAATTAATCTAAAATTATTTTGCTATGTGAAAGAAGCAGACTCAAGAACTAAAGATTGTTTGATTCCATTTATATAATCTTCTGGAAGAAGCAAAGCTATGGGAATAGAAAAAAGATCAGTGCTTGCCCGGGATGGAGGGAGGGCTTGATTAAATTTGAACGGCAGAAGGTAATACTTGGGGTGGGAAAACTTTTCTGTGGCAAAACTATGGTGGATAAGATTCTATACATTTGTAAAAACTAGCTGAACTCCACAAAGAGTGATTTATACTATATGTAAATTCTAAAATATCAACCAGGATATACGAAGAATGCAAAATGGAATGCAATACATGACATATTTATAAAAGCATATTGAGGGTGGGAAAGAAGTAACCTAAGTAACTTTGGAAACCAGTATTTTGATGAGATAATAATCTAAGACTGAAGAAAATAAAAAGCACTGTACATCAAATCTATATTTGTGTTAATAAATTTTTTTTTTCCAGGAGTATGGGTATAGGAATCCTGAAAATGTGTTTTGCATATACTAGGATCTAACAAGTAAATATTTTGTAGGTAATGAGAGCCAGATTTCTTACTGATAGATAAGACAGATAGAAATAAGGAAAGGAGAAAGGCTAGCATTAACCCTATGTAGGAATGTAATAAGAAGTATTCAAAGCCTATGTTGTTAATAATAGATAGATAGATAGGTAGATAGATAGATAGATAGATAGATAATGTCTGTGTGTGCATCGGTTGATATAGATACATACATGTCCTTGCTCTATCTTCTGAGGTCTAGATTCAGTGACACTCTAGTAGCTACGAGTGTATTTGGAGCCCAGGTCTTTGTTTCTAAATATTATTCTCCAATTAAGGGCAGGATGGCTTGGAAAAATTTGTTGATTCCAGGTCCAAGACAGGGTAAATACAAGATGAACCTGGAGTAAGATGTAGTCCTGGAAAGTAAAGAATTACTCAAAATAATAAGGTGTTAACTATGTGAGGTGATGGATGTGTTAATTGTCTTGATCTTGGTAATCATATCACTCTACATATGTATATCAAATCATCATTCTATATACTTAAAAAAATACAATTATATTTGTCAATTATCATCAATAAAGTAAGGGAAAAAAAAGAGGAAAGGGGAATGTTGAAAAGTATAGGAGCCAACCTGAAAAAGCTCCTAATAACCAAAGCTGGAATGATTTAAGCAATAAAATAAATAATGATAATATTGAGTAAAATCCACAGAAAAAAGTATGTATAAGTTCATACCGATAAAAGTAAATATTTAAATAATTAAATGAGGGAGAAGGGACAGCCCTCCCTCACAGAATAACTTCAGTTAATAAGTGTAGAAAAAAATAAAGGAAATAAAAAAATGACCAATAACACAACATAGAATTGTTGTAATCAAGTTCTACAAATGCGTGCTAAAATCGACGGGCAAGATGGTGAAAAAAATCAGGTTCTTTATTAATTACAAAAGGAGAAATAATAATTACCAGGGGAGAAACCCAGCAGACACCACATTAAGTGATCAACGTCACGCCATCGATATCAGAATCAGAAACTCCTGGATTGAAGCACTCAGAAGGATGAATCATTTCTGTGGTATTCTTGCTCCAAATGCATAATCACAGTCTAAGCATTAGAAAAATAAGATTAACTCAAATTGAGGAGCATTCTATAAAATAATGTACTTGAACTCTTCAAAATTGTCAAGGTCATGAAAAACAAGGTAAGACAGAGCAATTTCATTACTTGGAGGAGACTGAGCAAACATACAACTAAAGGCAGTGTTAAGATCCTGGAACTGAAAGAAAAAAGTGGAAATACCGTAAGTGAAAATTTCCAAAAAGGGGAAATCCAAGTAAGTCTTCAGGTAAGTTTATAATATTATATCCATGTGGATGATTTCATTGTAATAAAATTATTATATTATGCAAGATGCTAATATTAGGAGAAACTGAATGAAAGGCATATGGGAACTTACTGTATTAGTTTTATAATTTTTCTTTAAATCTAAATTATTTCAAAATAAATTTTCAAAATATTGTAAACTACTTTTTTTAAGGTAACTATCTTAATATTTATCTTTCAAGGTTTGTGTGTGTGTGGTGTTTATTTCAAGTTTAGAAATGAGAATTTTTTGGACATTTCATCTCAATTTTTTTTACTTTTGCATGTTGCCATATTTGGTTTTCTCTTTTACTTAAAATATTTTTGTCATTGTACTTTATTTTTCATTCAAATGTTACTTTTTAAACTTCTCTCAACTTTATTATTTGCAAAGGTCAATCTGTCATATCAGCTTTTTGGAACAAACTTTCCATTTTGTTGGTGAATTGGTTTTGTTTTCCATCTCCTTAATATATTTTTACATATTTATTGGATGTGCTATATACCACTAACTTTAGGTTTTCCTTTTTTTTTTCTCTATCCTCTTAAATTTGTCAACCTAACTAAAGAGGTAAACCAAGGTAAGCTCAAATTACCAGAAACTGAGTTTATTTGGGAACAACAGAAGAACTGCAATTTGTGAAACACATGCTATAACCAGCTACAGGCAAGTCGGTTGAGCATTTGGAGCTGGCTGGACTTGTGGGCACAGAGCTGAAAGAGGAAGAAGTCCAGAGTCTGAGCCGTAAGTTCATTGCCTTGAGGATGGGAAGAGATTCTTGGGATATTCCTTGGTCAGGAGATAAATCTGTCTACTGTAAATCAGGCTTTTACCCGAAATCTGTCTCACAGTTCTTAGTTTCTGTTCTTCTGTGGGTGTCTGCATGAGATTTTCCATGTCATTTCCTCTGGTTCCATTTTAGATTGAAATCCTTTCACAAATTAAACAATAAATATTCCTATAAATCATTTATTTTTGTAGTCCCCAGTGTCTGATGTAGTGTCTATACTGTTCTGTTCTAGATAGTTTGTAATTTCCATTTTTAGCTAATCTTCAAATCAGATATAATTTAGGAGTATATTTTTGAAATTCCCAAGAGCTGAGAAATCAGCTCTTAACCTTATGGGAGTTCCCTTGTATGTTATTTGTCATTTTTCCCTTGTTGCTTTCAATAATTTTTCTTTGTATTTAATTTTTGCCAATTTGATTACTATGTGTTTCAGCATGTTTCTCCTTGGGTTTGTCCTGTATGAGACTCTCTGTGCTTTCTGGACTTGGGTGGCTATTTACTTTCCCATGTTAGGGAAGTTTTCGACTATAATCTCTTCAAATATTTTTTCGGGTCCTTTCTCTCTCTCTTCTCCTTCTGGGACACCTATAATGTGAATGTTGTTGCATTTAATGTTGTCACAGAGTTCTCTTAGGCTGTCTTTGTTTCTTTTCATTCTTTTTTCTGTTCCACAGCTGTGAATTCCACCATTCTGTCTTCCAGGTCACTTATCTGTTCTTCTGCCTCAGTTATTCTGCTATTGATTCCTTCTAGTGTAGTATTCATTTCAGTAGTGTATTGTTCATCTCTGTTTGTTTGGTCTTTAATTTTTTATAGGTCTTTGTTAAACATTTATTGAATCTTATTGATCTTTGCCTCCATTCTTTTTCCGAGCTCCTGTATCATCTTCACTATCATTATTCTGAATTCTGTTTCTGGAAGGCTGCCTATCTCCACTTCATTTAGTTGTTTATCTGGGGTTTTATCTTGTTCCTTCATCTGGTACATAACCTTCTGCCTTTTTATCCTGTCTATCTTTCTGTGAATGTGGTTTTTGTTCCACAGGCAGCAGGACTGTAATTCTTCTTGCTTCTGCTCCAAGCGAGCTGTTTTGATGTTGGTGGCAGGTTATGCAATTCCTTCCAGGAATTCCAATTAATTGTATTGTGCAATATTTCCAACAAAAAGGACTTTTTTAAAAAACGTCTAGCACATTCTTTTATATACCTTATTTTAAAATATATTTCTAAGACAAGAATTTCCATTTTGAATAAGTTTCTTGGATAAATGAATCCACCATTATATTTTTCCATTGCTGACAACTGGAAAAAATTTCTGCAGGCTGCCTCTGGTTCCATTCATTCCAAGTCTTGTTGCTCCCTCACTGCCCTCACACACCTGGTGCCAGGGGCTGCAGGGCATGTCTCACTTCCCAGAGCATCCTCCAGGCCACGGCTTGCTTTCCCGTATGCACAGTGAGTTGGCACAGGGAGAATAGGCATATCCATGGCAGCCCTTACATGCTGGAGCCAAGCAATAAATTCACTCTGCTCAGAGTGAATGTGAACTTTGTAAATACACCCCACTAAACCCAAACTACATATACCCCCAAGTCAGTCTTTCCTTTGTTGCATTTCAGTTATACTCATGGTCATTCATCAGCAGTGGACAAGAGAAGAAGCAAGAAAGCAAGTAGGGATAGTTAAATGGCAGGATACAGCAGACTTAGTCAAGTCTAGTTAAAAAAAAAATTGTACCTTTACAAGTTTACAGAAAGCTCATGGTGATATCATAGCATACACTGCTGGGGTCTCTCCTTGGGTGTTGAAAGAAATCTATACAAATAAGGATTCTGACATGTACACACTGGTATATTTAAAATAGGTAACCAACAAGTACCTATTGTATAGCACAGGGAATGCTGCTCAATATTCTGTAATAACCTAAATGGGAAAAGAATTTGAAAAAGAATAGATACATGTATATGTATAAGTTAATCACTTTGGTGTACACCTGAAAGTACTAACACAACATTGTTAATCAACTATACTCCAATATAAAATAAAAATTAAAAAAATAAAGTTCTGAAGCTTGCTGGGCTCAGTGCCTTCATGGCAATGTACTTGAGTTAAAGCAAAGTTACTTGGATTTAAAAGTCATACTAAGACTTTATTTTCTTCTTGTTTCTTTGTGCTGTGCCTCCCCATTCTCACCTTCATTTATTTTGCCTCTAGAAAGAGTGTTTCAGTAAGAGTTAATCACACAGACTATAAAAATTCAGCCAAAGGGAATGTAATGTGAGTTATTTTTGTAGGCATCAATTAATATGCCCCAAGCAACTCTCTTCATGTTCTGGAATTCTTATATTATACTGGCAGCCCCATAGTAAGGTAGGGTGTTGTTACTATTGGCTAGCGCTATGGCAGATTTGGAAAGCTCCCCATTAAGGTTGTGCCATTAATAGATTATGGAAGGTTTGAAAGAACACCTGAGGAAGTTGGGAAAGCTCACAGGGGTAACATTGTGCTGTCTCTTTGAATTAATGCTCTGGTGTGACATTTGGGATTATTATTGTCAAGATAAACAAAGAATTTTCACTCTATTGATGACTATGTTGCTATTATAAATGGCCAACATTATTCCAACTATGGGTTCACTTTCAGTGTGTACAGTTATACTCTGTTTGACTACCATTATGATATAGAGGTAGCTTAACAAAGCACATTTCTAGTAGGCTGTTCTAAACCTTTGAATAGCATGGTGGGTTTATAAACAGCTTGGTGTGAGGTGATTCCTGATAGCCTGTGGCAACGTGAAATGTTTGAAAAGAATGTGGAAAACATATATATCTAATTTCAGAACTGAAGTTTAAGATCATGCTGGTATTACAATATTTTTTTTTCCCTGGATTGCATATGATCCTTGCAGATACCTTAAGCCTCTGGAATCTGTTATTCTCTTCTAACAGGATCTACATTTTTGCAAAAGCTGCTTATTCAAGGCTACCACCAAAGAAGTATTTTCTATTTGTGACATAAAGGGAATTGGATTACTTCCTCAAATAACAATTATTTTGCTCAGAGCTCTGTTCTGTATGATGGAAAATTAGATTATCATTCTTTTTTTTTTTTTTTTTTTTTTTTTTCTGTACGCAGGCCTCTCACTGTTGTGGCCCCTCCCGTTGCGGAGCACAGGCTCCGGATGCGCAGGCTCAGCGGCCATGGCTCACGGGCCTAGCCTCTCCGCGGCATGTGGGATCCTCCCGGACCAGGGCACGAACCCGTGTCCCCTGCATCGGCAGGCAGACTCTCAACCACTGCGCCACCAGGGAAGCCTAGATTATCACTCTTAACTCTCAGAATCTTCTAACTAATGGAAGATACACAATGGCACAAAGGAGTGCCTGCTTCTTCAACAGGTGTTTATGGAGTTAAAAAGTAAAAAGAAAAGAAGAGGAAAAAAGAAAATACATTTAATAATATTCAACATGAGCCCTTTTTCTCTCATTTTCTACACAATTTCTCTCTCTCTCTCTCTCTCTCTCTCTCTCTCACACACACACACACACACACACACATACATACACCTACATGCATTCACATATAAAATCAGGATGAATAAAACAACGCTCACTAGCATCACTATTATTTAATATTTACTGGAAGAAGAAGTCAATGCAAGGCGGCTAAAGTAAAATCAGAAGTTAAATATTAGGAAAAAAAGGAGTCAAATTATTTGACTGCATCTGATTTTACTTTATACCTGAAAACTCCTAAAAAAAATAGCACTGCTGAGAAGCAGGAGAGTACCAGAACAATAAAATATCATTAGAACCGATAAGAAAAGCCAGCAAGACAAATGGATACAGATAAATATAAATATCAATTTTACTATTTCTAGAAATACCAAACAAAAAATATAATGGAATCAAAATTTTATCTGTAATAAGGAGAAAAATATATAAATGAGAATAAGTCTAACAAGATATGGGCAAAACCTATATTAAACCTAAAGCAGATTTGAATAGCTAATGAAATAAATAGGAAATAATTTGTTTTTAGGTAATGAAATTAATGATTGCATTATCAATTCTCCTCAGTTAATCTCTATCTTCCATGTGACTCTAAAGTTCATTTGTAGACATTAAATACTAAAAAATCACACAATCCTGAGAAAGAGTAGTAAAATATTATATTAGTAGTAGAAAATATTAAATGAGAAATTTTTGTGGTTAAACATCTTGGTCACTAAAACATAAATAGACACACAGCTTAATGGTCATTTAGAAGCTAGGAAGAAATCAACATAGGAGATTTAGTTTGTGAAATGTTGTGGTGTCTTATCAGTGGGGAAATATAGGTTAAATTTCTACCTGCCTCTTAATACAAAATAAATACTTAAAAATAAATTCATAAAGATACTTTAAGAAAAAAAAAAGGATGATTAGGTGCGTGGAAAGCTTTTTTAGAAGAATTGTAAGTCTAGAAACCACACACACACACACACACACACACACACACACACACACTTTGGTGATTTTGCAACCTAAACATTTGTATGTAGCAAAAAATACTACAAGCAAAGTTAAAGCTTTTTTGGAGCAAAGCTGTGACTTCAACAGTTTATCAATAATTAGAGCAATTATTCTCATTGTTGTGTGAACTTTAGAAATAAAAATAACTTCAAAAAATGTGCAGAAGTTATTTGTAAGGCATGGGATAAACACACCAAAAAAAAAAAAAAAAAAAAAAAAGCTTTTATTTCCGAAATTCAACTTGACTAGATCTAGATTGTCATCAGGGAAAATAGCAATCTGATGTTAAATTCAAATTCTGTTCAGGGAACCTTGGGAGATTCCCTCTATCAATGGTGAAAAAGAGTAATTTTCCAAAATGACACACATATTACATCTACTGTTTAATATTCCCTTCTCATCAAGGATGACTTCTTTGAATTCCTACATTTCCAGTGCTGTTCCTTTCCTCTCTTTAGGTATTCAAAACATTGAAGAAAAAAAGAGACTAAAAAAAGGGTAGCTGTGTATTCTTAGAGAATGAAAAATACTACTTATTCTTGTACAGCATACTTTCTTAGCTCAAATGCTGTTAGGGAGCAAAATATCCTATAATTTCAAAAATCACCAAAACCACATGGGCAATGTTGAGAAGGGCTTTTTTGGTCCCTGAACCCTTAATGTTATAGTGGTGTCTTCATGATGGTCAGTACTTTCTCTTACCATATCAAAGGACACTCATAATAACTGAGGACATTCTGACATTTTTCCAAAAACTTTGCAATTTTCCTGAATTCTTTGGCCAGGTTACCTCATAACTAACTCTTCAACTGAATTTCAATTCTGGCCAAAACTTGTAACCTTCCTGGTAAAAGTCCATTTACTGCATCCATGAGACCCTCAACTCACAAGTAGACACAATTGTGTCTCTATTTAGGGGAAGTAATGCCTCTGTTGTTACAACACTCTCCACAAAGATAAATGAGCCAATCAGCTGCTAGCTCCCAATCTGTAAACCATCATTTACATTCCTAATTGTTCTTCCTTCCTGTTGGGTGTTACACAGTTTCTACACATTTGGAGCAGGTCAAATTGATACATAGTTGATCTAGAAGAGGGAAAAGTATATTCAGACAATTGGGAAGATGAAACAAAACCTTGTAGATTTCTCCTGTAAACTGTAGTCATGTCACAGTTTCAAGAGTTTATTGAGAACTTTGAAACACAATTCTCCTTTTTGGAAGCACATTAAAAACACCTGGTGAGATAATTTACCTATTGAATCCCAGGTTCCATCCAAGACTAGATGAATCAGAATCTTTAGTACTAGGGCTCATATATGGATTTCATTCATTCAAAGTAAATTTAATGTGCAGTCATGACTGAGAGTCAGGAAATTAGGTAGTCATTTCATAGCTTTTTTCTCAATTAAGATAGTTATCGCTGAAGAATATAAACTATACCTGCTCTGTACTTTCCATATCCTACTTTAATGCCATCATTCTCTCCTTCTTGATAAACACATTGTCATTAGCAACATCACACTCATGTCTGTATTCCCAACAGAAGGGAAGGGCATGATGAAATTAAGGGATTCCAGTTCCCTTTTAGGCAGTTCTAGGTGGTAATAAATTTGTAGGCATATTGTTCTGAAGCCCCCATTTCACACATCCCACCTTCAACTTGTAAGAAAGTTGCCATCACTTGATATCACTTACATGGGTGGCACTGAGTCCTTAAACGATACCCCTGTCTCTCAGCAAGGTCCCTTTAAGCTAAAAGGAAACTCTGGCCTTTATCATCTTTGTAACTTATTTAGTTTCAGTTTCAAAAGAGTTTACATCTGAGCATCCGTTTACAAATTTCAATGTGTATCCTTTACTTTGACTCTGGATTTTCTTATAAAAATCTCTGTGTCCTTATGAATATGTATCCCCAAATCAGTATCTTAAGCACCAGTTGAAAGCTCTTGTGTCTGCCCAGGTGTAGCCTGGTTATACTCAGTCTTAATTTGATCAGGTTGGTTGGCTTTTGGGGAAGTGTATTTCTTAACTCATAAAATACTTTGTATTGCTTGTATTGAAGGAAGGGAAGATCTGTTGACCTC
Organism: Grampus griseus; assembly: GCF_964374135.1. Lineage (NCBI taxonomy): Eukaryota > Metazoa > Chordata > Mammalia > Artiodactyla > Delphinidae > Grampus > Grampus griseus. The sequence goes on from NC_139019.1 coordinate 15,245,424, forward strand.
AGGTGTGAAACTTTAAATTAATCTTCATGTTCAGAGATGACAATTTTTCTTTTATTTCTGTTTTTCATTTGTTGAAGACTTGAAATTATTGCTCTTGGAGTTATTGCAATATATTCCTTCTTGAAAGTGATGACACATTGGATAGAATGTTGACCCAAATTAAGGTAAACCAATACTGCTTTATTAAAATATAAATGGGGCAGTTTCTCAATGGTTTAAAATAGTCAACAGCTCACAGAAGGGGGATTTACAGGATAGAATGGAAATTTCCTTAAAAGAAGTTATATTTTTCCTGTTAAAATATGTTTCACTGTCATTTACAAGTATATATATATATATTTTTTGCGGTACGCGGGCCTCTCACTATTGTGGCCTCTCCCATTGCGGAGCACAGGCTCCGGACGCGCAGGCTCAGCGGCCATGACTCACGGGCCCAGCCGCTCCGCGGCATGTGGGATCTTCCCGGACCGGGACACGAACCCGTGTCCCCTGCATCGACAGGCGGACTCTCAACCACTGCGCCACCAGGGAAGCCCAACAGGTATATTTTTGAATGTTGCTCATTCCTGCTTTGGATAGCTATAGCAGACTTTTTCTTTTTGTCATATCTTTAGAAGAACTCTGACATAAAAAAAAAATTACAACTTAATGTTGTAATGTTGAGATTCCTAAAAGGGGGATATTGGAGTAAGTATAAAAATTTTGAATTATACCTGTTCGTATTTTCTCTTATTTTATGATGTCTTATAGGCTGGGCATTTGGACTAGACTTTTATTTTTGTGTCTTGTTATAAACATATGACGTAGTTTGAGGTTGAAGCATATACTACTTTATGTTTATAGCTTTCATTTCTAACTATTACATTATTGAAAATAGTGAAGTAACAACTACAATAAAGAATTTTATCATTGTACTAACTAACATTAATCTCCTTGAAATGATTTGAAATGATTTGAAGCTTTGAAGTATATTTCCATCCATAAAACAATAAAGTAGGCATGGAGTGAAATTGGGAATTTTTTGAATAATCATCTTGATTCAAATATTAAGGTTACTGAAAAATATTTATTTGAGAATCACATGTGGTATTGCCCTTTGAATAAAATGGTTATTTTGTTGGTAAAATAGTTTGTGCATATTAGTTTTTATGGCTTTATTATAAAATTGTAAATCTGTTTTAAATTTCTGGCCTCTTCCTGAAGCATTATAGATTAATACTTAACTAGAATTTCATAAATGAAGTATTTGATTTATGTTTAATATGACTGTTGTCAGTTAACATAAGAAATTCTAATCCCTTTCCCACTTACATTTTCAAAAACAGATTGTGTTTTAGAGCTGGTGCTATCAATAAAGCACATAACCATGTATATATGAAGTAGTATCTACAGTTATGGTAAGTTACATTTATAATGCGGGATGTTCAGATACAATTTGAAACAGTAAACAGATACAGTAATCTGTGGGATAAACTGCAACATTTGGTTTGCAAATATTGTCCATTGCCTTGAAAAACCACTTGGTTTAACCAGGGAAGGGGCATGGGTTTATTGAAACCTGGCTCTGCAACTATGTAATCTCCATGACCTTGGATATATTTAACTTTTCTGCCTTGTTTGTAAAATAGGGATGACAGTACCTACTTCATCAGGTTGTGATGAGAACTGAATTTGAATATGCCTAGAAATTCTCAGAGGACCATGAAAAACATAGTAGCTTCTGACCCAGTATTATAATCTCATTCTTTTATTCAGTAAACATTCCAATATTGGATAATTCTGGATGATAAGGATGTACAAGTTTTTTCATTGTCTTTGACAGTAGCCTTTCTTGTTGAGAATGTGACATTGTATTCTTTTGGCAGTAGAGGTAGAATAGGAAAAGTCAGAACAGATGTGTACCTAAGATCTTTCCTTTTAAACAGTTAATTTACAATTTATCCATAATTTCTGCCTTCAGTATAAAAATTCCCATGATAAAACAAAAATAATCCACTCAAAAAACCCCACTAAATTATCAAATGACACAGCAAACAAACAAGAAAGAGAGAGAGAAACTCCAGGAATTTGGGTGTGTGGGGAACATTAGCTAAGTCCTTTGCACAGAGCAAATGCTCCTCGACCCTTTCCAGGCATCAAGTAAATAACAGACTGAACGTCACAATTTCCTCTTTTTCTTACAGATACATATACAAAACTTTGTAAAGTTTTGTTCAGCTGAAAATTCACTAGAATGGAAAGAGATTCTCAGCTCTAAAGAATCTTGGGTAGCAAGGTTCACAAAAAGCTCTTGATTTAACATAGTTCCACTACAACAGAAGGATTCAGGTACACCTCAGAATTAATTACAGTGAGTTCCTCTGAAGCATCATATATGTTAGCCATTTGCTCATCTGAAGTATAGAAACAGTCAGAGAATCAACCAGAGAATGACATTCTAGCGGAGTCAGCTCCCAGTATTTAGTGTTGCAGTGGCCACTGTTACTGACATCAATGAGTCATCTGTGCTCCCTGGTGTAAAGAACTCAGTACCTCCTATCCTGCAGGTGACTCCTGGACTTGGAGTTTGCATTTAGGGAGAGCAGACTCAGTGGCCAATCATTTCTCCTTGAATAAACAGAGCTGATCCTTTCCCTTGGTAAATGGCGCTCCAGCTCTGCACCCACTCATAAGCAATGTACCTTAACTGCTATAGTCCCCCTTCCATAGGTCACTTTACTAATCCCAACAGAAACACCTGCTTCTAAGGAGATTGCCTTTAGTGTCTTAAAGGTGAACAAGCAATGAAATAATAATTTCTAACTGTAGCTGGACTTTCTCGGCTCCTGTAGTGAGCTTTAATAAGCTCTGTCTTTCTTTATCAGTGGAGACTCCCAGGGCCAGTATGCAGTGTGTTGTTTCGTTTTCTTCTCTGCTACATTTCCTATTATTTCCAGGAACACTTTATTGCCCACCTACTATCTTAACACCCCTAAGCTTACTACATGTACATGGACACATACCCACATATACTCACCCACAGTTGAAAACACAGACGATTACTGTCTAGAATAGCTTTATGCACATTGGTATAAAACTCTGAGAATTTGTGCCTTGGAAAATCATGAAAATACCTAGAAATCTGTGCCAACAGACAAACTTCTTTCTAAAGAAATAATTCCTATTGAAAACTTGATTCATGAGCAGTGCTGATTTTGTAGCTGTCAATAAATTTCATTTTGTTGATGAAGAAAAAGTAGACAGCAAAATCAGTACATATCCTTTATAATATGGGTTTCATGAATGTTAAAATTAGGGTTTTTTTTTTTGCCGTACGCGGGCTTCTCACTGCTGTGGCCTCTCCCGTTGTGGAGCACAGGCTCCGGACGTGCAGGCTCAGCGGCCATGGCTCACGGGCCCAGCCGCTCTGTGGCATGTGGGATCTTCCCGAACTGGGGCACGAACCCGTGTCCCCTGCATCGGCAGGCGGACTCTCAACCACTGCACCACCAGGGAAGCTCAGGGTTTTTTTAAAAATGTTATGAAATGTGTGTCAGATGATAGGGGAGTTTTTGGGTATTCTGCTGCCATTTCCAACTACTACTACCAAAGAATACCCTTGGAATATTAACTATTATGTTAATGAGTATAACAAAGTTTATATTTCTATTTATAAATATACGTTTTAATGTGTTTTAATGGTACGTGGTAAAATACCAAGAGTAAAGAGCACTAGATGGTGCTGTGGCTGCAGATTCATTTTTAAAAGCTGACTTTAAATCACATAGAGTAAATGGATCCTTGAGAGAACAAAGAGACCAAGGATTCTCTTATGTCTGACATGAAGTAGAATGAGAAGATTCATTTGAGGGAGAATCTCATTCTTGAATGACATGTCCACATTTTTGTCCAGCAATCTAAGCTTCTGCCTATGCTTTGTTTGGTAGAACATACAAACATAAGCATTTATGGTCATTTGGATTTAGAACAGAGTCCATCCTTTACAAGTAAGAAATAGAAATTCAGAGCAGGTTTGCCCCCTGGTGTGCATGTCTCTGAATTACAACTATATTTAACAATGTAAAATATAAATTCATGGAGAGTGATGCAAGTAAAGAATTGGGAAAATGCATAATAAAGAGCACATTTTTTATTTAGTTGACAACAATCCAAACCATATATTTTATGACAAGGCTGTCAACTTAGGTATTTGTATTAGTTTGCTAGGGTTGCCATAACAAAATACCACAGGGTGGCTTAAACAGCAGCAATTTATTTTCTCAGAGTTCTGGAGGCTAGAAGTCCAAGATCAAGATATCAGCAGGTTTGGTTTCTCCTGAAGCCGGTCTCTTTAGCTTGTAGATGGCCCCCTTCACTGTGTCCTCACATGGCCTCTCTCTGCATGTGTACATTCCTGATGTCTCTTCCTCTTCTTGAAAGGACATTAATTGTATTGGATTAGGGACCAACCTAAAGACCTCATTTTAGCATAAGCACCTCTTTAAAGATCTTATCTCCAATATGGCTGTATTCTGAGGTACTGGGAGTTGGGACTTCAAGACATGAATTTTAGGGGGACACGATTCAGCCCATAATCGTATTTAATTCTAGATTTGGGATGGATACATAAATATCAGTATAAATCGTCATTGATATTTTCAAGACAATACAATTTTTCCATCATTTTCTCCCCCCAGGGAACTTAGGGGGATTGCACTATATACTTTGTGAGTCTCCACCAATAAGCAGTGTTCCACACACATGGTAAAATCTTAATAAATTTTTGTGAATGAATGAATGAATACCATGAGATGAGATTATTTACATTTAGCCAGCTGATTCTTTACTCCCTACTTGTCATTTCCTTCAGCTGCCAATTTCATTCCATTTTCTGAATCTGATAGAGAACCTTTGGAAAAAGACCGGGGGACAAAGGGACTATTGAAAAAGAAGAATGAAAAAGCAGATAAAACCATAGTCCTGCTTTCCTTAGTCAAGTAATATGAGTACTGTGGAAAGTATAATCAGCGTATGAAACTTGAAATTAAATTTTATTTTACAATTTTGAAGGCATGTGAGTATGAGACGTAGTAGAAGAGTGTGGTCTTTTATGGGTAGGGGATGGTAGTGTCTTTTTCACCCTTTGAACTGGATTTATATCAAGATTTTAGAGGGTTCCAATAGGTGATCAAAAATACGGGAAGGGCTTCCCTGGTGGCACAGTGGTTGAGAGTCCGCCTGCCGATGTAGGGGACACGGGTTCGTGCCCCGGTCCGGGAAGATCCCACATGCCGCGGAACGGCTGGGCCCGTGAGCCATGGCCGCTGAGTCTGCGCGTCCGGAGCCTGTGCTTTGCAACGGGAGAGGCCACAGCAGTGAGAGGCCTGCGTACCGCAAAAAAAACCAAACCAAACCAAAACAAAACAAAAACGGGAAAAGTAAAATGAAACGTATTTTGATTATGAATGATATTTAAAGTGAAGAATATGAGAATTCATATATTCTCCGTAAAGCACAGATAATTTTAGAGGTAAAAGGGGCTTCTAAAAGTGTTTTCCTTGGGTGGAAGAAAGCAAATGCAATCAGGATAGGACCATAAGACACTTCAAAGTGTGTGGAGATATTCCTTTTTCTAGACTAGATGGTAGCTATATGGGTATTCTTTTACTATCACTTTTGTCAATTACATGTATATCGTATATAGTCACTTGTATGTAGACCGTTTCCCTTTTTTTTTTTTTTTCCTTTACTTATTGACTGGGAATTAAAAGACCTTAGTACTAGTTCTAGAACAGTCATGAAGTAGATGTGAACACTTCGGCAAATCTTTTCATCTCCTCTGAATTTTCTCTACTCAACTCAGGGCCCTGCCTAGGCTGGGCCAGTGTTTGGCTCCGCAGCATCCTGTGATTTTTTCTTTCTGCAGGAATAGGATCACAGACACACCCTCAGGTCATAGCTGCCACTCCCAATTTGGCCTAAGAAAGCATGGCTCACCCCTTGGATATTGTGGCCCAAGGTAGAAACCATTCCTATTCCACTCCTTCTCCAATTCCCTGTGGCACAGAGACCAACTATACCATTTACAAACTTGGTCAATGGTTTAGAGAGAGAATTGGAACACAGAGAAACTCGGATTGCCTTTACCTTTCATCTGGTTTACAGAGCCCTCATATATTGCCCTAACTACTTACCAGTCTCTTTGCCCACTTATAAGTTTATAGTCTGTGGTAGAAGACCCTTTCTATCTACCATTCAGGCAGGCATTACACGGTCTTAGATTCTTTAGAGTCCATAGTCAAGAGAGAAAGGCATAAAGAGAAAACACAGTGATGCTTCCTTCCTGCCTCCGATCCCCGTCTCAGCTGAGGACACTCCCTTCCTAAAGCCTCTTTCCCAAGTTTCATTTCTTACCCCAGGATCTGCCTCTTTGCAAAATGTTTCACAGCCATTCCCAGCAGGTGGAAATTCAATCCATCCTTAGAGATCTGGGCCCTTACCCTTTGACTCAAAATTGAAAAATAAAAAAAAACAACCCTGGCACCCCCAAACCCACAATCTCTTCGGAACTAAAAGACATAACATAATTATGAAAGATACTCTTCTGCTACTTTGTAAGACTCCCTTTTAACTCAAAAAGGTCTCCAAAAATCTGGATTGTTCAGAATTAAATACCACCTAATGGAGTAAATAAATGGTCTAGTTCAAGATGCATCTTGAACACTTCACTTCTCATCATTCTTCCTCCAGGGTTTAGTCCGTCCTGCCTGTACATCATTCCCATAGTCTGTATGGTCCCATCTCCTGACCCTATGAGCATCTGTTCATGGCATCAGAGACAGCTCTCCACAAACAGCAATTTGCAGACACAGCACATTCTACATCATAACAACAAAAATAAATAATTAAAAAATAAACACAGTTCCCCAAAGTCCATGTGGACTACAGATAAACTTCAGTGGTCAACATGGAACGTTTCCACATCATGGCACAGAAGAGTTTAGACAGGTTTTCAGGCAACTCTTTCACTGTCTCTTCTGCCTGTTTTACTTTTGTCCCTCTCAACGGGGCATTTTATGTGGCTCCCCCCAGAAAGGAGCTGTTTGCAGTAAAGGGGAATTTAAGTTGTTGGACAAATCCCTTTCAGGTTTAAAATTTGGTAAATTTGTCCAGCTTCATTCATAAACGTGAAAGTTTCAAATGTCAAGGGCAAAGATCAGGGCTTAATCGTACGTTGTCCTCCACCTTCTCTTCCTAGCCATCTCTAAGAGGAGTAACTTCACATGGTAACAAGACCTAAAAGTAACAGTACAGCCTTGAGACGTTGCCAGAAGGTTTTACTTCCCCTTTATCAGCATGTTGCAAAGATCACTTTCTTTTTCTTGTATTATTGGTAACTGAGTTTTCCTCAATGTCCACAAGCAATTGGAGGTTGGTTTTATCTGAGACACTGAATTGCAAAAAAAAGCATAAAATAGTCACACACATAGCATCTTATCTCCTTTTCCTTTTCTAAAAAAAATTCTAAAATAAAAACAACAAGACACAACAAAATAGTAATATATACATATATAAATAAATACAGACATATGCCCATACTGCCTAGATTAAATTCTTGGCTGGCAGTAAGTTCCCATCATATTGGCTGCAAGAAAAGAAGGTCACTCTTACTTCTGTTCAGGCCCTTTATCAACTCTTTCATTCAATCAACTTTGCTATGATGGTTACTAAATATAAAACACACCTATCTGCAAAGAGCTTAGAGTTTTATTGTGGGTAGTAGCATATAAGAAAAGAGATGATTTTAATACTGGTTAGTGTATGTTGGGTATTTGCAAAACACTAGAGCAGGAGATGGAGAGTGTGATTAGTGTTCAGCAGAGAGAATTACCCTACAGTCAGAAAGCCAAAAAAAGTGGGGAAAAAAGAATTTCAGGTTGAATGAGCAAATCTACACCCAAAGGCGGGGGGTGGGGCACGAGGGGGTGAGATACACACTGGAAACTGCTGATAAAGCATGTGGAAAGTAGAATGCATCCTGCTTGGGGAGCAAGGAGAAGAAAAGTTGAAAGAGATGATGTCACTGAAAAACTTAACAACAAGAAGATCCTAATCAAACATTTGCTTAATGAATATATTATAGTGGAAAATCTTATTAGCTAGATCCTCCGGCTCTTGTAATCATCTTAAAAAATGGCAAAATTGGTGTTAGAGAAAAAAGTTTCCAGAGTGGTTGGTGGAGAGAGGAAAATAACCAACAAAGCAGTAGGGAGATAAAGGGCAGAACGATATGCTATGCTGTGATAATAAAATGATAATAAAGATATGTACTGCTAGAAAATATTAGAATATATTATGATAATGTGTAATAATATATCATAACATAGTATAGTATAATGTAATATGAAATCATTTAGCTCAACCATCATAAAAATTGCTCTTTGTATATATAATTTTGGACAAAGAAAAACCAAAGTTGAGAATTTATTATTATAAGAATGTATCATGCACACTTCATTTAAAATGTTTCTTAGGGCTTCCCTGGTGGCGCAGTGGTTGGGAGTCCGCCTGCCGATGCAGGAGACACGGGTTCGTGCCCCGGTCCGGGAAGATCCCACATGCCGCCGCGGAGCGGCTGGGCCCGTAAGCCATGGCCGCTGAGCCTGCGCGTCCTGAGCCTGTGCTACACAGCGGGAGAGGCCACAACAGTGAGAGGCCCGCGTACCTAAAAAAAAAAAAAAAAAAAAAAGTTTCTTAAAAAGTAAAAAACACATTGATGACTTTTATAATACAATATCATGCACATTTTCTTTAAAATGTTCAATTTGTGACTTACAGTCAGTATATATTTAAATCAGATTCTGACATTGTGCATAGTTTCATTTAGTAACCATTGAATAATTTCACTGAACACAAAATGTTAATCGTATAACCAAAATTATCATTTTCTTTTCTATTCAGGATCCTAATTGCAAACTAAGAAAATAGACTAGTGCATTTCGGGAGCTTTTGTACCATAAGGATTGAAATCAAAGGATATCAGATAAATCCTCAGCTATAAGAATGAATGAACTCTATAATGCTCAAATGCGCTGATGTTTGGACTGTACATTGCTGTAATGTAAAGAGGAAGAAGCTTGCACAATTTCACACTTAATCAAAAAAATTAGACTCAGTGACATCTAATATTTTCAATTATTTCCTCACACAGTCAACTCTTTCCAACTTCATAGATAGAATATATTAGAATATCTTTATAGTAAAGGTTATTTTTCTTCTAAAATTTGGAATTTAAAGTGTTTAATGCAATATACTTTACATTCACAAAAGTATTCAGAACTCAAGAGCACTGACATTATTTAAACACTTTGTTATGTAACTTTTAAATCTGATTCAAATAAATCCATATTTAAATTTCAAAGTGGTTGAGTAGCACTTCAATAAATATGGCAACGTAGAAGTTTTCAGACTTTATAGTTCCCTGTATATTATGTTTGCATGTGTGGGTATATATGAATGTTGTGTCTCAGTGAGTGTAACCTATCTAATTGATTTCACTTTGACACGTCTCACTTATTTAAGGAAGGGAAACACTTTGGGCCTCTTTGCAGAATTTCCTTTTGGGGGCCAATGTTCCTGAAATTATGGTTAAATAGAATGCTGCTTTTACTTCAAAATGTGTAATGTGCAATGGCCTATGTCCTACTGTTGTGTTCCCATCAAGTATTTACTAGGGAAGTTTTTTTTTTGCTATTTTTTTCTTTCAATCAGATGAAATTAAGGCATGCACCTTAGTATTTTTACAGCTACAAGTAATTTTTTCATTTGCATTGTCTTTTGTGTCATGCTGCCATCTTGTGGCCAGTCAATTTAAAAAAATATATTCCTGGACAGTATACCAAAATCACCCCCAAAGTATTGCATAGTGTAACTTCCAACATCATGGAAGATATTTACTCTCATAAGGATTATCTTCCTAACTATCTCTCAGTAACAAAGCCATAATAATTCTTTGTGACATCTGAAAGTTTTAGGTAATTTACCTGAGAATTTCCTTACTTCCTTTGATATTAAATTCTCTATAAATTGATATTAAAAACTGTCTAAAAAAGAAGAAAACACTTTTAAATATTTTTTCACACAAATATATTTCATGATGTATATCCTATTTTGTGCCTGTATAAAATAAAATCATTTATATTAAGAATTTGCACAATTTTACACTTTTAGATTGAACATATGAGATAAAGATAAATTATATCTAAAGCTAAAGATATGTGGTACTTGACATTACTACTGCTCTGGATTACAGAATAATTAAAATATTTGGTTAAATTTTATAGTTGTCTATAGAGCCTATAGTTAGGAAAGAATTTAATCATATTATTTTCTTAGATTAGGCCGTTTTAAAAAAATACTGGTTGAACTTTTGTCATTTTTAAAGGCTTTATTTTTTATAGCAGTTTTAGGTTCACAGCAAAATTGAGGGGAAGGTTCAGAGAGTTCCCATATACCCCCTCCCCCTCACATGCACAACCTTCCCCATTAAAAGTACCAGAGTGGCACTTTTGTTATAATGGATGAATCTACATTGATGCATCATTATCACCCAAAGTCCATAACTTACTTTATATTCACTCTTGGTGGTGTACGTTCTATGGGTTTGGATAAACATGTAATGACATGTATCCATCATTATACTATCATACAGAGTATTTTCACTTCCCTAAAAACTGTCTGTGCTCTACCTGCTCATCCTTCCCTGCACCCTAACCTCTGGCAACCACTGATCTTTTTACTGTCTCCTTAGTTTTGACTTTTTCATCTTTATTTTATATTAAAAGCAAGATATTATACACAGCCCATTTTCGGTATACATAAAAACCTTCTCCCATCACTTCATCCCCGAGATAGGAATAGAGTGGGTGGGAACTTTGAGCACACAGTTGGCTCTACCGAAGTGCCTGATGCGGCTCCCGAGTAAGATTTTGTCCAACCAGCTTTGGATCCTGGCCAACCATGACGTACTTTCAATCCATCTGCTGTTCACTCACATCCCGGTTCAGCCATTCGTCAGGGCTTCCCATCTTCCTCCTACAGTGAAAGAGCACTTGGTGGGATGTTCAGTTTCCACTTCAGTTCAGTCTTCATGGTCTCCTGGCTCTTCCAACAGGAAGCAGTAAGAATAGTGAGAAGAGTTTTATCACATTGTTCAAAATATTTAAAGAGATTTCTGCTTTCAGTTTAGTCAAATATGTATCTAAACCCAACAATATATATCTTAAAATCACAGCATATAACATAAATAATTATAGTCAGGGCTTCCCTGGTGGCGCAGTGGTTGAGAGTCCGCCTGCCGATGAAGGGGACACGGGTTCGTGCCCCGGTCCGGGAAGATCCCACATGCCGCGGAGCAGCTGGGCCCGTGAGCCATGGCCGCTGAGCCTGCGCGTCCGGAGCCTGTGCTCCACAACGGGAGAGGCCACAACAGTGAGAGGCCCGCGTACCGCCAAAAAAAAAAAAAATTATAGTCAACCTGACGGTCATGGATGATCATGCTTTACTGGGTAAGAATTGATACACTTACCTGTAGCTTTTTGAGAGCCAATAAAATAAATTTGAGAGTAATTACTAAATAGAGATTTGGTTACAGTTATATACATATATATACATATATATATATATATATGAATACACACATATTAGGACTCATTATGAAACAAATACTGTTTTCTGAAAAAAATAGGTAAAAAAGTATCTTTGGGTAACTCACTAATAAGCAAAAGGATATAATGTGCTTGAATTAAAAACAATCAAAATACAGAGGAGTTCACAGAACTTTATATAGCCTTTATTTCTTTCTTAATGGAATTACAATAATCCTTCCTAATAGAATGAAAATTGTTCTGAAAGCAGCCTTTTCGCAATTTGTGCTATTTAACCTGAGGAAAGTGTGTGACATAAAAAGTATTTAATCAATCCCTGATCATGAAATGCTTTTGGTAGGCATTTCTGATGCTCACTCATACCTTGTTATTCTCCTGCTCTCGGCAAGCAGCAAGAAGGTCACCATTCTTAATTATTTCGTGATTAGATGAGACCATATAACTAGCAATGGGTTATTAATAGGTGGCCTGCACATTCCCGATCTGAAACTTTTAACTCCAGCATGGGGGCCCTCCAGCCCTTGGTTTCTCTGCTGCACTGACCCAGGATGCCCCTGTTTCCGGTGCAGCCACTATGGCATGTTGGGGCCTCTGTTTGTTTGGATCGTTGTATTGAGGCAGGGAGATCTGAAGGCATGAGGTGTCACCTGGTCTAAAGAGGACTTTGAATCAACGGAAAATAAACCTTTGTTGGGTTAAACCACTAAGATTTAGGGAGTATTTTCTTATTATAATGGAGCCTGTCATGACTAATGCAAGGGACTGAAAAGTTCATATATTTGTGCCTATATTGGTCACTTATTTTCTTAAGCATTGACACATTTTGACATTACTTGACATTTAGATACAATGATTCTATTCACCCCTCTCCACTCAGAATTCAGCACAAAGTATGATTTGTTCTGTAACACACGTGACAACTGGGAACATCAGAAATGAAAGGAAAATGGACTTTAAAGGAATTGAGGGGCCCACACAAAAGGCCTACACAGTAACAAGGACGATAGGAAAAAAGAAACTGAAACCACAGACTGCCCCCGTATTTCCTCACCTCCTCCAAATGTAAGGAATATTGCTTCCCCTGGGATCCTGCAGACTCTTTCCCATCCCAGGGCCTGACATGAGCAGCTTTGGTCCTGGGATTGCTCACACTTCCTCTGTTTCTCTTTCAGTAGTTCTCAGTTGCTTCTAAAAGAGTGTTTCCTTATCAACAAGGGCAATAGTCTTGTCTTGGTTTTGTGGACTCTCGTTCACAAGACCTAATCTGGCCTGAGCTCTGAATATAGAAGAGAGTGACAAGTTCTTGTGTTTAACACACTATTAAATTTTGTCTCATCATTAGGGCTTATAGGTTTGGTTGAGTGTAGACTTACTACAGCTGATATTGAGAAGCTGGTACTAGTATCATTTAGAAATGATTTAGTATCATTTAGAAATGATACTAAATTGAGCCACTTATTTAGCCCAAGGATGTTTTCTCTCCAGTGAACCTAGAGTATAATGTACCTTGCTGACATAATACCCATGACTCTTGCGTTGCACAGCTCCAGCGGGTACCCATTACCCAGGGGTCAATAGTAATGGCACCTCCTGACGCTCAACCCACATTGGAACACATTGTGATGGTACCCCATGGAGCTGTCCCATAAGGCGGCCCTAAATGCCAGGCACAAAGAAGATACTTGATATTGATGCATGTTAGTTTCCTCGTGCTTTCATAGGCTTTTATTTGAGGGGGCAGGTGCCTGCTAACATTTTATCATTTGGGGGAAGCAGGGTTTTAACTAGGATATATTTGATACATTTTATGCAAGCAAAAAGGTTGCCTCAATAGTTCTGTTTATAGGTGTCAATTTGTAATATTTTTTACTGTGTTCTGAAATCTTTTTTAAGTTAATTATAGGGACAGCTAATATTTATATACACCAGGTGCTATTTTGAGATATTCATGTATAATAATTAGAAAGTTTATGAACCGTTATTATTTCTGATTCCTAGACTGAGAAAGTGAGGCACAGAGAGATTCACCACCTTTTCCAGAATCACAGAACCCATAAATGTTTGAGTTGCCATTTGAACTCGGGCAATCTGGCTACAGAGTGCTTCTCCCTAAGTATAATATAAAGGTTATCCTGCTTCTGATATATTTATCTTGCTAACTCTATTCCTCTTCACAATGCTTTTGCTGACATGAATTGGTGTTGAAAAGTTGGCTCTAAAAAAACAAGCCACTTGGTGGGTTTCTCTGAAATAATTAATCAACACGTTGTTCTATCCACACTAATGTGTATTCATGACCCATTAATATGACTAAGAAATGCTTTATGAAGCAACACTTGGCCATCAAAAAATTTGAAACATATGAAAAGGAACATAGTTTCAGGTTCTCATTTACTTTTATGTTTCTCTAATGGCCTGTTTTCATAAAGAGAATGTATTTACTCTCTATGATTATAGTACCTGCCTTTAAAATCTAGTCTAACTGTATGACAGTATCCTTCAGATTTGATATTTGAGCTTTAAATAAATAGTGGAATATATTTACTTCAAGTTTGTTTTTATGACTTTTAAGACAGCTTTTGTGAAAAAAGCAAATACAGTATAGAGGGAATCACACTCCAGAGAAAACAACCAGGAAGTGTGCCCAGTGGGCTATCCTACTAGAACCCAAGAGGAGTCAGACCCACCTCTATCTCTCAGACTTGACAGGCTTGAGATGTGCTCTGATTTGGTCAAAGGAGGCCTGATGGGGGAGAGTGGAGACTGGCCTAACTCCAATGCCCCACCCAGTTTCTTGAGTGCCAGAAGACTTTTAGGAGAGAGACATCATGGTCAGAGAATTTCATAAGAAATTTCCAAGTCCTTGGACCTAGAAAGCTTGGTTTTGTGTCTAGATTACCAACAGCTGCATGACATTAGGGCAGTGACCACTCATGCCGAAACAGCTTAGAATCAAGTTCTGTTGTGGAACCTTGAGAATGAGGTGCTTTCAAGAATATCTGGATGGACCACCCTTGGAGTACATCATTGAGGTTCACACTCTGATGGCACAGTGAGTGGCATGAGGATGCCAGAGAGGGGCTTCAAGAATGTCCAGCTTTAACAGGGAGGAATCCAGAACAAGAGAGGCAAGTGTCATTGAATGTTTGTGGACTGGTTTGTGAGAGCAGGTGAAGCAGGCATTTGAGGGATTCCCAGTCATGTTTGAGGATTGGTGAGGCACAGACTACCATGGCTAACCCAACATAAACTCTCACTTTCTTCCCTAGTAACAGAGCTCTGATTTGGGGAGTCATGTTGCCATTCAGAATAAAAGATTATACTTCTTATCCTCCTCACAGCTCAGTGTGGCCATGCCCCTAAATTCTAGATAAAGAAATCTAAGCAGGTGAATCTTGTGAGGCTTCTGGAAATGCTCACTTTTTTTGTTTTGTTTTTAGGCAAGGCTTCTGAAATTTTTTTCTTGGCCTGGAAGATGGAGTCGATGGCAGGAACTTCAGCAGTCATCTTGAAACGTGAGGTAAACATGGATGGAAGAAGTCAAACGCAGATTGTGAGCAGAAACTGAAGTTCCAGAGTCTTTTATGAATACAATATATTTGATCTATTTTTCTTGAACTGCCTAACTCTCTGAGTTGCTTTTAAATGAGTAAATGGTCATAATCATAACTGATAAATTAGTGTAAAGAGGATTCCTAATACAGCAGTTACAGGACAAAGAATCAGTCAAATTAGTAAAATATCCTGTGTATCCACAGCCTAACCAAGCATGAAAGTGTTTTGACTATGAGTTTAATAAACAATAATTAGACTGCACAAAACTGGCTTGGAGAGAAGTTATCATTTAAACAACAATTACTGAGACCCTTATATAAACAATGCTCTTGCAGACGTGGTAGGTTTAGGCAAAGAACTGAATACAACTTGGTGCTTGCTCCCAGGATCACACCTCTGTGCAGAAGAAAGACGTGTATTTTATAAGTAATATAAAGCAATTTTAAAAGTTAAACTTTATTTTTTACAGTAGTTTTAAGTTCGCAGCAAATTGAGAGAAAGGTACAGAGGTTTCCCATGTATCTCCTGCTCCCACCCGTGCATAACCTCCCCCATTCTCAACACCCCTCCACCACAGTGGTGCATTTGTTACAACTGAGGAACCGACTTTGATACCTCATAATCATCCAGAGCCCATAGTTTACATTAATGTTCACTCTTGCTGTTCCATGACTTTGGAAAAATGTATAATGACATGTATCCACCATTATAGTATCATACAGAGTAGTTTCACTGCCCTAATAATCCTCTGTGCTCCACCTTTTAAAACAATTTTAAAGGTGCTACTAGTATGCAAAGAAGTTATTATGTAATGGTTGGAGATTTCAAGTACTGAGACGTGGCAGCATCTCAATTATATAAATGCACAGTGTGTGATGTGTCCTTGGCTTGTCTTATTGACAATATCAAGATATTAGTGTCTCTGTAAATCTCTGGTTGTACACAAGCCAGGCCTCTTTAAAAATTCATGAAACATACAGTAATACAGTCCTTGGCCTGACTCCAGAATATTGTTCGTTATTAGGTAGTCAGTTGATTGACATAATACCTTTGCATTTACTTTCCAGGCACAGTGTAGTGCCCTTTCCAAAAAATCCAGTGCTACGATCACAAGCTGATATCAGTAATATTTGATTTGTACAGATAGAAAGAGATGTTTGCAAGCTGCAAAAATGATTGTGTCATTCTCAGATAAAATTTCCAAGCAGATTAGTAAACAAATTATTCTGAAGTATTGGAACACTTACAAAGAGAAGGGGTGATCACTAGAAACTAACATAAGTTCACTAAGTATAAGATTTAACGAAATCAATTTATATTCTGTTAGAGAAGGTGAATGAAAAAGATGCACATGGATGTCATTTGCGGCAGGACATTAACAAAATTTCTCTCTATTCACTAGGAAACGCTGGAACAACTTCAGCTAGAATGATGATAGAGATCAGAAAGATTTACATCTAAAGAAATGACTCCTGATTTCTTAAAGCCTCATTTCTTTCTGTCTTAGTTGTCTGTTCTCGTCTAGGTATACGCATGGGCAAGAGACAAATTGTGAAGAATGAAGGATAGGAAGACCTAATGGGAATATAAATAGAAACATTTTGCACAAGGTAAGCATGGAAATAGGTAATAGTTTGCAAAGGTAGTTCTGAAAGCAGCAATACTTATTCAATGGAACACTTTCCTGTTATTTACATATGATTATATCTGACCAGAGGACTTAAAAGACAATGAAGCCAAGTCATAAAAATCATTTAAAGGGCTTCCCTGGTGGCGCAGCGGTTGAGAGTCCGCCTGCCGATGCAGGCGACACGGGTTCGCGCCCCGGTCCGGGAGGATCCCACATGCTGCGGAGCGGCGGGGCCCGTGAGCCATGGCCGCTGAGTCTGTGCGTCCGGAGTCTGTGCTCCGCAACGGGAGAGGCCACAGCAGTGAGAGGCCCGTGTACCGCAAAAAAAAAAAAAAAAAAAAAAAATCATTTAAAATTTTGGTTGTATAATTCGTATGTATCAATATTTCCATAAGGTTAATTTTTTTTGAGATGAAATTTGAGTCACCAGTGGCATTAAATAGTGTTAGTCATCCTCAATCCCAAATAACCTCTATAATATTGAATTGCAAGAGCCATGATTAGTGATGGACTGCTCTGGTTTCTAGATAATAGCATTTGCTTCTATTCCTAGATACCTGAGATGAAGCTTTATAATTTAAAGAAACAAGCACACTTTTGACCGTTTGGATTCAAAAGCATGTACTTTCCTTATTAAGGATAAAAGTATTTTAAATTAATCTCAAAAAGCTATTCTTAGTTAAAATTTATTACTGTCTATACTTTTCACTAAGATGTTTACTGTAACTTACACAATGTTATATGTCAATTATATCTCAATAAAGCTGGGAAAAAAGGATGTTTGTTGTAGTTTTTAACCCTTGTCAGACTCATTGTATATGACTCTCTTTGGGGTTTTCTATTTGTCTTTCAGCTACATATTACTTTTATTAGCTCATTAAAACAATAAAGTATTAAAGTTTTTTCCTTGTCACAATTTTATTTCTTCATTTTGTCATTATGATTAAACCAAACTTTTACCTCTAGTTCATAATAAACATTTTCTTTTCTCTTTTCTCCTGGGGCCTATGCTATTTTCTTTATTTCCCACTTCATGTGCAAAATTGGCCTTCTCTTTCCCTGCAGGTACAAAGAAAAGTTTTTCAAGTGATTTTTGTAAAAATACATTTTGAAGCCAAATTATGAGTTTTCTTTTCCAAATCTTTTTGGTCTCCATTCTCCTCCATGAACATAAGCTCTTACAAGGCAAGGCTTTCATAAAGTAATTTTTCTAGAATATACACAGATATTTTTATTCTGCAGCACTTTGTATATCATTTATTATTTCTTATGTTTATGATTTATTAAAAAAATTAAATGATTAATAAATTGAAGGAAGGGAAAACTTTAAAAAAATGTGCTTTGTAAAAAGAAGGGATTGATTTAACTGTGTGATTAGCGAATTATTTTATGAGTAACATAACATTATATGATTATACCCAAGTAACTCTTAAAAGCCCATGACTTTCTATGAGGTTTAATAAATTCTATTAGAGATAAGAATAAAATCAGTTGTAATATAAAAGTATAACATATCAAGAATAAAAACTAACAAATAGGCACTAAAATAAGTTGTTCATCAACAATCAGCATATAAGTCACAGAAATGCAAAATGATTTTCCCATTATAAAAAACACAATCGGATTTCTTTCAAGTATCTCTTTTCTTTAAAAAATGTTGTTTTCTTAAATTATTTTTCAAATTCCGCTTACCTTGTGTGTGGGAAGAGAAATAGATTTTAACCCAATAGGAAAATTCCTAATGAAATTATATATTCTGGTGGAGAAATTGACAGCTTTAAAGTTTATAATAATTTTATTTAAGTCCTGACTTGAGTAAAAGTTACATCTCTGTAATCCCTAAGCACATATTAAACAAACTTTTAGTGAAGTCACAGAAGTCTGAATTTTTGCCCAATTATATGTTTTTCCCCTGTCTAGATTAATGTTTACCAAGATAAATCTTGTATTTCTCATAGAACAACAGATAACCTGTAATTCCTGTGGACATGAAGTTCTTTCCCTAATAAGACGATGGGATATTGCACCTTCCCTCTGCACCCCTGCCTGCCTTGGCCAGGACCTGTTCACACCAACATGTTGTGATGTGTTCACTTCTCATTTGATTCCAAAAATAACACACAGTGCCTGTGCATGAGGTGCAAGGCTTTGCTGTTTCCAAAAGGCCTGCATTTCCATGGAAACCAGGCGGGCAAAAAGAAAGGATAAGTGCATGAAATCATTCTGTGCTTAGAAACAAAGCTGAATGCAGACCAACTGCCTCATCTGAATTCAGCCTGTGAGAACCAGGGCCCACACTGACCCTGGGCTACTGAAGGAAAGCTTACTCCCCGCCGGCTTTAGTCCATGAGAATTACATCTCTTCCTCTCACTGGAGATATTTTAAAGGCTAGAAAGGCAGGATTTTAAATCCAAGAGCCCAGATTATTTCTACCTTCTGCTACTCTGGTAATCTGAAGTTCACATTTCCATTCTGTGAAATACAAAATCTTAAAAAAAAATTCATAATTGCTTATCATTTCAAACGAATGTTCAAAGTTATTTAAATCTGAAAACTTAGTGAACAATGTTTTGAAATCTTTAGGAAATACTATGATAAACGAAAGATACTTGCTCACTGTAGTTTAATCAAGCAATGGATATTTGTCAAATGTCTTTGGAAGACTTGTTATCAGCAAGCAAAATGTCTTTTAGTCAGAAACCAAACAACCCTAGATCCAAGGAAAGAATAATTGCACCTATCTCTACCGTCAGAGCTTTCTAGAGGAGTATGAAATTTTGATTTAATTGATATGGGAAATGCTACTAAAATTATGTGTATATATCATGGACCCTAAGTTGGTTTTATTTATTTATGAAAACCACCCAACCATTTGTCATTAAGATAGAAAAAAAATCTCCCATGATTGTGCTAAATAGCTGGGGCTTCTATTCCCATGTCCACCTGACCCCCATTTCCTTAGCATGCTGGTCACTTCACCCAGATGTTAAGAGGAATATTGCCTGTCTGATATGGGTACTCTGAGACACAGAAGTTCTAGAGAAGAGACCACGGACATGGGTTGCAGCCATTCAGTTTAGATTTCTCTCTTTAGCCATATCTGATGCTGTAGTTGAAGGATTCATTGAAATTCTATTAAATTTAGTCATCTGTGTGTGTGCAAGTGTGAACTCTTCTTTTTTTGGTGTGAGACAAGTTTGGGCATATCAGGGCCAAAATATATTTTGCCACCATAATTTAGATATTATAGCCAGATTAATACTAAATTACTAATAAATACTTAATATTAAATTAATTAAACAAGAATGCCATTGGACTGAGATGCAACCAATGACAAACAGCCAACAGGCTTTAAGCTGTGGCCAATCAAATAATTTCCTTTTTTTGTTTCCACTTAAAGAAACTCACCCCTCAAAAGAAAAAGTCAAAGAAGACAAACATGGTCCAAGAACAGTGGGTAATTTGGGAGATCATTACATGTGCCACTCAATTTGAACTTTCCTACAGTTTTCCTGGACTCATGGAAGATTCTTACACATTGGACTGGATAATAAATAATGAGAAATACAAAAGAACAACATCAAATAAAGCTTAAAAGTGGAGGATGAGTCCTGAGATGAGAAGGTAACGTAAGTTGGAGTGGAGAGTATTTGCTCCAATTTCTCATAGTGATTTTGTAGTATGTTGGAGAGTAGAACCAAAGAGAAGACTCATATATGACATTTCAGAGACTGCTACTGTAATGAAAAAAAATCATGTCGATATTGGAAAGGGAGAGGGCAGAATGTAGACACTTTTTTGCGGTACGCGGGCCTCTCACTGTTGTGGTCTCTCCCGCTGCGGAGCACAGGATCCGGACGCGCAGGCTCAGTGGCCATGGCTCATGGGCCGGGGCACGAACCCGTGTCTCTCGCATCGGCAGGCAAACTCTCAACCACTGCGCCACCAGGGAAGTCTCTGTAGACACTATTAAAGAACACCTGTAAGACGTTCGAGCAATCACAAATAGAAAGTAAAGATTTGTTCCTGAGGTCTCTGAAATTCTCTGGGTACAGGAGATAGTGTTTTGTTATTTTCACCCTTATTGTGGTGATAGGACATTATGGAGTCTGTTGTTTCCTTAACCCCTGTGACTCTTTAACTTTGTTACAACACACTTCTCTGTGGGAAATTGTCAAGTCAACTAAGAGAACAAAGACATAAAATCATTGGATTTTAAGTTTCAATAGTTTAAGCCCATGTGTAAGACAGATACAGAAGAATACCTCCTGAGACACAGCCAGCATCCCTCTTTCTTGTGGCCCTTCGCCCACTCCCAACATACACACACACACACAAGACATTGAGAGACCTGAAGGACTCTTGTGATCTTTCCAGTGGGCATCAGCAGTTCCAACATAATGGAGCTATAGACAGAATGGGGTGGGTTGAGTGGAGGAGTCTCTGTGATACTAGCATAAAGAGATATAGACCCACTTCCAAGGACTGATAAAACTTTGTACCTTGGGAACATAGAGAAGCAGTACGTTGTAGTGATTGAGATCAGTGTTGGAAGCCAGCATCCTGACACTTGCTGTAGGATGGTAGACAGATAACGTTATCTTTTGTGCCTCGGCTCCCTTAGATATAAAATCTAGGGAGGATTAAGTAAACTAATACATAAAGAAAGAATGTAGACCAGTGTCTGATATACAGTAGGGACTCTAACAATTGTAAATAATGTAAAAAAATCAATAAACAGAAACCTCAGTTAAATAGAGCTGGGAGATCAGAAGGGGAGCCCTCACACCCTGAGACAATAACAGAGCCCAACAGGAAAAAGAAAGACTCCTCTTCCTTCCTGGCAAGGACTCGCCAATAAAAAGTCAAGGAATCTTTGTTTGTTATGGCCCTCCCAACTTCCTTTTCACCTCTATAAAAGTGTTCTCCTTCGCTTGCTCTGAGCGGACTTAACACATGGCTCACCAAGGTTGTGGACCCCGAATTGCAATTCTTGGCTGATAACCAATAAACCCATTTTTGCTGGAGAAATATCTGGCAGTTATTTGTCTCAGGTCAACACTAATTATTACTACCTACCCAATATGACATGGCCACTAAGGGTAGATGATTACCTTTACCCCTAGAGGTTGTATCACACCTTCAGTTTCCAACTCATGCTATGGCATTATATGCGCCCTCAGAAATTTACACTGATCTCTGGGGAAAAGGGAGAGGCCAGGTGATAGAAAAACCCAAATATATTGTGGTCATCTGGAGTTGACTAGGACTAATATTGTCTCTCTTTGTAGAGACAAAGTTGATTTATAGAAAAGTAAGTTACATTATTTAAATGTTTGTGGTTTTGAAATTTGATACTTGCTACCTTATTATTTTACCTGGATTCCAAATTTCCCCTGGACCAGCTGCTTAATTTTGTCTTAGCTACTTGGATTTTCTGGCCCTTGCTAATCTTTTCATAAATTATGCAAAATACCTTAACTCACTGAAGGCATAGAGTGGACCTGTATTATCATATTTTTATGTGGTTTCTGGGGAAAAAAAATCTAATATTTTGGAAATATAATTAATGAGTATTTCAAAATTCTTAGCTTGAATTCTGAGCAAGTTTAGCAGAACGTTAACTGCATATAGGAAATATACCTATGCCTCTTTGGAATCCTCTCAATACTATATCATTTCTTTATTTCTGTTTTTTTTTTTTTTGATGATATAACAATCTATTTCTCTAGATTTTAAAATGTGTTGATAAATATATTATTAATTTATCTATTTATTCATTTATTCATTATTTCTCTCACTCATTCATGCACTTTACAAGTTAAAATTATTTAAAAAGGAACATTTTTGTCTCCTGGGGGTAAATGGAGACAGACAAGATTCTCAAAAACCATAGCTAGGATCACTGAATTCAGATATTTCATTTTCATTTCATTTACATCATTCATACTATTTAAATTAAAAGTTTTAAATGTGTTTAAAAATCACAAGACTTTATTTTTTAAACTAAGTTTGAACAATAAAAAATTTTGATAAAAGTAGCATACAGTGGTTTATCTTGGAAGAATGTGATTTACTTTTTTGGCAACTTGAAAAAGATGTTCTGTAATCTTCTCTTTCTTTCACACCTACTTTCCTTTTTTGATTATAGTGTATATGCAATGATTCCTTACAGCAGTCATTAGTTTTCATATATTGTCATCATCATCACCATCAACATCATCATAAACATTTATTTTGCATCTAATTTGTTCCTGGAAACATGCAAGGGTACTGGAGAAGAGAATCTAGGCCAAGAGGAAGAGTAATCTTCACAAATAAATTTGACTCAGAAACCTTGTTTGGAAACTAACTTACTGATAAAAAAAGAAGACAAATTTAATTTTAATTAATGCATCATATAATGGTAGAATATTTGATCTTCTAAGCAGTGACAAAACTCAAAATTAATAGTAAATGGTGCCAGGAATTTTAAAAGCTTGTTCAAATTTTATCAACACACATGCAACTGTAGTAGCATCCCTGAACATTAGATGTTTTTATGTTGGTTAAGAAAAATATGTGAAGATCAATTCTCTATTTACCTTCAAACAAGTTTAAAAAAAATTATTCTGTAACATTAAAACTGTGATATTATCAATACAAAATTCTTTTTTTTTTAACCATGTGTTCTTTACTGACAAGAGCTATAAAATTATCATAAACAGAATTTGTCTGATTCCTTACATAATTGCTTCCATAATTTAAAATCATGAAAACATGCCCAAAACTAATATGTCCCAACAGAATATTCTAAAATAGTTTTTAATATAATGCTGCAGAAAGAAAAAATCAATCATAAAATAAATTTAAAAAAATACTTGACAATTTTATTTTCCAATTAAAAAATGTAGATGTTTGCCCCAGGGTCATGACATACTATTTAAGGTGATGACTTCTAACAGTTCTATTTTTAACACATGCCAAATGTTATAATAAGTGTCTTCAGCCTTTAATGAGAGCAGTATTTCCTCTAAATGGGAGCTGTGTAGTATAAAGGACTATGGAGTTGATCTTTGAAGTCCAAGTTTCATGACCTTGTCATGAGGCAGGCCACTTAAACTCATGTCACCTTGGTTCCCTTCCCAGCTAAACTAAAATATACCCACCTCTTGGGGTTACTTTGTTGATTAAACGAGACTATATATCAGGACAATTATTCAATACAATATTATTTAAAAGTTTTTATTAATCTATATATTTTGCTAGCATTAAATTATTTACTGTATTTCTACTAATCATTGATCCATGCCATACATTTATCTGATATTAACTGATTAATTTAGCTACTATGTATTTTTATAAATAATTTTCCAGTTATTTTATAATTTTTCAAATAATTTGTTTTATTTTAATTTATTTATAAACTTTTTAAAATTTCTACAGTTCATTTTTTTTTTTGTATCAGAAGTCATCTAACCTTGCTTGCTCTCATAAATATGACTTCTATGTCTCATTCTTTTCTCCATCTTTCTTGAGCCTGTTATATATGCATTGCTAATTTTCAGCACCTCCTGCCATAAGAAATTTTTTTTTATTCTTGAAGTTATGCTCCTTTAAATTAAACTTTTGTAGAACTGGAGGAGATCATGAGGAAGAAAAATTGGCACCATGCTTTGGCGATAATTTATATTTTGCAATGTGTCAACACAGTCAAGATTCTTGTTCAACTAGTCATACAGTTACATTTAACTAAGAAATACCCAATTGTTTGATTTTAAATCTTATGTTTTAATTTTGTATGGAAACTCAGGAAAATTCATTTACTTTCTGTTTTACAAACAGAGATACCTTTTCTATTTATTGCTTACGGAATAGTCTGGTTGTTCAGCAGATGTCACTAGAAGGCTGTTGTACTGTTATTTTTTGTTCTTACAGTCATACTAGTAAAACCAAAATACAGATATTTTCAATTGCTTTAATGTTAGAGATGCTTTAATGTCTCAATTTTAGGTGAACATAGAAAAGAAAAATAGATATCCTTCAAATAAAAATAATTATTTAAGGTAAAGAAACAATTCATATTCTTTCATTGCGGTATATTTTTAGATGGCATTAAACGTGTATTAATGTAATGCAAGTCTCAATTAAATGATCATAGAAACTCAAACTGAACAACAGAGCTTAATAAATGGTGAAAAAGATTTAGTGGCTTGTTCTCTGTCATTACCTATGTAAAGGTTTGTTAAAGAAAACTCTGTTGATGTATTTGCTATTTCTGAACTCTGTCATGAGAAAGAAGACATGCCTTGTCTGTTGTGATTTTTGTTTAAGAACAGGAAGTTCGTAGAAATAGCAAGTTGACCCTATGGTCCTTTATCTTCAGACAGTTCTCCTTAGACTTTAATTTTTATATTGCTACCTCCACTTAAGCATTCCTTTTTAATTTTTTTAATCATCAGCACCTTAGGTTTTCATAAAGCTCTCAGTCAACAAGGTCTCTTGTGTTCTTATTCTTATTAATAATTTGTAATGTCTCTCTTCCATCTAGTTGCTGCAATGTGAGTTCAAATTGAAGTGATTTACTTTGTCCATTAATAATAATAAAGGTAGGGCTTTCCTGGTTGAGTCTCAGTGGTTGAGAGTCCGACTGCCAATGCAGGGGATACCGGTTTGATCCCTGGCCAGGGAGGATCCCACATGCCGCGGAGTGGCTGGGCACATGAGCCACAACTGCTGAGCCTGCGTGCCACGACTGCTGAAGCCCGCCCGCCTAGGGCCCGTGCTCGGCAACACAAGAGGCCACTGCAATGAGAGGCCCGAGCACTACAACGAGGGGTGACCCCCCTTCGCCGCAACTAGAGAAAGCCCACGCACAGTAACAAAGACCCAATGCAGCCAAAAATAAATAAATAAATACATTTAAAAAATAATAATAAAGGTAGCTTATGTTAACTGAATGTTGGCTGTATTCTAGCCTCATCCATAGCACAGGTAGCCTTTACACTGTTTTAAATGTCTTATTAGCCTGGGTTGGCTCTCTGTGCTAACACATCAGTAGCACAGCACTACATATATATTTACAAATCCACTCATACCAAGTCCAGTGCAAAAACTCCTTGTCTGGTTTCTCTTCTGGGCAGCTCGACCCAAGGTTCAAGGGTACTTGAATCCTGATATAATTACTCTCAACATCTGCCCCCCAAATTCTCCAGTGAAAAGGAAGAAGGAATGAAGGAAAGGTGGGCCAGGAACGGATCAAGATCTTGACCATCTTACTCACCACATCCCCTCACCTTTAATTGGCCAGAAAAATATCAAATATCTCCAAGTGAGGCAAGAGGGCTGAGTAATGCAATGCAAATTATGATTTTCCTTTTCATGATTTATAGGCTTTTGTGTTATAAAACATACATTGAAAAAGCAATAGTCAGCTTTCCTCATGACACTTTTAAAACTATCCATTGCCCTACCAAAATTTTGTACAAAATCATAGATTTTGGGCTTCCCTGGTGGCGCAGTGGTTGGGAGTCCGCCTGCCAATGCAGGGGACACGGGTTCGTGCCCCGGTCTGGGAAGATCCCACATGCCGTGGAGCGGCTGGGCCCGTGAGCCATGGCCGCTGAGCCTGCGTGTCCGGAGCCTGTGCTCCGCAACGGGAGAGGCCACAACAGTGAGAGGCCCGCATACCGCAAAAAAACAAAAAAAAAAACAAAAAAACAAACAACAACAACAACAAAATCATAGATTTTATACTGCCATTTATAAGATGTTAAGATATAAACAATAGCATAATAGCTCAAGAATGCTAAACAATAATGGAAATTATCAAAATATGTTCTAGAAAATTTAGTTAAAATGTGTTACTGTAAATGATTCCTTATCTATTAATATTTTCTATAAAATATATACAGAATCTATAATTGAACAAATTCCTATAGTGGACTGAGTAGTAGTTTTTGGTTAGAAATGGGATAATATGGTGACAATTATGCAGTCAATTATGACAATCATGCTGATCTTCCCAGGGGCACAGTTTTGTCAGCAATTACTCCTTATATAATACTTTCTTAAGTCATTCAGCGTCCCCTTGATCACACTGAGGCCCATTTAACTTCAGTTTACCTCCCCTAGAATTTTATATACCTTTGTCTTTTTATTAGGTCATTTATATGTACCAGAAATTGGCTGTACTATTATACTTAATTGTAAAGTAGGTTAAATTTCTAACATTCAGCATAATAGAACACAAAATATGTGAAGTGATGCTTGGTATCATTTCAAGTAAATTATTAATTTGAAAGTCATGTCAATAAATGTACTTCTGAAATTCTATATGTTATCTTGATAGAACTAAAACTGCTGGGAATTACATGTAACTTCATAGAAATTGTTTTACTTGAAATATATTTCAAAATATGCAGTTCTATGCATCTTTTTGAAATGAGTTTGACTATATATACATACGTATAGTGAGTGTGTGTGCATGTATATATGTGTGTATATATTTCCAGATAACAAAGCAACAGGGTCCATTATTATTGCTTTATCTTCTCTGCCCTTGTGTCAGAGAAAGTCAACACTCATGGAGGATACTGCCTAATGCATTTTATGTACCGTAAGAGAAATTGGCAAAAAGCTCCTGTTTTCCCCCAGTTCAAAAACATAAAACAATTCATAAACTATTATCTCTATGTAGAGAAACGAAACGAAGTGTTTGCTCTGTCTAGCTTTTAAGTGTACATCATATTGCTGATGTTGAACAAAAGACACTTTCTGTAACTGCTTTAACTGGGATAGTTTCCAAAAAAGGATAGAGGATGTGCCAAAAGGATGAGAGAGTCATGATTGCTGGTAAAGTTTTTATGACTAAAGGGATGCTTGCAAACCTCAAAACCAAGTGTCCACTGACTGTCAGTTGGATCCATGTGCCTCTGCTAACAGAGGAAAATACAGAAATGCAATCAGATTGGAAAAGGGCCAGATTGGAAAGGTTGTAGTTGATTTTGGCAGCAGGAACAAACTCTGAAGCTTTCCTAAAGGCCTGTGGGCAGCGCTTAAGGGCAATTGTTTTCATTGACATCTGGGGGGCAGATGTTGAGAGGGATTCCTATCTGTGGTGTTATTTAAATAAGAATGGGCATCCTTACCTGCAGAGTTCCTCTGAAAAAATTTCAGTCAGTAACCTGTGGCTTAAAGAGCTGACTTCGAAAGACAAAGTGCTTAAGAAATTACGCCACACTGTTGAGTTCAACAAGAAAAACATATTTTGACTTCCCTCTGTACTTGCAATCATTATTTTCAAAGTACTTCTCAGACACAGCCATTCATCTACCTGAGCAGCAGATTGCTCAAATAATTATCATTCATAATGTGGCCACAGGGTCTGTTAATCTTTTAATTGACTACTCTAGGAATTGTACATACATCAAAGGGTAACATTTCAGGGAATAAAAATGCATCTTAACATAGAGATTGCATTTAAATGATTGTTTTTTCCCCCCAGTACTTTCTCATTCTGACATCTAAAATTGCTTTTCTCAAATGTGTCGACAGGTTCGCATACAACATATTTAAATGAGTTCCCGGCATTTGAGGAACCCATGAAGTTCAGTTTGCAATGAATTATAACTTTAAAGAAAAAACAATACAGCCAAGATCCACACATTCCACAGTTTTGCTGGAAATTAAAAAAATGAATAAATAAAGTTGAATCTCTAAATGTCCCAATTAAAATGGGAATAGAGTAAAAATGATTTTTCTCTTTGCTTTTAGTCCATAAATGTGAAATCATGAAAAAATGAAAGTTTAGAGAATTATTACCTGGATATAGTGCTTCACACTGCCTTCTTTAGCTCCTCTTTTTTTTTTCCAGGAGAAGCCCATGGCACAGCTGAATAATCAAGCTGTTTCTGCTTTTCATGAACTTTCTGAGGAGTAAAAATGCTACTCTTCTACAAATGTGATTTCTCTAAAAATAGTTAATTCTGAAATTAATTTTGGTATCTGAATGAATGAATAACTGAATCACAAGATTTTAAATCTTAACCTGTAGGAAACAGTGTTCATAGAATTATTGAAAAAAAATCCAGGTGTCTGATTTATGTTCAACAACCTCAAGAGGATATAGTGTGTTGGTCATGATACTTCTTAGCTTTGTCCTTACACAAGACAGACATAAACTTCTGGACTCCAGGGAGTGGATAGTTAATTTGCATTGAGTGATAATTCTTCCTTGGCAGTAGCAGTTAAATTTCACCAACTCTTCTTGACCAATTATTATAATATTACATTCAATAGAAAAATAATTTATCCCTCTAAATAGTCATATAAGATTTAAGATTACTGATATAATATATTCTATGTAACTGATTAAAAAATTATCTTGATGAGGACTGAAATTTTTTATAGACTGAAATTCAAGATTTATATGACAGAAACTTCCTCACCAAATACACATACCTATATTTTATAGTCTGTGTAGAGACATTGTTGTTGAATGCAAGTTTTGCGTTTTAACTTACTCTTCTTATTATAATTTCATAAATTCTACTTTCCTCTAGCCTGTAGTCACTCATTTTATTTATTTATTTTTATGTCATTATTTTGGTTGGAATTTTAAAATTAGACTAGTAATACTAGAAACAAACATCAACATTTTGTTTTGGGGCTGGAGTGAAGAAAAAAAATGTGTTTATTTATTTTATTCCCTGGAATCTTGTTTCATAAAATTTCAGAAATAATCTATATAAAAGATGTTACAAGATTAAAAATATATATATATAACTTCATTTCCAAGTCACTGACTCTTCAGTTCAAAGCATCAGCTTTGAGGTTTATCAAAGAAGTGTAGCCTTTGACTTGTCTTTGAAGAAACTGTAGTGAAGTACACTATAAAAACACTTCCTCAGTATCAACAGTGAAACTTGAAAGGTGAGAAGTTAGAATGAAAATACTTAGTAGCCTAAAATAAAGCTATTAACTTATAGTTTTAACTACTGACTACAGGCCAGTGAGAGACTGTTACTGTCCTTCTCATTCTTGTTTCATCTATGCTTATCTTAATCTACACTATTTAGCAGACATGTGATCAAGTGTCTGTTGAATGAATGTTGAATACAACAGATCAGGTATTCATTAAAAAGCCATCAAGTGAAACTTTACATGGTACACTACTGGCATGGCATACAGGATCAGGCCAATTTACCCCAAAACAGGATGACATTCTCAGTGTAATAGTAGGCAAAGCCATTGGTATCATTTTATAGGAAACATCCATAACAAAATTTTAATCAGGGACTAGTTGTGAAAAATCACAGTTCAACTGATAAAATCATAATTAGAATATTAAATTTTATTGTCTATTATGCCACAGAGAAATCAAAGAGAATAAGAAAAATGTCACATATTATTAATTTTTACAGCATTTTAAAGAATCTCATTCCAGAAAGGATTTGACGTGAAAAATCTGAGATTAAGTGTACTGTTTGAATATGTATACTGAAAAATGAACGCTCGTTTAACGACTACCACAAATAAAACATAAACTATTTCCATTACCCAAGAAAGTTCCCTCATGCTGCTCTCTAGAAACCCCTCCATCCAAGTAAACATTGCTCTGATTTTGTTCACCATAGATTAATTGTGCTATTCATATCTACAGCTTCGTGTCTTGCTTCTTTCATTCAATGTATTTTTGAGATTTTTTTTTTCCTTGATACTATAGGTGCATAATAAATTACCCCAAACTAAATGGCATTTAATGCTTATTGTGCTCAAGAATTCTGTATATGGATCAAAAGGGCCAATGGAGATGTCTTAACTCTGCTCTGTGATTTCTGTAGCCTCAGTTGGAAGATACAAAGGCAGGGATCTCAAATAATTTGAAATTACTTACAGGTCTTGCGGTTGAGATTGCCTGTAAACTTGGGACCTCATGTCCTCTCCATGTGGTTTTCCCTCTGCTGTCTCTTTATTGGACTGGTTTGGACTTTCTCACATCACCTGAGTTCCAAGGGTGTTTTTCTCATGCATAGGTTGGGGTTATGGGTTCTTGGGAAGAAAACCACAGAGGTGAAGGACCATTCTTATCACATTATATCAATGGTACATGTTCTCAACATGACAACACTGATGATGTTAGTCTTGACCAGCTGGCTGAAGTAGTGTCTGCTAGATTTCTCCGTTGTAAAGTTTCTGTTCACCCCTTTCCATGTTCTACTTTCTGAAGCAAGTCACTAAGATCATCCCACACTCCAGAGGTGGGAATTAAGCTTCATCTTTGAGGAGGGAGTATTTACACAATTAATTTGCAATTCTTCAGGAGATTTCTCTCTTCTACATTTATTCAATCATTTATTGATATCAGTAGATATTCATGAATTTCATTTAATATTGCACTATTGACTTTTGCTCACAATTTTTAGCTTCAGCTATTGGGAACTCTTTCAAGTTGGCTTCTGTATCCCTTTGACATGTCCACAGCATTTTGCTTTTTAACTACTTTCTTGCTTTCTGTCATGACAAGATGCTCCATGCTTAGCTGGTATATTCCCTGCCTGAGACCTAGAATCAGTCACTTTTCTAAGGAGCCCTGATTTCTTTCATTGGAGAATAGGGTTAGAATCCAAGATCCTGGCTGAGTTTGCTCTTTGCTACTGGGATGTCATTATTTCTAGATCCCCTCAGTAAGCAAAGTTAAGAAATATATGTGTTTATATTAACATATGTATATACACATTTCTTTATTTCTGTAAACTCTCCATCTGTATGTATATTAAGGTGAATATGAATTTATATTGATGTCTTCAACTATAATAAATTCCCACATGGTTTTTACTGGCCTTCCTCTTTTGCTGATTTCTAACCTCCTAGTCCAACAGTAAGAAAACTGGTTTTTACCATCTGCCTTACATTTACTTGTTGGTTTAATCCCAGTATACATATACAGCAGTTTTAGAATTGTTAATGCACATACCTATGAGAAATGACTTTACCACCTAAAGAACAGTGTATATCTAGAGTAACTGTATTCTTTTGGCCTAGAATTTCCAGCCAAAAGATTATTCTCCAAAGTTACTTCAGGTAGCACTCTCCCCACCCCCTGACCACTTTTCAGTAAGATTATATCATATATTTGTATTACAGTTGAATATTTGTTTTGTAGTTTGCATTCCGTCCTGGGATTTCCCAGACTTCCTAGTTGTTTTTTTTTTGTTTGTTTGTTTTAATTTTCATAGATTGTTTCACCTTTTGTGTTGTGGAGTTCTGTGGGTTCAAAGACATTACCACCACCAACACCATTCACCATTATACTGAATAGTCTCACCAATTTAAAATATCTCCTATGCCTCTCCTGGTCATACAGCCCCTCCCTCCAAACCTCTGGTGACCACTGATCTGTTTCCTGTTCCTGTAGTTTTGCCTTTTCTAGAAAGTCTCACTAATGAAATCACAAAGCATGTCACTTTTTTGGTCTGTCTTCTTTCACTTTGAAAAATGCATTTAGGGTTCATTCAGGTTGCTCTGTGGATTAACGCTTGTTCTTTTTCATTGCTGACCAGTATTCCATTTAATGTGTGTATTCCAATTTGTTTATCCATTCACCTATCGGAGGCCACCTTGGTTGTTCTTAGGTTTTGGTGACTATGCATAAAGTTGCTTTGTGTGCAAGTTTTTGTGTGGATACAAGTTTTAAAAACAGTTGAATAATTACCTAAGGGCAGGATAGCTGGGTCATGTGTTAACTCTGTGTTTGACTTTCTAAGAAACCACCAAACTGGGGCTAAAATGACTGCCACGTTGCACTGCCACCAGAGGTACATGAGAGTTGTCGTTGTTCCACATTCTCACCAGCATTTGGTATTTTCAGATTTGTGTTCCTTAGTTTCATCCATTCTAATAGGTATGTAATGTCTATTTCTGGTTTTAATTTGCATTTTCCTAGTGATATATTATGGTGAGCATTTTTTCATATGCTTATTTCACATCTGTATATTTTCTTTGTTAAAGTCTCTGTGAAGTTCTTTTGCCTATTTAATATTTGTGTTTTTGTTACCTTATTGAATTTTAAGACATCTTTATATATTCTGGATACAACTTCTTTGCCAGATATATAATTTGCAAATATTTAGTTCCAATCTGTCACTTGTCTTTTCATTCTTTTAATAGTATCTTTCACAGAGCAAAAGGTTTATATATAATGAATTCTAATTTATCTCTTTTTTTTAATGGAGAATGCTTCTGGTGTTGTATCTAAAAACTCATCATGAAACTCAAAATTACACAGACCTTCTCATGTATTTTCTTCTAGAAGGTTTATAGTCTTGCATTTTAATTTATTTCTATTATCCATCTTGAGTTAATTTTGTGTAATGTAGTAGGTATGTGTTGAAATTCTTTTTAAAAAATATATAATGTCCAATCATTTAAGTACCATTTGTTAAGAACACTATCCTTTCTCCACTGAATTTCCATCAAGACTGACAAAAATAAGTTGACTCTATTTGTGTCGTGTATTTCTATGTTCCTAATCCCATTCCATTTGTCTTCGTGTTTACCCTTTTACTGGTATTCTACAGTAGATTACTATAATTTTCTAGAAAGTCTTGGAATCAGGTAATGTGAGTCCTCCACCTTTTTAAAAAAAATTGTTCTTAGGATTATACTTCCTTTGACTTTCCATATAATTTTAAGAACATATTTATTGATATCTACAAAAAGATTGCTGCAAATTTACTGCTTTTATGTTGAATATACAGATACAATTTTTTCTTTGTTAGCTTGGACAGAGGCTTATCAAGATTTAAAAACTATTGAGTCTTTTCCATGAACCTGGATTATCTCTCTATTTATTGAAATTCCATTTGTTTTGTTTATCAGTCTTTGGTAATCTTCTGCATACAGGGCATACTCATATTTTGTTAGGCTTATATTAAGTTCTCCTTTTTGGTGCTATTATAAATGATATTTTAATGATTTTGAATTCCTGTTATTTATTGCTAGTATGCAGAAAAACAAAGTTTCTATATTGGTTTTTGTATCTGACTGTACTAAACTTGGATTTTAATTCTAGCAGATATTTTCCTATAAGAAAATCATGTCATCTGCAAATAAAAACAGTTTTATTGCATCCTTTTTGATTCTTCATGCCTTTTATTTGTTTTCCTTGCCTTATTATATTAACTAGGACTTTCAGTATTCTGTTAATAAGATTGGGGAAAAAGGTGATACTTGCCTTGTCTCTTATGCTAGGAGGTAAAGTGTTCAACTACTTACTAGTAAATATAATGTAAGGGGCAGATTTTTAATACATATCCTTTCTTAGATTAAGAAAGTTACCTTCTATTTATAGATTTTTTACTGTTTTTATCATGAATGAAAGTTGAATTTTATCAAATCATTTTCTGATATGCCTTGTAATTTCTTTTTGTTGAGAGCCAGACACGTTCTACGGTGGTAGGCTTTAGTGTGAGAATTTATGTTAGTCTTTCCATGGGTTGCTCTGTTTTGGATATTTGGTGTAGCTGTGGGCTCCAGTGACATCAAATCTCTATACTGATTTTGTGTCTCTCCTATTTACCTTAGGGCTTCCCTGTACTTCTCTTTTGGCTGGGATTTCCTGTTGCTGTGCAGCCTTATTAGCAAGGCCATAGCAGGTAGGGAAGGGAAGGCACTGTCTATCTTTTGACTGATACTGAATTTGTGGAGTGCACAGTGGGCCTGTATCTTGGAGCTGTGGCTTGCAGGAGTGTTTCTGTCCCTTTTCAAGTAGTAGAGCTTTTTACTCATTTCACTTAATCCCTTCCCCAGCTGCAGCAGGTATATTTTAGTTTTCTCCATCTATGTTCTTGAAGCCTTCTCCTCTGTAATTATGTTCTTTCTTTTCCTTTTAATTGAGACAGGAAGGCTGGAACAGAGCTGGAGTGGGACTGGTGAGGCAGTGCTCCCATGCACCAGCTAGAATGGGTTTTCCTGTTGGTCTCTGATGATGACGTTCCTGGGGTTAAACTAAATCTTTGTTCCATAAGGAAGAAATGTCTGGGTGAACTTCACAATGGCTACTGCTTCTGTCCCTCTGCTGGAATCATAGGGGTTAAACTTGATCTTCACAATAAGGACCTGAGAGAGAAACTGGAGTAAAAGCTTCTGGGAAAAGAGAACTATGACAGTAGCCCCAGGAGGCTCTTATTCTCTTGTTAGCCAACACTTGGCCTCTACAGTTTGTGAACATTTCTGCTTTAATCTTCCTACTGATTTAGTGCATCCTGATGCTTCTGCTCTAGGTAAGCAAATGTTAGGTCCTGTGTTTACCCTGGAAATAACTTCTCTAGATTTCATCGTGGCTGCTTGCTCTGAAACTTCTGTTCTCTGATGGGTCTAAGAAAATCATTGCTTTCTGTTTGTTTGGCTTTTTTGCTGTTGTAAAACAGGAATGTTAAATTCCAAGCTCTGTGGTTTGGAGCTAAAACAGGAAATCTTGTATCAACTCTTCTAACTATTCTTACATCTTCTTCTGTGAACCCCATTTATCCATTATGACAAAGTATTTAAAGCCACTTTGCAAAATATTGACTCTTTGTTATTTACAACTTACGTTCTAGATAGCTTATTTCATTACTAAAATTCTTAGTTAGCATAGATTTTATTACATATTATGGCATATGAGTATGATTATCAAACTCTGTACAACTGGTAAAATAGAAAATAGAGAAGTAAGTCGGTAACACTTTGGGTGCCTGCCCTGGGAATATCCGCCTCTTGCTATCTCCTGTTATTATTTAGAAAATTGAAAATCTCATAATGAATGGTGGTCTTGTCAGCCATCTAACACTTAATTTTACCTTATCCACACAAAGACAAGGTTATATTACAGCTTATAACAACAACAACAGAAATAATGCAACAATTAATTAATTAAAATTAATGCAATAATTCGAATACTTTAGAATTACTTTAAAATTTCTAGAGAGAGAGAGAAACGATGGTTGTAAATATTGCTGAGAAGCCAAAGTAAATTAGTGGGGAGAGAAATATAGATGGCATGTTGCCAAAAGCATAAATCTACAAAGTGTGAAAAATTCCTAAGAGTCACTATAAAATAAATTTTTACGTAAAATAAAACCATTTCAAATACTCAAATTTTTGGAAGAAGAGTATGATTTATTTTCTCTGAGGGAAATGGCTTTTCATTTGCATTCAATATTATAAATGTATAAAACTTCATGCATAGATGAATTGCTCCCTGGATGAGGGTTTTCACATTTCCCCATTGTCTTTCTGAGAAGGAGAAATACAGCCTCCTTGGGCAGAAAGCTGCCATGGCAAAATGTGCTCAAAGGGCTGATGACTGTAGTTGAGATGAGCCTCAAATTCAGGGAGCCTAGTGTATTGTCCCAAGTCATTCACATTTAAACTTTTCACAATTTGAAAACTGGAATTTTTAGTTATGCTTCCAGCTCAAGAATAATAAGTGAAAACAGAAAGTTGCGAGAATATATGTTTTTTAATAACATCATTGTGTGAAACATCACATGAGCTTTAAAAATATGTTTTAAACAACCTTGTGTGGAAGTTGCTATAGGCAACACAATTTTCAGTCACTGCTTTTGATTTTATACACTTAATAGTCATGACTAATGTTTACTGGCAATAGGATTATCAACTGTCTCAGTTGCCTGTGATTCAGAAGTTTCCTAGTCATGGGTCTTTCAATGCTAGGAATGGGAAAGTCACAAGCAAACTAGGACAACTGGTCACTCCAATTAGCACTTACCATGTCCTAGGTATTTACGTCATCTCTCCACATTTAATACACCCATAAAGCCATGTACAGATTCCATTAGGACTATAACCACGGAGTTTGAATTCAGGGCCTACATCCTTTCTCATGGTGGCACATAACTGCCACTTTGGAGTTTAGGTATAAATAATCAATGCAAAGAACATAACATTCATTTGTGTGAGCTACCAGGATGATTGCTGTTCTATTTTTCCTACAAAGTTGAATCAAAGGAAGCAAAATAGATGGTGAGGGTGAAATACACAGGGGTGCTAGTCTAGGAGAGCATCTATGGATATAGATGAACTGGGTTGATCACATGCAGGGTTCTCTGAGAAGCAGCTGTCTGAGATAGATGTTAGTAGGCAGAGACTTGTCTGGGAATGAACTCCGGTGGACAGAAAAGTATGGAAACAGAAGGCCCTGGGGGAGGTGGGGCTGCCATGTAGTGTAGCCAATCCCCAGCTGACTTCACAGACATTGTGAAGCTGAAATGATCATCAGTAATGGCCTATGTTGGAAAGGGGGTTCAGAAATGAGTCACCTGTGAAATTAGACTGATAATTTTTGTGAGACCAATATACATAGCATATGACTAATTAGTCACTAGACACAGACTATGAGTGGGACAGTTACAGAAGAGGAAATAAATCAGGATTGTCTGCTGAAAGAGCCCCCAACAGCTGGGGGAATAAGACCACATATCTGAAGGGGTATCTGGGCAGCACATCATAGAATCTTTACTGCTGTAAAGAAAATCAAGACTTGTTATAGAGATTAGAACAAGTGAAATTTCAGAGAATATAATCAAAGATGAGAAAGGGTCTCTAGTATTCTTTATTGGTATCTCTTTTGCTTAGGAAGTTGCTTGAGTTTTTAAATTGTCAGTAAATGATGAATTAATTAAGGATTTGACTTTACATTTGTATCTCTAAAATTTTGAATAATATACAAAAATAATGTCTCTGACATGACATATTCTCAAGCCAGAAATTCCATTAAAGCGTGAATAAAATTGCCATATATGTAAGGACCACAGTTTTAGTATCACGTGCTCTGCAGTCACTCTTCCTGGATTGTAGGACTTTGATGCTCCTAAATGATCAAAGTTTTCAAATTCCAAATATCTTCAAATGGGCTCTCATGACTCTGGCTTTGAGTGGGGTGGTCTTCCACATCCAGTCACACTATCCTGGTTCTGTCCCTGAACTTCAAGCTTTCAGAGCAGTGGCTCTGTTATTGCTGTTAAATGTGAGAGCAGTTTCTAACTAAAACACAAGAAAATGAAATTATGTGCTATGGATTTTGGTCACCTGCAGCTATCAATCTAATGTCATGAAAACAAAGGTTACCGAAGGAAGGTAAAATATGCAGTATAACTAAGGACTGTGGCATGTGGTGTCTCTCAACCTGCTTTACTACATATTCACTGTTTGAAACAAGTTATTTCATGTTATTTTCTTTCTTTCTTTTTTTTTTCTTTCCTTTTTTTTTACATTCATTGCAGATTTATTCACAATAGCCAAGATATGGGAACAACCAAAATGTTCATCAACAGGATATTATTCGGCCCTAAAAAAGAAGGAAATTCTGCTATTTGTGACAATATGGATGAACTTGGAGGACATTAGTCTAAGGAAATAAGCCAGACACAGAGAGACAAACACTGCATAATATCACCTACATGTGGAATCTAAAAAAAGTTGAACTCATAGAAACAGAGTAGATCAGCAGTTTCCAGAGGCTGGAGAGAGAGGGAAATAAAGAGATGTTGGTCAGGAGCTTCCCTGGTGGTGCAGTGGTCAAGAATCCGTCTGCCAATGAAGGGAACACAGGTTCGAGCCCTGGTCCGGGAAGATCCCACATGCCGTGGAGCAACTAAGCCCGTGTGCCACAACTATTGAGCCTGTGCTCTAGAGCCCACAAGCCACAACTACTGAGCCCGTGTGCCACAGCCACTGAAACCTGTACACATAGAGCCCGTGGTCTGCAACAAGAGAGGCCACTGCAATGAGAAGCCTGTACACCGCAACAAAGAGTAGCCCCTGCTGTCCACAACTATAGAAAGCCCAAGCACAGCAACAAAGACCCAGCGCAGTCAAAAATAAAACAAATAAAATTTAAAAAAAAAAAGAGATGTGGGTCAAAGGAAACAAAGTTTCAGGTGTATCAGGATGAATAAGTTTGGGGGATGTAATGTACAGCATGGTGACTATAGTTAATAACACTATATTGTATATTTGAAATTACCTAAGAGAGTAGATCTTTTATTTTATTTTATTTTTTTTACATCTTTATTGGAGTATAATTGCTTAACAATCGTGTGTTAGTTTCTGCTTTATAACAAAGTGAATCAGTTATACATATACATATGTCCCCATATCTCTTCCCTCTTGCGTCTCCCTCCCTCTCATCCTCCCTATCCCACCCCTCTAGGTGGTCACAAAGCACCGAGCTGAACTCCCTGTGCTATTCGGCTGCTTCCCACTAGCTATCTATTTTACGTTTGGTAGTGTATATATGTCCATGCCAATCTCTCACTTTGTCACAGCTTAACCTTCCCCCTCCCTATATGCTCAAGTCCATTCCCTACTAGCTCTGTGTCTTTATTCCTGTCTTACCCCTAGGTTCTTCATGACATTTGTTTTCTCTTAAATTCCATATATATGTGTTAGCATATGGT
This sequence comes from Grampus griseus, assembly GCF_964374135.1. Taxonomy (NCBI): domain Eukaryota; kingdom Metazoa; phylum Chordata; class Mammalia; order Artiodactyla; family Delphinidae; genus Grampus; species Grampus griseus. The sequence goes on from NC_139019.1 coordinate 15,284,697, forward strand.
ATTTGTCTTTCTCTTTCTGACTTACTTCACTCTGTATGACAGACTCTAGGCCCATCCACCTCATTACAAATAGCTCAATTTCGTTTCTTTTTATGGCTGAGTAATATTCCATTGTATATATATGCCACATCTTCTTTATCCATTCATCCGATGATGGACACATAGGTTGCTTCCATCTCCTGGATATTGTAAATAGAGTTACAATGAACATTTTGGTACATGACTCTTTTTGAATTACGGTTTTCTCAGGGTATATGCCCAGTAGTGGGATTGCTGGGTCATACGATAGTTCTATTTGTAGTTTTTTAAGGAACCTCCATACTGTTCTCCATAGTGGTTGTACCAATTCACATTTCCACAAGCAGTGCAAGAGTGTTCCCTTTTCTCCACACCCTCTCCAGCATTTATTCTTTGTAGATGTTTTGATGATAGCCATTCTGACTGTAGTGAGATGATATCTCATTGTAGATTTGATTTGAGTTTCTCTAATGATTAATGATGCTGAACATTCTTTCATGTGTTTGTTGGCAATCTGTATATCTTCTTTGGAGAAATGTCTATTTAGGTCTTCTGCCCATTTTTGGATTGGGTTTTTTTTTTTATTGTTATTGAGCTGCCTGAGCTGCTTGTAAATTTTGGAGATTAATCCTTTGTCAGTTGCTTCATTTGCAAAAATTTTCTCCCATTCTGAGGGTTGTCTTTCGGTCTTGTTTATGCTTTCTGTTGCTGTGCAAAAGCTTTGAAGTTTCATTAGGTCCCATTTGTTTATTTTTGTTTTTATTTCCATTTCTCTAGGAGGTGGGTCAAAAAGGATCTTGCTGTGATTTATGTCATAGAGTGTTCTGCCTATGTTTTCCTCTAAGAGTTTGACAGTTTCTGGCCTTATATTTAGGTCTTTAATCCATTTGAGCTTATTTTTGTTTATGGTGTTAGGGAGTGTTCTAATCTCATACTTTTACATGTACCTGTCCAGTTTTCCCAGCACCACTTACTGAAGAGGCTGTCCTTTCTCCACTGTACATTCCTGCCTCCTTTATCAAAGATAAGGTGACCATATCTGTGAGGGTTTACCTCTGGGCTTTCTATCCTGTACCATTGATCTATATTTCTGTTTTTGTGCCAGTACCATACTGTCTTGATTACTGTAGCTTTGTAGTATAGTCTGAAGTCAGGGAGCCCGATTCCTCCAGCTCCATTTTGTGTTCTCAAGTTGCTTTGGCTATTCGGGATCTTTTGTGTTTCCATACAAATTCTGATTTTTTTTTTATTCTAGCTCTGTGAAAAATGTCAGTGGTAGTTTGATAGGGATTGCATTGAATCTGTAGATTGCTTTGGGTAGTAGAGTCATTTTCACAATGTTGATTCTTCCAATCCAAGAACATGGTATATCTCTCCATCTATTTGAATCATCTTTAATTTCTTTCATCAGTGTCTTATAATTTTCTGCATACCGGTCTTTTGTCTCCTTAGGTAGCTTTATTCCTAGATATTATTTTCTTTTTGTTGCAGTGGTAAATGGGAGTGTATTCTTGATTTCACTTTCAGATTTTTCATCATTAGTGTGTAGGAATGCCAGAGATTTCTGTGCATTAATTTTGTATCCTGCTACTTTACCAAATTCGTTGATTAGCTCTAGTAGTTTTCAGGTAGCGTCTTTAGGAATCTCTATGTATAGTATCATGTCATCTGCAAACATGACAGCTTTACTTCTTCTTTTCCAATTTGGATTCCTTTTATTTCCTTTTCTTCTCTGATTGCTGTGGCTAAAACTTCCAAAACTATGTTGCATAAGAGTGGTGAGAGTGGGCAACCTTGTCTTGTTCCTGATCTTAGTGGAAATGCTTTCAGTTTTTCACCATTGAGCATGATGTTGGCTTTGGGTTTGTCATATATGGCCTTTATTATGTTGAGGAAAATTCCCTGTATGCCTACTTTCCAGAGGGTTTTTATCATAAATGGATGTTGAATTTTGTCGAAAGCTCTCTGCATCTATTGAGAGGACCATATGGTTTTTTCTCCTTCAATTTGTTAATATGATGTATCACATTGATTGATTTGCATATATTGAAGAATCCTTGCATTCCTGGAATAAACCCCACTTGATCATGCTTTATGGTCCTCTTAATGTGCTGTGGGATTCTGTTTGCTGGTATTTTGTTGAGGATTTTTGCATCTATGTTCATCAGTGATATTGGCCTGTATTTTTCTTTCTTTGTGATATCCTTGTCTGGTTTTGGTATCAGGGTGATGGTGGCCTCATAGAATGTGTTTGGGAGTGTTCCCCTCTCTGCTATATTTTGGAAGAGTTTGAAAAGGATAGGTGTTAGCTCTTCTCTAAATGTTTGATAGAATTTTCCTGTGAAGCCATCTGGTCCTGGGCTTTTGTTTGTTGGAAGATTTTTAATCACAATTTCAATTTCAGTGCTTGTGACTGGTCTGTTCATATTTTCTATTTCTTCCTGATTCAGACTTGGCAGGTTGTGCATTTCCAAGAATTTTTCCATTTCTACCAGGTTTTCCATTTTATTGGCATAGAGTTGCTTGTAGTAATCTCTCATGATCTTTTGTATTTCTGCTGTGTCAGTTGTTACTTCTCCTTTTCCATTACTAATTCTATTGATTTGAGGCTTCTCCCTTTTTTTCTTGATGAGTCTGGCTAATGGTTTATCAATTTTGTTTATCCTGTCAAAGAACCAGCTTTTAGTTTTATTAATCTTTGCTATCGTTTCCTTCATTTCTTTATCATTTATTTCTGATCTGATCTTTATGATTTCTTTCCTTCTGCTAACTTCGGGAATTTTTGTTCTTCTTTCTCTAATTGCTTTAGGTGCAAGTTTAGGTTGTTTATTCGAGATGCTTCCTGTTTCTTAAGGTAGGATCGTATTGCTATAAATTTCCCTCTGAACTGCATTGCTGCATCCCATAGGTTTTGGGTCATCATGTCTCCGATTTCATTTGTTTCTAGGTATTTTTTTTTTTGATTTCCTCTTTGATTTCTTCAGTGATCTCGTCGTTATTAGGTAGTGTATTGTTCAGCCACCATGTGTTTATTTTTTACAGATCTTTTTTTGTAATTGATATCTAGTTTCACAGTGTTGTGGTCGTAAAAGATACTTGATACAATTTCAATTTTCTTAAAATTACCAAGGCTTGATTTGTGACCCAAGATATGATCTATCCTGGAGAATGTTCCATGAGCACCTGAGAAAAATGTGTATTCTGTTGTTTGTGGATGGAATGTCTTATAAATGTCAATTAAGTCCATCTTGTTTAATGTATCATTTAAAACTTGTGTTTCCTTACTTATTTTCATTTTGGATGATCTGTCCATTGGTGAAAGTGGGGTGTTAAAGTCCCCTGCTATGAATATGTTACTATCGATTTCCCCTTTTATGGCTGTTAGTATTTGCCTTATGTATTGAGGTGCTCCTATGTTGGGTGCATAAATATTTACAATTGTTATATCTTCTTCTTGGATCAATCCCTTGATCGTTATGTAGTGTCCTTCTTTGTCTCTTCTAATAGTCTTTATTTTAAAGTCTATTTTGTCTGATATGAGAATTGCTACTCCAGCTTTCTTTTGGTTTCCATTTGCATGGAATATCTTTTTCCACCCCCTCACTTTCAGTATGTATGTGTCTCTAGGTCTGAAGTGGGTCTCTTTTAGACAGCATATATATGGGTTTTGTTTTAGTATCCATTCAGCCAGTCTGTGTCTTTTGGTGGGAGTATTTAATCCATTTACATTCAAGGTAATTATCGATATGTATGTTCCTATTCCCATTTTCTAAATTGTTTTGGTTTCGATATTATAGGTCAGTTCCTTCTCTTGTGTTTCTTGTCTAGAGAAGTTCCTTTAGCATTTGTTGTAAAGCTGGTTTGGTGGTGCTGAACTCTCTCAGCTTTTGCTTGTCTGTAAAGTTTTTAATTTCTATATCATATCTGAATGAGATCTTTGCTGCATAGAGTAACCTCGGTTGTAGGTTTTTTTCCTTCATCACTTTAAATATGTGCTGCCAGTCCCTTCTGGCTTGCAGAGTTTCTGCTGAAAGATCAGCAGTTAACCTTATGGGGATTCCCTTGTTTGTTATTTTTTTTGTTTTTTCCTTGCTGCTTTAAATAAGTTTTCTTTGTATTTAACTTTTTAGAGTTTGATTAATATGTGTCTTGGCCTATTTCTCCTTAGATTTATCCTGTATGGGACTATCTGTGCTTCCCGGACTTGATTAACTATTTCCTTTCCCATATTAGCGAAGTTTTCAACTATAATCTCTTCAAATATTTTCTCAGTCCTTTTCTTTTTCTCTTCTTTCTGAACCCCTATAATTCAAATGTTGGTACGTTTAATGTTGCCCCAGAGGTCTCTGAGACTGTCCTCAGTTCTTTTCATTCTTCTTTCTTTATTCTGCTCTGCAATAGTTTTTTCCAATCTTTTATCTTCCAGGTCACTTATCCATTCTTCTGCCTCAGGTATTCTGCTATTGATCCCTTATAGAGTATTTTTCATTTCATTTATTGTGTTGTTCATTGTTGCTTGTTTCATCTTTAGTTCTTCTAGGTCCTTGTTAAATATTTCTTGCATTTTCTCTATTCTATTTCCAAGATATTGGATCATCTTTACTATCATTATTCTGAATTCTTTTTCAGATAGACTGCCGATTTCCTCTTCACTTGTTAGGTCTGGTGGGTTTTTATCTTGCTCCTTCATCTGCTGTGTGTTTTTCTGTCTTCTCATTTTGCTTATCTTTCTGTGTTTGGGGTCTTCTTTTTGCAGGCTGCAGGTTCGTAGTTCCCGTTGTTTTTGGTGTCTGTCCCCAGTGGTTAAAGTTGGTTCAGTGGGTTGTGTAGGCTTCCTGGTGGAGGGTCCAGAGCCTGTGTTCTGGTGGATAAGGCTGGATCTTTTCTTTCTGGAGGGAAGGTCCTGGTCTGGTGGTGTGTTTTGGGGGTGTCTGTGGACTTATCATGATTTTAGGCAGCCTCTCTGCTAATGGGTTGGGTTGTTTTCCTGTCTTGCTAGTTGTTTGGCATAGGGTGTCCAGCACTATACCTTGCTGGTCGTTGAGTGAAGCTGGTTGTTGTTGATGAGATGGAGATGTCTGGAAGGTTTTCGCCATTTGATATTACGTGCAGCTTGGAGGTCTCTTGTGGACCAGTGCCCTGAAGTTGGCTCTCCCACCTCAGAGGCACAGCACTGACTCCTGGCTGCAGCACCAAGAGCCTTTCATCCACACAGCTCAGAATAAAAGGGAGATAAAGTAGAAAGAAAGAAAGAAAGATGATAAAATAAAATAAAGTAAGGTAAAATAAAATAAAGTTATTAAAATAAAAAATAATTATTAAGAAAAAAATGTAAGTTAAAAAAAAAAGAAAAACGGATGGATAGAACCCTAGGACAAATGGTGAAAGCAAAGGTATACAGACAAAATTCTCACAGAGAAGCATACACATACACACTCACAAAAAGAGGAAAAGGGGTAAAAATAATAAATGTTGCTCTCAAAGTCCGCCTCCTCAGTTTGGGATGATTCGTTGTCTATTCAGGTATTCCACAGATGCAGGGTACATCAAATTGATTGTGGAGATTCAATCCACTGCTCTTGGGGCTGCTGGGAGAGATTTCCCTTTCTCTTTTTGTTCGCACATCTCCAGGGGTTCAGCTTTGGACCACCTCTGCGTGTAGGTCGCCGAAGGGTGTCTGTTCTTCACTCAGACAGGATGGGGTTAAAGGAGCCGCTGATTCCGGGGCTCTGGCTTACTCAGGCCAGGGGGAGGGAGGGGAATGGAGTGTGGGGTGAGCCTGCGGCAGCAGAGGCCAGCGTGACATTGCACCAGCCTGAGGCGTGCCGTGCCTTCTCCCGGGGATGTTGTCCCTGGATCCCGGGACCGTGGTAGTGCTGGGCTGTACATGCTCCTGGGAGGGGCGGTGTGGATAGTGACCTGTGCTGGCACACAGGCTTCTTGGTGGTGGCAACAGCAGCCTTAGCGTCTCATGCCCGTCTCTGGGGTCTGTGCTGTTAGCCGCGGCTCGTGCCCGTCTCTGAAGTTCCTTTAAGCAGTGCTCTTAATCCCGTCTCCTCGCGCACCTTTTGGGAGGTCTGAGGTTTTCTGCCCATGTTCAGTATGTGTTCTGTATGAGTTGTTCCACGTTTAGATGTATTTCTGATGTATCTGTGGGGAGTAAGGTGATCTCCGCATCTTACTCTTCCGCCATCTTCCCCCTCTGTCCCCATGTTATTTTCTACCAAAAGTTTTATAATTAAACAGTAATGCCATGTGAATTAAAATAATGTTCTTATATTACTTAAGAGAAATTACAGTGCTTTATGAGATAAAATGGTAGAGATATTTGCATGCATACAAGTTGTATATTTTTCATAATAATTTCTGGTCTTTAAACTGAGTTGATATATCACAGTACAATTTAAAGTCTATGAACTTCTCTGTATTTTATGACACTCTCTAAATGAAGGTGTAACCAAGAGTATTTTTTTTTATTTTTTCGTTTTTTGGTTTTAGTATGGAGCCATTGAAGAATTTCACTTTTATCAATGTCAATATAATAAGTCTATTATGTATTCTTTTCTTCTATTTTGAATTTTTTCTCAAATTCTAGAACATAAGTAACTTCCTAGCTCATCATCTTTTGCTTTCTCTATCTCTTATATGTAGATTCTCCAGAATACAGCTCCCATTCATGTTTTTTTTTTCCCTTTAAATATTCAATATTTAACAAGTGGCAAAATGTGGCTAAGAGCTACACATTTGTTAGCAAAAATAATCATGTTAATTTTTTTCCTCCTGTCTGATTTCCTTGGAAATCAGACGTTAATTTTCAAGGAAATTTGTAAGCATGGACTAAGAAAGTTTTAATGGATTTCTTTAATTGCCAAAAAAATCATAGAATAAAACTGGTGTAAGCAGTTGAAAGCAAGCTTTGAAAGGACAATTTATCAGAGGTATTTGGACAGAACTCTAAATGTATTCATTTCTTGGGCAAGTCCATGATAAATTTCTAAAACCATCTGGCACTTTTTTTTCATTCTTTACTTTTTCTTGATTCAAATACTCCACCTTTTTCTGCATAAAATGTACTGTAGTAAATGTCTCTGTTTGCACCTAAAACATTATTTCTGTAATGCTTTACTTTCATTCAGCTTTAAGTTGATCTTTTATGACTTTGAAAACGTCATGCTTTCTGATAAATTGCGTTTCACTCCTTAAGTGGTTAAGGAGTAAGTACTCATAATGATTTCTTCTTTTTCTACATGAAAATACATATAAGTGTGATATAATGTATGAGTTATAGTATATAGATGTAGGTACAGATATAAATTTAGGTAAAAATATGTCACGTTTATTTCATCTGGTCAGAGGGATAGTAGCAGAGTTTGCTAAATACTTTCATGCTTTATTTTCACATTATTTTAATAGTCCTGTGCTTTGTTTTGTGCTGTTTTCAGATGGACAGAAAAGCAGCTAAATTTGTATTTTTAAACTATAGGGTATTTTAAATTCTGGTCCTGCACTACTTTGACAAATCCATATATTCTTATATACATACCTAAATTCTACTTTCCAGGAAGTTTAAAGTTTATGTTGCTATCAAACTGGAGAACATTTTAAAATATTTGGTTTGCTGAAGAAGTTTTAGGTAATTATGGTAAAATTTATGGTATAGCTGTACAAATGTTATTTGCAAAAAGAACCAGCATCTATATGTTACTTCAAATCTCTATATTGGGTATACATTGCATTTTCTTAAGATCACAAATCATTTTCACACATCTTATTTCATTTGCTGTAGGATTTTCTTAAATTGAATTCTTTTGTATCATTCTGCCTATGGACATCCATAAAAGCTTTCTCTATGTTTTTGTCTTATCGAATGGAAACAAGCATATTCTTTTTTTACGGTAAAAACTGCTATTGAAAAGGGGAAAGATGGCAGAAGAGTAAGACGCAGAGATCACCTTCCTCCCCACAGATATATCAGAAATACATCTACACGTGGAACACCTACTGAACACTAGCAGAAAACCTCAGACCTCCCAAAAGGCAAGAAAGTCCCCACGTACTTGGGTAGGGCAAAAGAAAAAAGAATAAACAGAGACAAAAGAATAAGGACGGGACCTGCACCAGTGGGAGGGAGCTGTGAAGGAGGAAAGGTTTCCACACACTAGAAGCCCCTTCACGGATAGAGACTGCAGGTGGCAGAGCGGGGAACTTCAGAGCTGTGGAGGCGAGTGCAGCCACAGGGGTGCGGAGGGCAAAACGGAGAGATTCCTGCACAGAGGATTGGTGCCGACTGGCACTCACCAGCTGGAGAGGCTTCTCTCCTCACCTGCCAGGGCAGGCGGGGCTGGGAGCTGAGGCTCAGACTTCAGTCGGAGTGCAGGGAGAGGACTGGGGTTGGCGGCATGAACACACCCTGCAGGGGTTAGTGCACCACGGCTAGCCGGGAGGGAGTTCGGGGAAAAGTCTGGACCTGCCGAAGAGGAAAGAGACTTTTTCTTCCCTCTTTGTTTCCTGGTGCACGAGGAGCTCCAGAGACGGGCGCGAGCCGCGGCTAATAGCGCGGACCCCAGAGACCGGCATGAGACGCTAAGGCTGCTGCTGCCGCCACCAAGAAGCCTGTGTGCGAGCACAGGTCACTCTCCACACCTCCCTTCCGGAGGTGCAGCCCGCCACTGCCAGGGTCCCGAGATCCAGTGACAACTCCCCCGGGAGAACGCATGGCGTGCCTCAGGCTGGTGTAACGTCATGCCAGCCTCTGCCGCCGCAGGCTCGCCCCGCAATCCATACCCCTCCCTCCCCCCGGCCTGAGTGAGCCAGAGCCTCCGAATCAGTGGCTCCTTTAACCCCGTCCTGTCTGAGCGAAGAACAGACGCCCTCTTGTGACCTACACGCAGAGACGGGACCCAATCCAAAGCTGAACCCCGGGAGCTGTGCGAACAAAGAAGAGAAAGGGTAATCTCTCCCAGCAGCCTCAGGAGCACAGGATTAAATCTTCACAATCAACTTGATGTACCCTGCATCTGTGGAATAGCTGAATAGACAACAAATCATCCCAAATTGAGGAGGTGGACTTTGAGAGAAAGATTTATTTTTTCCCCTTTTCCTCTTTTTATGAGTGTGTATGTGTATGCTTCTGTGTGAGATTTTGTCTGTATATCTTTGCTTTCACCGTTTGTCCTAGGGTTCTATCTGTCCGTTTTTTCTGTTTTTCGTTTTTTTACTTTTTCAAAAAAATTTTCTTGATAATTATATTTTTATTTTAATAACTTTATTTTATTTTACCTTACTTTATTTTATTTTATTTTATCCTCTTTCTTTCTTTCTACTTTTTCACCCTTTTATTCTGAGCTGTGTGGATGAAAGGCTTTTGGTGCTGCAGCCAGGAGTCAGTGCTGTTCCTCTGAGGTAGGAGAGCCAACTTCAGGGCCCTGGTCCACAAGAGACCTCCGAGCTGCATGTAATATCAAATGGTGAAAATCTCCCAGATATCTCCATCTCAACACCAACACCCATCTTCACTCAACGACCAGCAAGCTACAGTGCTGGACACCCTATGCCAAACAACTAGCGAGACAGGAACACAACCCCACCCATTAGCAGAGAGGCTGCCTAAAATCATGATAAGTCCACAGACACCCCCAAAACACACCACCAGATGTGGAGCTTCCCACCAGAAAGACAAGAACCACCCTCATCCACCAGAGCACAGGCACTAGGCCCCTCCACCAGGAAGCCTACACAACCCACTGAACCAACTTTAACCACTGGGGACAGACACCAAAAACAATGGGAACTACGAACCTGCAGCCTGCAAAAAGAAGACCCCAAACACAGTAAGATAAGCAAAATGAGAAGACAGAAAAACACACAGCAGATGAAGGAGCAAGATAAAAACCCACCAGACCTAACAAATGAAGAGTAAATAGGCAGTCTACCTGAAAAAGAATTCAGAATAATAACAATAAAGATGATCCAAAATCTTTGAAATAGAATACAGAAAATGCAAGAAATATTTAACAAGGACCTAGAAAAACTAAAGATGAAACAAACAACGATGAACAACACAATAAATGAAATGAAAAATACTCTAGAAGGAATCAATAACAGAATAACTGAAGCAGAAGAACGGATAAGTGAATTGAAAGATAAAATAGTGGAAATAACTACTGCAGAGCAGAATAAAGAAAAAAGAATGAAAAGAACTGAGGACAGTCTTAGAGACCTCTGGGACAACATTAAATGCATCAACATTCGAATTATAGGGGTTCCAGAAGAAGAAGAGAAAAAGAAAGGGACTGAGAAAATATATGAAGAGAATATAGATGAAAACTTCCCTAATATGGGAAAGAAAATAGTTAATCAAGTCCAGGAAACACAGATAGTCCCATACAGGATAAATCCAAGAAGAAACATGCCAGGACACATATTAATCAAACTGTCAAAAATTAAATACAAAGAAAACATATTAAAAGCAGCAAGAGAAAAACAACAAATAATAGACAAGGGAATTCCCATAAGGTTAACAGCTGATCTTGCAGCAGAAACTCTGCAAGCCAGAAGGGACTGGCAGCACATATTTAAAGTGATGAAGGAGAAAAACCTACAACCAAGATTACTCTATGCAGCAAAGATCTCATTCAGATATGATATAGAAATCTAAACCTTTACAGACAAGCAAAAGCTGAGAGAGTTCAGCATCACCAAACCAGCTTTACAACAAATGCTAAAGGATCTTCTCTAGGCAAGAAACACAAGAGAAGGAAAACACATACAATAACAAACCCAAAACAATTAAGAAAATGGGAATAGGAACATACATATCGATAATTATCTTAAATGTAAATGGATTAAATGCTCCCACCAAAAGACACAGACTGGCTGAATGGATACTAAAACAAGACCCATATATATGCTGTCTACAAGAGACCCACTTCAGACCTAGAGACACAAACAGACTGAAAGTGAGGGGGTGGAAAAAGATATTCCATGCAAATGGAAACAAAAAGAAAGCTGGAGTAGCAATTCTCATATCAGACAAAATAGACTTTAAAATAAAGACTATTAGAAGAGACAAAGAAGGACACTACATAATGATCAAGGGATCGATCCAAGAAGAAGATATAACAATTGTAAATATTTATGCACCTCACATAGGAGCACCTCAATATATAAGGCAAATACTAACAGCCATAAAAGGGGAAAATGACAGTAACACATTCAAAGTATGGGACTTTAACACCCCACTTTCACCAATGGACAGATCATTACAAAATGAAAATAAGTGAGGAGACACAAGCTTTAAATGATACATTAAACAAGAAGGACTTAATTGATATTTATAGGACATTCCATCCAAAAACAACAGAGTATACATTTTTCTCAAGTGCTCATGGAACATTTTCCAAGATAGATCATATCTTGGGTCACAAATCAAGTGTTGGGAAATTTAAGAAAATTGAAATTGTATCAAGTATCTTTTATGACCACAACGCTATGAGACTAGATATCAATTACAAAAAAGATCTGTAAAAAATACAAACAAATGGAGGCTTAACAATACAATACTTAATAACGAAGTGATCACTGAAGAAATCAGAGAGGAAGTCAAAAAGTACCTAGAAACAGATGACAATGGAGACATGACGACCCAAAACCTATGGGATACAGAAAAAACAGTTCTAAGAGGGAAGTTTATAACAATACGATCCTACCTTAAGAAACAGGAAACATCTTGAATCAACAACCTAAACTTGCACCTAAAGCAATTAGAGAAAGAAGAACAAAAAACCCCAAAGTTAGTAGAAGGAAAGAAATCATAAAGATCAGATCAGAAATAAATGAAAAAGAAATGAAGGAAACAATAGCAAAAATCAATAAAACTAAAAGCTGGTTCTTAGAGAAGATAAATAAAATTGATAAACCATTAGCCAGACTCATCAAGAAAAAAAGGGAGAAGCCTCAAATCAATAGAATTAGAAATGAAAAAGGAGAAGTAACAACTGATGCAGCAGAAATACAAAAGATCATGAGAGATTACTACAAGCAACTCTATGCCAATAAAAAGGAAAACCTGGAAGAAATGGAAAAATGCTTAGAAATGCACAAGTTGCCAAGACTAAAACAGGAAGAAATAGAAAATATTAACAGACCAGTCACAAGCATTGAAATTGAAATTGTGATTTAAAATCTTCCAACAAACAAAAGCCCAGGACCAGATGGCTTCACAGGCGAATTCTAACAACCATTTAGAGAAGAGATAACACCTATCCTTCTCAAACTCTTCCAAAATATAGCAGAGAGAGGAACACTCCCAAACACATTCTATGAGGCCACCATCACCCTGATACCAAAACCAGACAAAGATGTCACAAAGAAAGAAAAATACAGGCCAATATCACTGATGAACATAGATGCAAAAATCCTCAACAAAATACTAGCAAACAGAATCCCACAGCACATTAAGAGGACCATAAAGCATGATCAAGTGGGGTTTATTCCAGGAATGCAAGGATTCTTCAATATACGGAAATAAATTAATGTGATACACCATATTAACAAATTGAAGGAGAAAAACCATATGGTCATCTCAATAGATGCAGAGAAAGCTTTCGACAAAATTCAACACCCATTTATGATAAAAACCCTGCAGAAAGTAGGCATAGAGGGAACTTTCCTCACCATAATAAAGGACATATATGACAAACCCACAGCCAACATCATCCTCAATGGTGAAAAACTGAAAGCATTTCCACTAAGATCAGGAACAAGACAAGGTTGCCCACTCTCACCACTCTTATGCAACATAGTTTTGGAAGTTTTAGCCACAGCAATCAGAGAAGAAAAGGAAATAAAAGGAATCCAAATTGGAAAAGAAGAAGTAAAGCTGTCATGTTTGCAGATGACATGATACTATACATAGAGATTCCTAAAGACGCTACCTGAAAACTACTAGAGCTAATCAACGAATTTGGTAAAGTAGCAGGATACAAAATTAATGCACAGAAATCTCTGGCATTCCTACACACTAATGATGAAAAATCTGAAAGTGAAATCAAGAATACACTCCCATTTACCACTGCAACAAAAAGAAAATAATATCTAGGAATAAAGCTACCTAAGGAGACAAAAGACCGGTATGCAGAAAATTATAAGACACTGATGAAAGAAATTAAAGATGATTCAAATAGATGGAGAGATATACCATGTTCTTGGATTGGAAGAATCAACATTGTGAAAATGACTCTACTACCCAAAGCAATCTACAGATTCAATGCAATCCCTATCAAACTACCACTGACATTTTTCACAGAGCTAGAATAAAAAAAAAATCAGAATTTGTATGGAAACACAAAAGATCCCGAATAGCCAAAGCAACTTGAGAACACAAAATGGAGCTGGAGGAATCGGGCTCCCTGACTTCAGACTATACTACAAAGCTACAGTAATCAAGACAGTATGGTACTGGCACAAAAACAGAAATATAGATCAATGGTACAGGATAGAAAGCCCAGAGGTAAACCCTCACAGATATGGTCACCTTATCTTTGATAAAGGAGGCAGGAATGTACAGTGGAGAAAGGACAGCCTCTTCAGTAAGTGGTGCTGGGAAAACTGGACAGGTACATGTAAAAGTATGAGATTAGAACACTCCCTAACACCATAAACAAAAATAAGCTCAAATGGATTAAAGACCTAAATGTAAGGCCAGAAACTGTCAAACTCTTAGAGGAAAACATAGGCAGAACACTCTATGACATAAATCACAGCAAGATCCTTTTTGACCCACCTCCTAGAGAAATGGAAATAAAAACAAAAATAAACAAATGGGACCTAATGAAACTTCAAAGCTTTTGCACAGCAACAGAAAGCATAAACAAGACCAAAAGACAACCCTCAGAATGGGAGAAAATATTTGCAAATGAAGCAACTGACAAAGGATCAATCTCCAAAATTTACAAGCAGCCAATGCAGCTCAATAAAAAAAAAAACAAACAACCCAATCCAAAAATGGGCAGAAGACCTAAATAGACATTTCTCCAAAGAAGATATACAGACTGCGAACATACACATGAAAGAATGCTCAACATCATTAATCATTAGAGAAATGCAAATCAAAACTACAATGAGATATCATCTCACACCTGTCAGAATGACCATCATCAAAACATCTACAAAGAATAAATGCTGGAGAGGGTGTGGAGAAAAGGAAACAGTCTTGCACTGCTGGTGGCAGTGTGAATCGGTACAGACACTATGGAGAATAGTATGGAGGTTCCTTAAAAAACTACAAATAGAACTACCACATGACACAGCAATCCCACTACTGGGCATATACCCTGAGAAAACCATAATTCAAAGATTCATGTATCAAAATGTTCGTTGCAGTTCTATTTACAATAGCCAGGAGATGGAAACAACCTAAGTGTCCATCATAGGATGAATGGATAAAGAAGATATGTCAAATATATACAATGGAATGTTACGCAGTCCTAAAAAGAAATGAAATTGATCTATTTGTAATGAGGTGTATGTACCTAGAGTCTGTCATACAGAGTGAAGTTTGTCAGAAAGAGAAAGACAAATAACATATGCTAACACATATATATGGAATTTAAGAAAACAAAATGTCATGAAGAACCTAGGGGTAAGACAGGAATAGAGACACAGACCTACTAGAGAATGGACTTGAGGATATGGGGAGGGTGAAGGGTAAGCTGTGACAAAGTGAGAGAGTGACATGGATATATATACACTACCAAACGTAAAATAGATAGCTAGTGGGAAGCAGCCACATAGCACAGGGAGATCAGCTCGGTGGTTTGTGACCACCTAGGGGGGTGGGATAGGGAGGGTGGGAGGGAGGGAGACACAAGAAGGAAGAGATATGGGAACATATTGATTCACTTTGTTATAAAGCAGAAACTAACACACCATTGTAAGGCAATTATACTCCAATAAAGATTTAATAAAACAAAACTGCTATTGAAAATTCTACTTCCCAATCTCAATTATCTCACACTTTACTGTTTTTGTGATATTCTGCATTATAACAGTACTCACTGAAAGAAATTTAATAAAAACTAATTTCTCTGACCTTTAAAATAACATTTAATGGCTATTTACATTTTGAAATAGTTTGTTTTATGTACCACTCACCATCATAAAACTGATATTTTTCAGAGTAAATATTCAGTACTACGTCTTGTTTATAGATTTTCACAGATAAATCTATTTCCTTAGTAGATTTGTTATTTATGTTTTCAAAATATATTATGTAGCCTTCTGTTTTTCACCTTTTGTTTTTAAAGGAAAAAACACAGGTATAGTGACTGGTAAAAGTTGATGGGGATGTGAATGCAGGAGGATGCTGCTACTATGCATTTGGGGACTTAAGCCACTGTAATTGCCTCATGCAGACCTGAGAACCTTAGTACATTAATCAGATTGGAAACATTTTTCCAGCAGGGTTAAGGTTATTTAGCCCAGATTCTTCTTTTGCCTACTAAGGATCTTTTAGAGGGAAAGTAGTTTCATATCAACTACACATAAATTAATATCATAAGACCTCATAATTAAGCACTATTATATTTAGAGTGACTTTCAGAGCATTGAATTTCTAATAATTATGATTCTCAAAGGTATGATGACATGTTATGATTATTTTAGAGATGGATAACCTGGGACAAGAAAGTTTTCACTTTACCAAGATCTCATAGCTGGGAGAGGCATTGAAAGATTCAGATATAAAATTAGAATAATTCTAACCCATAAAATAATCAGAGTATTATGTACTTGGAACTAGGTTAACATTATAGCATTACTCTTACAGAAAATATATATTATAAAGTTGTGAGTGTGAATGGGAATGTCTCTATCAAGTGTAAATACTATGGGTATTCTCTTTAAGCACATGTCTATGGGATGTGTTTCATGGTTTGTACAACTGCCTTCCACATTTCCCCTTCTGTATTCATAGACAGCTTGAAACAATTCATTTCCAACCTGATTTTATTTCCCTCATAAACAATTTTGGCTTTGTTATCTGGATGTCAAATGATATTTTCCTTTTTTTAAAGTTTAGTAGTTTTATAAAATCATTTCTAGATTTTTATAATTATGGCATGATTTTCCTAAGTTCATGGTATTCATTATAAATGTGTAAGTTCAAATACATTTTTTAATAAAGGAAGTTGATTTTAATTACAGAAGTTAGTATGTGTTGTTTTCCATTGCTTCAGTTTTCTTTGTGTTGACCCCATGTTGGGTGTTCTAGGGCTATATTCTACATCTTTGCTCTCAAATCTGTTGAATTTCTATTCACTTGTGATATTTTCAGTTTAGTTTACTTTCCTACAATCAATTTTTTCTTTTCTTTGTAAATCTTTTCTACTGAATTTTAATTATTTCCCTTCATCAGTTTTTTGTTTTGTGTTTTCATTTTTCTCTAATCAGTCATACCTGAGTTTCTCTAGTTCCGATTATACTCTTCTTTCATATCTTCAATTGTATTCTTGATTTTTTTAGCTTATTTTGAAATAATATAGTTTTGCTTTTCACATTTTGTTACCATGTCTTTCTAGTGACTTCATGTTTGTTGGGATCTCATTCAAGTAATTATTCTCTTTTTCCTCGTTGATCTTTGATTGAGCTACAAATGACATTCGTTACTCATATTCCATGTTTGAACACAGTGGTTTTTCTGCACATTTACAGGGAAGCTTCTATGTAGGTGGCTGGGTGTGGACCAGGAAACATTTTCTAGATTCATGATTCTAAGTTTCTCTCTTTTGCTATGACAAAAATATATTTTTAAAATGTGCTTCTATTTTCTAAGACCTTCCTTTCTATTCCTTTCCTGTCATGTATTTGAAGCTTCTCTTACTTTTGATCCTAGTTTTTCTCTCCTTCACGTTTTTGATTCTCCTCCCAATGGTTTCTTCTCCCAAGAAGAGCTCGGGCTGCTTATTCTGATGAGTTATTTCCTCCTAGGCCAAATCAGCACCACTGGACCGTCTTCAATCCTGTGGCCTTTATTGAACTCTTCCAATGTCAACTCTTGTCCTTAAGTCAGCCCAGCAAGTTTTTACTACGCATCACAACTTCTCTTTTTGTTAAGGATTTCGAGTTTCTTGGATCTGTGGTTTCACTGTCTTCTGTTTCATGCCACAGAGTTGCTCATTTTATGCCACAGAGTTGCTCATGCCACAGAGTCAGCTTGGTTGCTGAGAGTGGCCCAGCTTCTTGGATTTTGAGGTTTATGGGATACTTTTCACTTTTTTTTTGAAGATATTATCTAGGGGGTTTCAGCTTTGTCATTACAGTTGCTTATTTGCTTTGTTCTTTTATGAGGGGTTCTCTGAGATTGAAAAACTACCTTGACATTGTGATCTTGTTCTCATTCTTCCATCCACCTATTCCACAGTAAATATCAAGCAGTGTAAGGACTTTTGTAAAGGGAGGAAGGTTTTCATGGTTTATGTGGATATATATATGGATACAAATACAGATATGTATACATGTGAATATGTATATGCAGTCCTCTCAAAGATTTAGTCCTGTGCTTCCAAATATTGTCCTGTCCAAAAGTTTTTTACATGATATAACTCTAAAAGCTACTATTTTTTTTCCCTTTCATGTCTCTTTACCTCAGTGGAAGCCACCTTGAAGCAGTTAAAAAACACTAAGTAGGAAGTTTCACCCTAAATCTAATCTTTACTTCAAGTCACGTTATTTACCTAAAAAGTTTTACTAGGCCTTTGTTGTCAAAGTTTTTTGAAATCCAATCCCTCATTGTTTGGGGTCTAAAAGCATTCAGTTTTTTTCTATTTTGGAGATCCTCAAATTTCTGGACAATTTATTTTTTTGTTTACATTGTCCAATCAGCCACTTATTTCATGGGTCCATTTGTTCTTGTGATGTTTGTAGGCTACTGTATGTAAGAGATTTACCAAATACTTGAGAATTATCCAAGTTTTAAATCTTTGAAATTAGTTCCCTTGCTGGTCCTAACATTATAAGATTTTATTCCTAATAGCAGCATCTTTGAAGATACTATTTCTCTATAGGACAGAGGAAAGTAGCTTTTATGGAAGTAACAAGTCACACCTGGAATACAAGTGACTTAATTATTTTATAAATGATTTTATTTATATTATGAAGATATATGTTTTACTCACCTCACTGTGTGATGCATGAAAACAAGTTCTTGCCTTCATCTTCCTCCAGGTGGTGCTTTAAAAATCTGAGCTTCTTGCATTGTATAAGCACTCATGCCTGCTATTACAAGTAGCTTCTTTGGTTACATGGCAGGAAAAGAGAGGACTGAATCTTTTTATTAGGGCCACAGTCCACTGACAATAACTCAGTTACATGACAAAACCAAACTATAAAAGAAGCCTAGTAATGTAGTTTTCCTTTTTGATCAGGAAGGTACTAGAGTATGGGGAACCCATGACATCTACATAAATGTAGTAAGTCTCTCTTTTTGTCATAATATAGTGGACCCATATTTTTAGGACATTCCAAACACATGAAATATTTCCTTTTACTCTTCCTTTGTAATTTAATAAAATATTTTCCCAAAGTCATCTCAAAAGTTACTTTAATTACCAGTTTTAAAAAAAAATTGGATGTTATAATAGAATCCAGGATATGCAGAAAAACTTAACTTGAGGACAGGAACAGTAGATGATGAAGGAAATTAGCAGTGTGAAGTATGTAACGATGTTTCCAGAAAACTTGCATGAGAAGGCAGTAACTAATGCTCAGAATAAAATCTGAAAATTCTGAATGTGGTGGGAACCATAAGTAAACTTAAAACTTAGCATCAAACCAGTAATGAAGTTTAACTTTTAATGAACATGTACCTATAAGATTTTTTTCTTAAAAATAGGGCCATAGCACAGAAAAATGACATATAAGAGGCAAAACATATATATGTACAGATTTTAAGTTTATCTTGGACCTTTGTCAACTTATAAAAGTTATATTCACACTGAACTATATTTTATAGGATAAAAAGTAATGATATTTCAATGACAGAAATTATATCTCTTGGAGTACAATGTGGAATTTGTAATGAATTAACTTAAGAAAATAGAATCAGAGAAATGTCTTAACTAAAATTTTGAGAACAGAAAACTTAGTCAAAGACAGACTCAGTTTTAAAAACATGGATGAAATACACTGCTTTATGAAATTTTGCATTCCATAAAAAATTATTTTGTGAAATATGTCATACTAACATAGAAGACAATATAAAAACACACTTACATTCTTAAGAATAACTGTAAAACCATAACTGTACAATTATCATTCAGGTTAAGCAACAGAAGATTTTTAGTATCTTTAAAAATACTTATGCTCATGCACATGTTCCCATCCACATCATCTTCTTACTCTTTCCTACTCCAGAAATTATTCACTTTTGTAATAATAATTACACTAATAATCTTTTAATAAAACAATACTGTACTAGATATATGAGCAAGGTAAATATTTCTTGGCCCTTTCATTAGACTCCCAGTGCATCACACCAAAGGTAACTCTAAGTTTGTGTTTCCTTTTGTAAACTTTCAATATACTGGACTTTGGCCCATGCAGTAACAAGGATATAGATTTTTTTTTTTTTTCGGTACGCGGGCCTCTCACTGTTGTGGCTTCTCCCGTTGTGGAGCACAGTCTCCGGATGCGCAGGCTCAGCAACCATGGCTCACGGACCCAGCCGCTCGGCGGCATGTGGGATCTTCCCGGACCAGGGCTCGAACCCGTGTCCCCTGCATCGGCAGGCGGACTCTCAACCACTGCGCTACCAGGGAAGCCCTAGAAGTATTTTTTTTAATGCAAAAAAATGGCAATATCATAACAGGGCTCTGTACTTTTCCATTTGATATGTTTAATGATGCTTTCTACGTCAGTGGTATGAATATACTTCATTCCTTCTAAAAGTCGAGTGTTTCATTATAGACCCAAATGACAATTTATCTGACCCCTGTTTTTGGCAAACTGGCTGTTGTCAGGATTTGTTTTAAAATGTGAAGGTTGTTGCAATGAATATCCTCATACTTATATGCCTGGTATTCTTATTTTAGAGAATATCTTTTAAATTATTCCCAGCAGTGGAATAAGTGTGTCTTTTATAAGTACAATTTTTTCACGGTTGTTGGATGGGGGCATATTAGAGTCTTTGGGGAGTTGTGCTGCACATTTTGAAGGAAACACTATTCTTGGCATCCCCACTGTTAGTAATTGAAGAATTTCCTAATGGGACTGTGCCAGGCACATAACTTATTGAAGATGTTTTATAGTATAAAGCCTAAATAGAATTATATTTGCCTAAATTGAAATGTACATGAGTAGAGCTCATGCTGTCATGAAGAAATAATTAAAAAATAAATGATTCCTAGATGAGTCAACTTAATCTAAAATACTGTATAACTGAAAATAAAATCATGAAATTTCCTTAGGTTCTTAAAAATAATACATTTTTCTGAAAACCTGGTGATTTATTTATAATCCATATTACCCTTTCATAATAATATATAACTAAATAAGTTTAGTATTGCACATAAACTTTTGATTTCAACAAATCTTTTTAATACATAGTAATTAAGATAAACTACTGTCATGTATACCTGCTGAGAAATCAGAAATTACTCAATGCAATTTTCTTTTTTTAATAATCATGTAAGGTAACCAAGAACTAAAATAGTCCCCATTTATTTCTTTTTTCTGTACTATCATTTATTTTCAAGAAGTGATATCATTCAAAGGAAGAGAGAAACAAATGATTCAGCACAAGCACGTACAATTTCACCTTAATTTTCTCTGCTAAACTGAACAGCTTAATCTGAAAAAAGTCTTTTACACAATGTATTCAAATAGTTAAATTCTTGAAATAAATTTCTTCCCAGTTGGTAATCATTGTACTCTGATTCATAGAGTGTCCTTATTGCACAAGAAGAGAAATGGGAGAGTGAATTGTAAAATGCATAGACAGTTGTCAAAAATGTTCTCCACTGAGTAGCATAAGATAAGATGTATGGCCCTGATATATATTTTTTTAATTTGTATTTTTTCTTAAATCAAGAAGACATTTGTTTACTTAACTGTTTAGTAAAGAATCCTGATAAATGAGGACTTTAAGCCCATCCAACCTCAATAATGTTGCTGCTAGACTATGGCTCTAAACAAAGTTGATCCTTCAACTACTGGGTGATTCAATAAAAGAGTAATGGACAGTCACTCTCCCCCTTTCAGAGTGTAAAATAATACATATTACTCTGGTCCTGCTTTGTTCTCAGCAGTAAGCTTTCCTTTCTCCTTTCATCTCCCTTCCTTCCTCCCTTCCTCCCTCCCTCCCTCCCTCCTTTCCTTCCTTCCTTCCTTCATTCCTCACTTCCCCCCTCTCTACCTTCCTTCTTCCCTCCCCACTCCCTCCCTTCTTCCCTTCCTTTCCCCACCTTTGGCCAGTTTGATGGTTTGACCCATTGTGAACAGGAATCACATATTAAGCTGATCTAAAACCATTGAAACCATAATATATGCTAGCAGTCATTATTTTATTTATTCCCAAGCTTCATTTTAAAATTAAAACAATATAGTTAATCAAATCTCTGTGCTTAATGGATTCTTATTCTCAATATTTATCATGTTTAATAATAACTTTTTAATGGAATTATGTTTTGGAGCCAGAGTGGAGAGGTTAGAACAGTGAGAGTGGAGAGAAATTTAAAATCTTTTTTTTTTCTTTCAAGTTTTCTCTCATTTGGTTGTTCAAGGATAAACCTTAAGTGGATATTTTTATTGAAGTGTTTTCAATTAATATTAGAAATACTGATTCAAGCCATTTGCCAGATAAAATTTTCTTTATTGTCCTGATTTAAAGAGATGAATGTGAGATTGCACTCAGACACAAGGAGAGGTAACTTACTTTGCAACGCCTTTCGAGTTTACTGAAACTGTTTTGTCCTCATTTGAAAAATGTATTCTATTAAAAAAAATACTCATATACATATAGATAATCAATGAAACAGCTCTAAATCTTTATTACCTAAAATCTCAATGAGTGTGCTATCTCTTTTTGACTTCTTTGCCTTGTTTTCTTTTTTCCCCTTGACGTGTCAAATCAGTGTACATCCTACATCCCTGTGTTTTCTCCTGTCAAACGAGGGCTTGTTTAGATTATTTTAGATTAGTGTTTTCCTGCATAAGATACCAGATTCTTAACTTTATATAAGGGTAATAATAGGGCCTCTTATGCTGTTATCAGAATTTGAAAGAACTTAATTGGTACAGTGCACTTATCTAAATGGTTATTTCTTCAATTTAACAATATTGCTGATAATTTTCTTTGAGGCTGATTTTTCCCACTTTATTTTATTTTATTTTATTTTTTTGTGGCACACGGGCCTCTCACTGTTGTGGCCTTTCCCGTTGCAGAGCACAGGCTCCGGACGCGCAGGCTCAGCGGCCATGGCTCACGGGCCCAGCCACTCCGCGGCATGTGGGATATTCCCGGACCGGGGCACGAACCCGTGTCTCCTGCATCGGCAGGCGGACTCTCAACCGCTGCGTCACCAAGGAAGCCCTATAACATCATGTTTTGATAACTTGGAAAATACTGCCTAACCATGAATTTTCCTAATAGTTACCCATTTTATTATGCACTATCAAAATACACACATACACTAAAATCCATTATTTTTAAATGTCTTTGAGTACTGTGTGGCTGTCACTGGGGACACTAGTTTTCTAAAATTCTAATTTTTCCCTGGAAGTTCAAATTTTATCATCATCAGTAAATACTGTCAGGTGTTTTCTTTTTGCCAAATATTCATGTTTGAATAACCATCATTTGTCTTTCAGTCATTCTTTCAAGTAAAAATGGTGTTCCGTGAAAAAAGCATCTAGTTCAGCTGATAGCTCACACAATTGTATGAGTGTTTTTGCTGTGGGTAACAATTATACCAGTATGTAGTTGAAATGCTTCATGCCTTGTTCCTATGTCTTTACCCAGAATATTAAAGAAATATATTCACAAAGGTCAAAGTTTGATAGCATTAATAATTATTACTGTTTCCTCAAGGACATTCTTAAGTGAAATAGGCTTTTTTTTTTTTCTTGTGAGTGCTTGGCAGTGAACAATAAAATGGCAACTGGTACAGTTTGGTGCCAACACACTTAAACACCATTGTTTAAGACTAGTGACATCTTAGTGTTATTTTGAAAGTGGTTTGGCCTTAGGAACCCTGAAATTGTCTTTGGGACCCTCAATTTTTCACAAACCACACTCTGAGAACCACCAGGAAGGAGACATCCCACTTCTCCCCTACCCCACAGCAAAGCAGAGAAGTTAAACAACACAGAAGTTTATTCCTTTCCCACATACCAATCTGACCAATGTAATCTGGAAAGGGAATTCTTTTTCCCAAGATGAATCAGGAAGCTAGTTTCTGCCGTTTTGTGGTTAACACCATCCCAAGGAAGTTGTCTCCATCAGCATGACTGCCAGTCTATCCATGTTGCAGCTTGTGGGAAGAGGAAAGAAAAATTCGTGGGCAATTATTGTTTGTAAATCTGTAAAACAGAGGTTGCACAACTTTCCAACCATGTTTCATTG
Organism: Grampus griseus; assembly: GCF_964374135.1. Lineage (NCBI taxonomy): Eukaryota > Metazoa > Chordata > Mammalia > Artiodactyla > Delphinidae > Grampus > Grampus griseus. The sequence continues at coordinate 15,308,332 of NC_139019.1, forward strand.
ACAACAACTTGGTTCAGTCTAGTTACTAGAAGAGCTAGAAAACTAGATGCTATGCATATGCCCCAGAAAAGGAAAGGATGGGTTTTGAGTGTGTGTATGTGTGTGTGTGGTGTGTGTGTGTGTTTGTGTATGTGTCTTGGTGGAGGGAGGGGATAGAGAGGCGATCTCCCATGAATTTTGAATTTCAAGCACTTAAAAAAAAATCTGAAGCTTCCAATTAAATGGAACAATTTATATTTCAAAGAAATATATAATTACAGCAATTTAAAAATTAGTTTAGTAGATTACTGGGCAAAAAGAACCATAGAATCTTATTGGCAGACAACTTATCATTTACTTGTTAGTTGAAAGAAAAACTAAGGACTCCTAGTTTTGGTTACCTCATCTAAGAAAAATACTTCAGAAAATGTTCTAAACAACTCTAAGTGACTCAAAATAGATACTTTAAGAGGAGAGAAAATTAAAGAAGAAAAGGTAGTGACTGATGACATTTTATATATAATTAATGCAATGATAGTGTGCTTGGGATTTTGTACTATCAAGGCTAAGCAATATTTGCGATATGGAGTTTTCATATAGCAAAGGAAAAAGTAAAACTAAACTACTGTAGATAGCACAATAACATTTTAGAAAATAACAGAACAGGTGAGCTGGAGCAAGGGGAAATGAATACATTCTTTTAAGATTGAAATCTCTTAAATAAGGTAAAATATTATTTTGTGTAATGATAAAAGACAATTTTCTTGGAGGACACATTCCTCATAAAACTGTAAGCACCAAAGCATTTAGAATTCCAAACGTAAAGCTTAATTGATTAGAAATGCAGGAGAACTTGATAAAAATAGAATGATACTCAGGGACTAGAATATATCTTTTACAGAATTAGAAAGATCTAATAGAGATAAATAAGTGAGAACATATAGGAACTGAATACTGTAAAAACTCCATTCAAACATAAATATCTGATTTTGCATTCTATGAATATTGAATATATGTATATTTTATTAGCGTCCAAGGAACACTTACAAAATTGCTCATGTACTTAGATGTAAGTCTTAAAGTTTTTTAAAAAGTGCATATTTCAAAGGCTACAACCATGGTCATAAATTTAACAAACTTAGAAATAAATTGTAAAAATATGTTATAAAAATTTGAACTGCTTTAATATAAGAAACTTGGTTATATTCAATGACCTGAATCCAAAAAGGAAATATTCCTGAAATTACAATCTTCAGGAAAGGCAATAAAAGGGAATATAATTAATAACAAAACTGATGACAGATCACTTGAACATGTTTTAAAAGCTTTTGTATGTAAAACTGACTAAAAATAATTGGGGTAAATCCTCATCTTGTATTAGCTAGCTTTGCTGCACTAACAAATAAGCCTAAAATCTCAGTGGCTTATAGCATCTAAGATTTCTTTCTTGCTGATATCATAGGAGGGCTGCATTGGCTGTAGCTCTTCTCCAGGCTACAGGGACCTAGGCTGGGACTCAGGTTGAGGTATCAGTAACCACATGGAAAGTGCCATTTTCATGGCTCAGGGAGAAGCAACAAACACACAACTGCATTTAAAGCATTTGCTTGCACTTTGCCACTCAGATATTATTTGTCAAACAAATCACGTGTGGTCAGTGACACACACATTACTTATTCAGAGTCTCTGAAATTCACCAGACAAGGACAGGAAAATACCATCCTTTTATTGGGATAGGAAAGGAGAGAATGATTTTGAAAAATAAAATAATCTTCCATGTATCTTACGTCCAAAAACTCAACACAAATCAAAATTAGCTGGGGTAGCAGGCACTAAAAATTAAAGCTAAAATTAATATAAAATAATATTATGTTAGAAATGAGAAAGTATACACAGCCACAGGTACAGAAGTCATTGATTCAATCATATTAATATAATTTAATACATGTGAATTTATGGAAACAAATTTAAGGAGTAATGAAACAGATAATGTTCTAGCTCAGCAAAATTTACCAAATTATTAAAGAAGTATGTCCTTACTAAACTAATTATTAGATAAATTGTTAACTTATAAATGATGTTTTCACAGCTGAGATATATCTAATCTTTAAAAAAGAAATGTTACTTAACTATCCCCAGAAACATTCATTTTATACTGATTGAAAAACTTTATACGAAAAACTTTGTATCATTAAAAATGGGAAATCATAGATTATTTTAATTATAGATATATATCCAAATTTTAAATAAATTTTTACCAAATATAGTCAGGTAGAGGGTCAGAAAATTACAATGTATTTCTTTTAATGGAAGGATAAAGTCAATATTAGAAAAATCATCAAAATAAGTTATTATATCAGGAAATTAATGGTGTTAAAAAAGTCATGGTATATTAATAGGTGCTTAAAAGGAGCTTGTGAATGTCTAGGAAACTTTCTTCGAATAGGCTTAAGTAGCATAGAGATAGAAGAGACTTATTTCATGTTATAATTCTAAACAGAAAATTAGGCTCCTTTTGCAAAGCTAATGCTTCATTATAACCCACTCCAAATCTCAGTGGCTTCCAACAACCACATTTATTTTCCTACTGTGATGGTTAATTTTACCTGTTAACTTTTGACTAGGCTGTGGTTGCTTGGTCAACACTAGTCTAGATTTGCTGTGAAGGTATTTGTAGATGTGATCAACATTTATAATCAGTCAACTGCAAGTAAAGCAGATTACTCTCCATGATGTGGGTGGCCTCATCCAATCATTCGAAGGCTTTAAGAGCAAAGACTGAGCTGTCTCAAAGAAGGAATTCTACCTCAAAACTGCCATAGAAATCCTGCCTGAGTTTCCAGTCTGCTGGCCTGCACTACAAATTTCAGACTTGCCTGCACTCAAAAATCTCATGATTCTTAACAATAAATCTTTCTTTCTCTGTCTCGATCTCTGTCTCGGTCTCTCTCTCCTCTATGTTTCTTATATACTATATATAGAACATATATGTAAATTCATATATATCTATGAATTCATAGAATGTCTTATATAGGATATCTATGAATTTATGTATTTATATGGATATATATATCTGGGATATGTATATGAAATATATCTGGGATATCTATACCTCATTGGTTCTGTTTCTCTCAGGTTCAAGTCTACCACACATAAATTCACCCCATGCCCAACTTGAAGGGGCAGTGGATTCTTACTTACAAGTCTGCCAAAAGACAAGGCAATACAGCACACAATCCCATTTAAAGCCTCTGCTTGAATTGCATCTAATCACATCTCTGTCCAAAGCACATCTCTGACCAAGACAAAATCAGAGGGATGGGCAAGTTCACATTAACCCATGGAAGAAGGAGGAATTTTTTTTAGAAAAGCCTACACATGACAGTACCAAAATTCAAATGTCAATTTTTGTGTAAATGAGAGAAAAGAGGAGTTCCATATATCATAATTATTTATTATTAGTCGGGAAATTTTGATTAATAAGTCAGTAAAGTAAAATAAGTGGTTTTAAAAAACATTCAAAAATAATACATGAAATCATTAATTTTTAGGTTAATTTGGTTAATTTGCTTTAGGTTAATTTGCTTTTGGAGAAATCCATTTTCTGGTAAATTACACTAAAAACAGAATAATTATTAGCATTTGTCTAGGCAAATGAAAAATATAGATAAATAAGCATACATTACAATTTTTGTATTGAAAATGATCAGCTTGTATGAAATGTAAAAATGATCCCATTACAAAATGACAAAGAATCTTTAAAATATTTAGAGTTAAAGGCAACAGTAAAGCTCTGGACTTTAAAAAGAAGTATTGAACCTTAACAGAAGACCTGAACAAGTAAAAATCTATACCATAATTTTGGAAAGGAAGATTTAGTATATATAAAATATTCAATCATAAGTATATAAATTAATGGTAGTAAATATATTTGATACTATTCTACATAGCATCTCAAATTTTAAATTAATTAATGATTTCAATTTTACTTGAACAACATGTATTGGAAAATTGTCAAAAATACTTTAGAATAAAGGTAATGAAAAATATTTGTCTAACTAGATGATAAATTTTGGATAATGAGGACTATAATATTAACATTGACCAAAATATCTTTAGGGCAGAATAGAAATATTCCATTAATATTTTATTAATATTTATTGTTCCTTCCTATTGTCTTGTAGCTTAGGGACAAGTGGGGAATCGGATGTTAGCAGTATGAGTTAATGCCTCCTGATTGTATTTAACTAGGTTTTCAAAAACAAGGAGCACAGAAAAGAACTGCAAGAGTGAAAAGGGATAGGATTTACAAATGCAATGTATTTTTATTTTTTATTATTATTATTTTTTTTATTTTTTTGCGGTACGCGGGCCTCTCACTGTTGTGGCCTCTCCTGTTGTGGAGCACAGGCTCCGGACGCGCAGGCTCAGCGACCATGGCTCACAGGCCCAGCTGCTCTGCGGCAAGTGGGATCTTCCCGGACTGGGGCACGAACCCGTGTCCCCTGCATCGGCAGGCGGACTCAACCACTGCGCCACCAGGGAAGCCCTGCAATGTATTTTTAAATGAGAAAAGCAAAGTATGGAGATGTGTATATAATAAATTACTTATTATAATTTTTGTAAAATAGAAAATGTTAAGGAGTCTAGGCATTCATAAAATTAGTTGCATTGGATACATGTGAGTAATAAGATGCATGATGTGGAAGGATTTTGGTCTTGCTGGTTACTTTGATGGAAGAAGAGGTGAAGAAGTTAAGCAAAAACAAGAGTAACAACAAAAACCCTAATATTCTAGTAGAAGAGGTCATGCCAAAGCCTCCCTAACCCATCATTTGCAGGAGTGCAGGGTGGCTGAACATGAGGACACTCCAAAAGGCAGGTAGGTGCATCCACTTTGGAGTTTATTTCATTCTCCCTATTTGAAGGTCAGGCTGAACAGAACTGAGAGAAATCTGGTCCTCATTTAAGTACATTTACCAAACACAGGAGACAGTGAACAGAAATAAAATTGCTCTTCTCAGATTCCCCTTAACTAAGACTTTCTCAGCTGCCAGATCAAACAAATTCCATTCAATTCCAATCAGTTACATTCATTGTCATGGTGTGTACTAAGGGCTCACTATACTCCAGTCAATGTACTAAGCATGGGGGGAGAGAATGTTGAATAAAGCAAGCACAGTTCTGGTCATTTCAGCATAATTCATGGTATAGAATGATAGTAATCTAACAATAACAATAAACTCAGGAAAGCTCTGGTAGTGCACATGCACAGTGTTCAGAAGCACATGATTGGGGCACATATCTCAATTTAAGTGGGCCAGTGAGGTTTTCCCAGAAAGAGTGGGTCAAATCTGAGACCTAAATGGTAAATATATGTACTCTGTGGGTATCAAACATGACTCCACAAATATTATTCATGAACAAACACCACATTTCAGGTGTTTCCCCTTCATTGCAGAATGAGAAATACATTGATTTCAGGCCATAAAAAAATACAGTATAACAGTAAATTAAGGTGAAGCCAGGCTTCTCATTGCAGAGAAAGACCATACTGTAAAAGATGATAAATAGAAGTTTCAAAGCCTGTGTTTTTACTTTATTATATGAATCATGTAAATGTGTATTGCAAAAACAAGAGAACAACAGAAGTACAAATTCATTTACTAAGAGGAAAGATATACAAATGGGAAGAATTTCTAATATGAAGTAAAAATAAAAAGGTGCTACTTATGATAAAAATTCTAATAGCTACATCAAAATATTTCAGATATTTATTTAACATCTCAGAAACCTTGTGGGGTATATAATATGTTAGAAAAATCAAAATGCGGTAGTAGAATTTAAATCTGGGCCAAAAGCACTAGAGAGCCAAATTAATATTACATAACCACTAAGCTGAGTTCAAAACTCAAAGCTCTCCTCCTCTAAGCAGAAGTATAAAACAAAGAAGAAAATAATGAAATAAGTTATTATAAGTGCAAAATTGGAATGAGAGATCCAGCAAGAAGAGGTCAGACAGACAGGATTGAAAGATAATTACCATTTTATGGAAGAATACTTCACCTGAATTTGAAGATGAAAGGATTCATTGATATAGGAGGAAATATCCTAAAGCTATATAGTAAATATTGTGAATTTTTGAAATCCAGGAATAAAGAGAGAACCCTACAAATATCCAAGTAAAAACAGCACACGCACAGACAATTACACTTATTATACATATTAGCAATATGGGAAGAGTAATTATAATGTCTCAGTTTCTCAGTTATGAGTAGCACACAGTGGCTGGCCCAACTGTTCTCATTCTGAAGATAACTTAGACTGATATCAACAGGATTGCAAGCAGTAACACTGACCTCAAACACACTCCTTCTGTTCCTAGGTCTATCAGTCACCGTAATAAGTTCCATGGGTACCAACAGGTTTTACTTCAGACAATTAAGATATAGTCTGAGGTCAGTCTATAACCAAAGGAAGAGTGTTTAGAGACCACCTGATCTTTGGTGTATTGTCAGTAATTACAAGGGGCACACAATGAACCAACAAGCAACTCCCATCCCCAATGGAAACAGTCCATGGCCACTCTCTCTATATACAAACATATAACCCAAAGCGGCACAGATCTTTTCAGTTTGGGATTTGTTGTTAAACTTGATTTGATTTGATGTGGTCAATTTGACAGAATAGGGTGAAGATGATGCCTCTGTGTGGCCTCTTTCATCACAGGAAATATGGGCCACTCTTTTGCAGTAGTCACAAGTCTGGCGTACAATGGTGGCTTTGCATCGGAAACAGAACTTTATTTGTGCTCAGCTTATGAGGGCAATGTGTTGCCATGCCCAGTGCGCTGATGATTCTATAAGCAATTGTAGCAAAATGGGCAGCACAAGCCTGATCAGCAGCTTGGTTCCAGTTAGTCTCTGTATCCACATGTGAGCATCTCTGTGAGTGCACATCTGCTCAATCCACAGTCCTGGTCTTGACCCCCAAAGAGGGACATTTGAAACTGCTGGTCTGTAGACTTCCCAGTAGCAGACCAAATAGCTGTGACATTGACCACAGACCAAGTGTTAGTAATATAACCTGACAGGTCCTTTGGAGTATTTTCTAAGGGAAGGAAAGTGACTGTTAGTTGATCCCATCGTGCTGCTGACTGGCTCTTAGAATAGCTGGACTTCCAGAGCTCTCACCGGGGCTGGATTGCTACTACCACCCAAATGACAACAACTGCTTTTACCTTAACCAAATCATCATTTAACCAAGCCCAGACATTTAGGAGAATCTCTGTAACTCAAGATCTTCATGGAGCTAATGATTTTGCTTCAAAAGTGGAGTGACATATAAAGCTTCCCCAAAGATGAAACTGCCACTTTTTCTTTCTATCCTTCGGCCATCAGCATAGCATGAGCTGATGCTATTCCAGGTTGGCTGTGCTCTTGAATATAGAATTTCCACTTCCCGCTGAGGACTATATCGGTCCCTTCCCTTGTTAGTTCTTGAATCCCATCCGACTCACCCATAAATGAGCTCAATGAGTCGGGATCAGAATAATAGTGGTCTCTTTTCAAGTGGTGTACTTGGAGGCTGTATCAGACAGGTGGCGCCCTTCTACTGGAAAATGGCTTCTCTGTTTCAACAGCAATTGCATCCTAAAGTTGTGATTCCCCTTTGTCTTCCTGAGATTCTACGTTGCTTCTGCTGTACCACCCTGAAGGGGACCTCTCTGCATACCTACATGTGACTGTCCCTGAATTAGGAGAATTCTTTTTTATGCTTAATGGATGGGAAGAAAAAGCTTGTGAACAACAGTAAAGTAACTATTACATTCAATGAAATGTACAGCAAAAGGTCTTTCAATATCCTTCCGGGCCCACAAAAACACCACTTAAACTTCTCACCACTGCAAACCCCCATTAATTGAATGTGAACAATTCACTCCCTACAAGAACACAAACCAAATCATTTGACATATGCTTGAGTTTGGAAAACAGCAGCATAGTATTCCTGGGTGGAGAATTTGAGGAGTGAAGGCTCAGATGCGGGTAGGGGAAAGCCGTAGGAGGGAACTTTCTTTCTACCCTTTGACTACCTTCTCCCTGCCTTTCCACAGGGCATCACAGCTTTGCCCTTCTGGTTCTTGGTGTCTTTGCCATTCTTGTTTCCAACACTCTCTTTTCTCCTGAGACTTGGTGGGAAGATGACAAAGGAGCCTGAATGAAGCACACAATAAAGTCTGAGTCCCTGCCTTCTCAAAGTTACCATGTGTAGCCAGAAGGGTGCAAATGGCTCTGAGTGTTCCTTGGAGGCAGGGAGATGTTGCCTTAATCATCTTTCTTCTTAGAGTGATGAGATCAACACAGAGGGGAGGGAGATATCAGAGGGAAGAGAAGGAGAGAGTGACTCCACGCTACAGGATAATAGGCTTTTCATTTGCTTTCTGTTTAGAATGGCCACCCACTTGGTCTCGACCAAAAAACCTTCTAATGTGTTTTGCTGAATCAAACCTCTGTATTGAATGGCATGTTCCAACAGCCATATTGCCCTTCAGCTGGGGCTGCAGGGCTTTCTGCCCCCTTGTCATGACAACGCCCCTTCCCTCTCCCACCTACGGAAGTGAGAGAACAACCAAGGCACCCATCATTGGGCTTGTTTCAGTTCTACCTCTAACCTTCAAGTTCTAGAACAGCTAAGACAGGGCCAAACACTCACTTCCCTCCCCCCACGCCATGCAACAACATTCTCTGCTCCTGGATACAAGGGGGTCTGCTCAGATCATCAATCCCTACCTGTGAAGCCCTCATTCTTCTTCCAGAAAACCATGTTTCTATCAGCATCCCTTTATCACTACCAAAACTGTTGCATCTGATATATGATTTTATTGATGTTTGATTGGATTTATTTGATCTTTGACTTGATATTGAGCTAATAAATCAGTCTATTACAGTTTCATGGATGCAGGCACAGAGACAAAGACCTTTGTTACTCATGGCACAGGAAGCGGCATAAACAGGACATTTGCATCGGCTCCCCTTTCCCCCAAAGTCCCAGGTGGCAACACGGAGGACGGCCTCAGAGATGCTGCACATATAGTGGGCTTGTGTGGCAGTTGAGAAACACTGAACTTGGGGAAGTCTCCTCTTTTAAGGCAATCAGTAATCAAGCTTGGCCTTTGCTAACTCATCTCTCACAGCTGCTTGTTGCAAACACAACTCCAAGAAATAGTGCAGGTAAAGAGCATTTAGCACCTTGTGTTCTTGAGCTGCCTGATGCAAAAGGTACATTTACTAGTGTCCACATAACGTCTGGGGACAGTGTTGCTTAGTTTTCTGCCACCATTGAACAAACACCTCCTTCCTCCAGTTTCCAATAATATTTTCCTGACTTTCCTTTAAGCACTTGCTAGCAGACTCCTCAATGTCCGGAACTCTAAAACAGATTCTTCAAGGCTCTTCAAGTTTTTGCTAACCCTATCTTCAAAGTCCTCCCAGCTATACCTCACTTCCTGGTTCCAAAACCACTCTCATATTTGTAAATATTTGTTACAGTATCACCCCATTGTATTAACATACATTGCTAAATATATACATAATAAATATATATTAGTTAGATACTGCTTTGTAACAAATTATCTCCACAGCTTAACAGGTTAAACAATGGGTATTAATTATCTTATGTAGTGCCTGAGGGTCAGGAGTCTGGGGTAGCTTACCAGGGAAACATGGCTGAGCCTCCTAGTTAATCTCAAGACACGGTCATCAAGCTGTCAGCCAAGGCTGCCAAATCTGGAGGCTTGATCTGGGCTGGAGGATCTCACTCACATGGTTATTTGTAAGAAGCATTAGGTCCTCCCCAGCTATTGGGAAAAAGATTTAGTTTCTCACTACATAAGCTGCCCCTCAAAGCTGCCTGGTTATTCTCAAGACAGAGTAGCTGGTTTATCCCAGAGCAATTTATCTAAGAATGAAAGGCTGACCTAGTATCAGAAGTTACTCACTATCGTTTTTGGAGGTATGCCCTTCCTTAGAAGCGAGCACCAAGTCCATCCCACTTTAAAGGGAAAAGGGAATTAATCTTCATCTCTTAAAAAGAGGAACACAAAGAAATTGTAGATATACATCAAAACAACCATGGTGTATGAGTTTCTTAGGCTCTCTTTCATCAATCTTCTATTGTTAAACATTTGTATTGTGTGTATATTTTAAAAATCTTATAATAGAGCAATAACAGAAATTTCTGATATGTCATAAATAAAAGTTAACGTGTGTCCATCAAAATTGTCTGAAGATAAACTCCTATATTTCAACTTGGTTAATTTGTATTTTCTTTTGATATATGTTAGAAAATTACCTCCTGAAAAAGTCTTAAAATAAGGAAGGAAATTTCAGGGAAACGTGTATACAAAATTGCAAAATATAAGGTTAGGAAAATGCATTTTTGCTTGAAGAATCATTGACAGTTTTTTTGTTAAACATAAGATTATTAATGTATATTGATAAATTGTCTTATATGTGTCATATAACTTGCTGAATTTAAAATTTATATAGATAAAATCTAGTCACTAAAGAAATCTAAAGGTATTATTTTTTTCTGGGATATTAAAAATTTTAGTATTTGAACATCATGGATCAGTTACATAAAAAATATTGGCAATCTCTAACACAAATATTTTTAACACTATTTCTTAATAGATGCCTCTTATTAGTCATTAATTCAAGTCATTAATTTATATGTTCTTATATGTTTTTAAAAAGCCATTTGCATTTTGGCATTGAAATATACAATGAAATAATTAATTTAATCTGCAATTGAAATGTATGCTCTTTTTCAGCATTGGATCACATCACAAACAGAATCCCCAGTACCTCACAAATAGATAGCCTACCTCTAGACCACCCAGTTTGGATGTTTGGCCTGTCTTTGAAATTCTACTTTGTAGTTGCTCAATTTCTCTTCAAAAATAAGGAAACATCTAATGATACTTCAACAAAGAGATAGGCACTGTGCACAGATTTATTCACAGTAGAAGCTAGTATAGATAGTCCCCATTGTCCTGCAGTCCTTTACAGAACTAGCCACATAGATAAACTTCAAGCAAGTTTCATTTTATGTCGTTTCAGTAACTAATGTTAAATGCAGAAGTAAAAATGAGAGCCAAATTCACAATGAAAATAGCATTGTAAAATTTCGGTTTACAGCTAATTTATTCACAAAAAGGCACGTGATGATTTAGCATTTCAGGACATCTTCTGCTTCACATTATACTCCACAACTAGCATACTTTGCCAAATTTCCCAGTTCTCTCTATAGACTGTGAAATAGATTGCAAAACTATGGGGAATTTAATGAAAGGGGACTATGAAAAGTCAATATATCAATTTTAAGGAAATATTCAGTTGAACTGGGCACTTTTCTAACTAAGGAAGACACTTAATAATGAAAAACCCATGGTCACTGTCCTCATGGATCATACATTTTAGTAGGAAAATAATACAATATAGTAAACACATGAGTAAAATGTAAGGAATGTCACATGGTGATAAGAAAAATGAAGCATAAATTTCTAGGAGTATGTTTTTGGGATTATTTCAATGGGTAATCAGAAAAATTCTCATGGAGAAGGTTCTGTTTAAACAAAGACTGAGAGATGTTAGGGAGTATGTTATATATGTGAGGGGCAGATCATTCCAGCAAATGCAAACTATCTGAGGCAACAGGGATGAAGAAGATTGTGGGAGAAGCTGGATTCGACTAAGAGATCAGGACTTCTGCATTGCTCCAGTGCCATGCCATTACTCCATGCTAAGGCTGAGATGCCTTCTAGATATCCAAGTAGAGCTATCAAGTACACAGGTAAAAAGTTTGAAGTTCACAGACAAGGTATGGAGAAAAGATATATCATTTTATCAAATATAGGTTTCTAAAAACAGATTTCTTTTTCTCTTGATTGAATGAAGATTCAAATCTCAATGCTCCGTAGAGTGGCATATATAATAGATTATACAATCTGATATGTAATATATATAAATATATTAGATTTTTTGTCAATATATTTCTTTACATATGTTTTGTCTACTAGAAAAACAATACTGAGGCTTTATTGGAGTGGAATGACAGTTAATTTTATGTGCCAACCTGGCTAGGCTATGGTGCCCATTTGTTTGGTCAAACACTAGTATAGAAGTAATGTGAAGGTATTTTGTAGATGTGATTAGCATCTACAATCAGTTAATTTTAATAAAAAGAAATCACGTTCCACAATGTGGGAAAGCCTCATACAATCAGTTGAAGGACCTTAAGACCAAACACAGAAGTTTCACTGGCCAAGAAGAAATTCTGCCTCAAGACTGCAGCATAGAAATTCTGCTTGAGTGTCCAGCCTGCCAGACTTGTGACTCAAGGCTATATCAAATCCTGTCTGAGACTGCAGCCTGAGGGCCTGCACCACGGATTTTGGACTTGCTACCTCCAGAATTATATGTGAGCCACTTATAAAATCTCTTTGTAAAGATATTTATTTTAATGATAGATGTATGTATCCCATTGATTCTGTTTCTCTGGCTAGCCCAGACTGATATAAGTAGACAAATCAGGTGCCTGGTTTTTATTATTCTTTCTCTCTCTCCATTGCATAACAGAATGCCTGATACATAGTATGTTTTCAACTTCAGTAAGTAGTTGGAGAGCACTGTAATGGTTTTAGGAACTGGAAGGATTCATGATGTTGGAGATGAAAAATATCTGAAAGTTCTACATTTTTATGAGCTCCAAGACTCAGAATAATTATTCATATCCATCCACCCCTATATAGTGTTCAGCACAAAGTGTGTACCTAATAAATATTTGTGAATGTTAAATCTGTTATTTAGTAAGTTAGTAAGTGACTGATGAGCAATCATTATCATTAATTTTATCTTCCCTAGAACATGGGACATCAAAGTAAGGATGGAAGAAAAATTACAGATCTAAAAGCCTGAGATAGAGTCAAGTGCAGGCAATCATTGATATAAACAATAATAATAACAAATATTATTCACTGAAAACCTTAATAATATCCATCCTAACACTTTTTAACGATGCCAGTAATATTATTTGCACAATTTATAAAATAAACATAATTAAATTACCATAGTGAAATATATCATTCCTTTATATTAAATTGATTATTTAATATTAAATGTCATCGTGTGTAATTTTCAAGTGGATCGTCTATTTGTATGGTACATAACAAATCTGTTACAAATGTAGATATGTGTCACTCTACCCCATTTAGAATACGATTTTGGAGAAGAACATCAAATTTTGAAAGTAACTGAAATAAAAAAAATATTTTAAATGACTTTTTCTTTTACATATTTGTCCACCATATGATTTGCTACAATGTTAAGAATGATATGGTCTATTAACAACATAATATCTATATGAATGTTCCTTTTACTTTGTTTTCTACTTGCCTTTTTATTTTTCCCTCAAACCCATATAATTATATGCAAGCAATTGTTTTCTAATTTATTGACCTTTATTGCTCTATCAAAATCAGGTCCGAGTACGTTATCTCACCATACATCCCACTTTTCAGTAATTGACAACTGAACCATTATTAATGTACTCTGAATTTTCCAAATAATAACCTGGTTCCAACATTTAGTTAATTGCAGTTTGTTAACACAATCATTCCCAAATCATTAATTTTGTATTTATTTGCTAAATGATAATAACACATGGCATATGAAATAAATTTTAACAGTATATTTTCTTTAAGCTTCTAATTAAAAATATATGCACTGATTTATGACTTTAATTTTTTATATTGATCATTATAGCAAAATAAGCAACTTTTTCTTATAATTAATCCCAAACTTTACACAAGTGGATAGCAGAAATTTCCACCTAAAATTTGAGATAGTAATTTTGAGGGGGTATATTTATAGTCAGCCATTTTTTATTGATATCTTTTCATATACTCCCAATTAATTCTACCATTAACAACAACAACAGAGAAAGAACTTCGGTAAGAGCTTCTAAAAGTAAATTTAAAGTATATTCGTGTTATAAAGAAATTTTATTCTAAATTTTATAAAGCTAGATAAAATAAGATTTCACTTTCAAAGGCAGTAACTTAAAAAGAGCAAATGTTTCTTTGTGAACATATAGCAGGTTTTATTGTGATGAGAAAATATAAATAAAGTTGTATATTTTTTCTATTTGGAAATTACAGACTGGGTTGTATTTTGCATAATATGGGATACTTGATTAAGACAGATCCTTGGTGAAATCTACACCTGATGTGGCTGCTCTGTTTTGAAAGGAAACAGCTGTTTTCCTAATGTTCCTGTGGTTTTATGAACACAATGTTTGCTTTATGAGACAAAGTGGATTCAAATGAGCTCCTTCAAATCCCTCCAGAAACAAATTTCTCAAATGTTTTGTAACTTACTATTGCTTGATAAATGTTATATTACTGATTATTCTAGGTGTTATGCCTCGGGCTCCTTAAGCGCTGCCATTTTCTTGTTTATTTTCTTCTTAGGCTAGGGAATTGCTTTATGAACTCCGAGTCATAAAGGAGAGCAACAGAGTGGGAAGAAAGCCATTTGATATAATACTTCTTTGACTGAAAAGGAAATTGGATTTTTCCTGTTGCAAAGAGGTCACAAATTTTATTGTTAAACGAGCTAAAGGATACTTATTTAATAAGACATAGGTCTAAAATGGGATAATTCTTTAATCCCAGGCACCCAGCAATGCTCAATAACAGATTTTTCATAGAATTTCCACATTTGATAATCTTACACTTTTATTATAACTTCGATGGATTGTTTTCCGTATTTGTTTTCAACCTTCCTATATGGATAAAGTAGACATTTTTAAACAGAGGAATCCTTATGTGAGAAGTAGCGTCATTTATATTTGACATAAGTTTCTGAAGTGATTTATAACGAACCTAAAATGTATTAAGCCAATGTGGAAATGAGAATGTCATTAAGTATACGTGCACAGTACTTATGCTGGCAAGAATTTCAGTTTAGTCTTTGTCTCAATTGTCTTAAGACGATCCTCTATTGTCCTTTTAGAGGAACTGCAAGGAAAGTAGAGAATGGAAAATAAATTAAATTTAGAATTGTAGAATATGTTAGGCTGCATGCATTTTAAAACCACACTTCAAAATATAATGAAATAACAGTATCTGAGAATCAAACCTCTATTTTAATAACTATAGACCCCTTATCCCATATGAATTGCCTATATATTATACGTATATTATTATCTTCTTTATAATTACTCTAAGTTGTCTAAGATTATATGAAAGACATAGGCAGAAAAAAGATCTAGCAGGAAAATGTGAATATGGGAATTTCAGAGTCAATAAATGAAACGAGTATATCTGCCTAAAATTGAAAAAGATGATACACTTGAAATGACTGTGCCTAGTTTTTAATAACTTCATGACAAATCATTGTAAGTACGAGTTTCCTGTCTTTGAAGAGAGTGCAGAAAAGAAGTATGAGTGAAAAAATAGCTGTTTTGAAGTGATAAAATTTCAAAAAAAAAAAAAAAGTAGTGTCAACACACTTCTTAATGAAATTTACACACTCAATCATATAAAGTTATTTGTCCTTGAAGGTCCATATAATTGAAGGTTGTCTATATTGCATTTCTCACATTATGATTTTAACCGATGAGTTTCACATTTCTTGTGTCATCCTTTATTTCAATAGCCACATTACAATTTCCAGGAACTCACAAACCTGGGAAGTTAAATGAACACATTCTCTGTCCTCACCACTCCTTGCACCCCTATTCCAGCTTGTAAAATTTCCAACGAATTTACAAACTCTCAGAAGAGAATTTGCCTAACATCTGCTTGTGTGGAAATCCATCCCACAGCTTATTTGTCTACCGTCCTGTGGATTCTAAGTGTTTTCCGCTACTACAGCTGTTGTCTTATACCCCTGGTAAATCCACTACCTCTTTACCTCCAATACCTAAAAATGCAAATCCCTAACACACAGCTGTTGTGTATAATAGGTTTTATTGAAGGTCTATGTTTACTCAGTGGTGGTTCTGCACAGCGAAGCAAAGGGTACGTTCAAAATTGGAATTTTTTTTTTTTTTTTTTTTTTTTTTTTTTTTTGCGGTACGCGGGCCTCTCACTGTTGTGGCCTCTCCCGTTGCGGAGCACAGGCTCCGGACGTGCAGGCTCAGCGGCCATGGCTCACGGGCCCAGCCACTCTGCGGCATGTGGGATCTTCCCGGACCGGGGCACGAACCCGCGTCACCTGCATCGGTAGACGGACTCTCAACCACTGCACCACCAAGGAAGCCCTGGAATTTTTATCTTAGCTATGCATCTGCTACTCCTTGACACAGGGCATTTCTCATGGGGCTCCATATGATGTTCTTTTCCTACAATGAACTCGCTCAGTTTCTCTTCACTACCTAACCCTCTTTCTCTAAATTCTTTGACTGTCTGGTTCAGTGCCTTGAAACTCTACTCTTTTAAGCCCACTTGTGGGAAGCCCCAAATTCCTGTTAATTTCTTTGTTTAAAGCTTCCTCACAGGTACAATGCTTGGAGTCTTTATTTATTTTTTTTAGCAAAAAGCACTTGTCTTACTAATAGTAATGCTTTCTTCCCACAGCTATCAATTAAAATAATATATTTTTCTCTTATACATATTTATGGATTATAGTTTAATATATTTAGTAAATCAAATGTTAAGGTTAATATGCATAAGATGCTTGTTTACAAATGAAGGGCAACTATAAAATGTTCAAAAATCTCTTTATGATAACATTAATAAAAACATCAACAGGGCTTCCCTGGTGGTGCAGTGGTTGAGAGTCTACCTGCCGATGCAGGGGACACGGGTTCATGTCCCGGTCCGGGAAGATCCCACATGCCGCAGAGTAGCTGGGCCCGTGAGCCATGTCCGCTGAGCCCATGCGTACGGAGCCTGTGCTCTGCAAAGGGAGACGCCACAACAGTGAGAGGCGCACATACCGCAAAAGCAAACAAACAAACAAACAAAAACCCATCAACAACAACACCTGTTAGCTGATGCTCATGACTACAAATTGAGGTAAAATAAGATATTTTGTGTACTAATTTACCTAACTTCTTGTTTATGTTAATATCAGCCATAGTATGAGTTACAATTAATATCAGCCATTTGGAGTAAACAAAACTGTCAGATTCAAATTTTTTGATGTTACATTTTTCATGGATCTATATATCAGTATCTATTGCCAAGATTTTTTTTTTAAGCTCTAAAAAGGCAAGCTTGGGACTCTCTGGTGGCACAGCGGTTGAGAATCCAGCTGCCAATGCAGGGACATGGGTTCGAGATCTGGTCCGGGAAGATCCCACATGCCGCAGAGCAACTAAGCCCTAAGCCTGCACTCTAGAGCCCACGAGCCACAACTACTGAAGTCCGCATGCCACAACTGCTGAAACTTGCATGCTTAGAGCCTGTACTCCGCAACAAGAGAAGCCACCGCAATGAGAAATCCGCGCACCGCAATGAGGAGTAAACCCCGCTCACCGCAACTAGAGAAAGCCCGTGCCCAGCAATGAAGACCCAACACAGCCAAAAATAAATATTAAAAAAAATAAAAAAAAATAAAAAGGCAAGCTGTCTTTAATTTACAAAATGATACAGAAGTACATAGCTAACTTTTTTTTCTTTGGGGGGGGGACTTTTAGTTTTTCTCCCCTTAATCCCAGACCAAATATTCTTGGAAGGCTTTCCCACACCTCCAAACCTGTTTAAGTTTGCTCCATATTCCAGATACCATCCATTTCAGTGTAAGACAAGCACAGTGTGTCTCCCTGTGGGGTGAGTGGTATATAATGAACAGAGACCATAATGGCTGAACTCCACATGTATATTACATATTTTATGTTGAGGCTTCTTTTAATTTGGCTGTGTTGGGTCTTCATTTCTGTGCAAGGGCTTTCTCTAGTTGTGGCAAGCGGGGGCCACTCTTCATCGCAGTGCGCGGGCCTCTCACTGTTGCGGCCTCTCTTGTTGTGGAGCACAGGCTCCAGATGCGCAGGCTCAGTAGTTGTGGCTCATGGGTCTAGTCACTCCGCGGCATGTGGGATCCTCCCAGACCAGGGCTTGAACCCGTGTCCCCTGCATTAGCAGGCAGATTCTCAACCACTGCAACACCAGGGAAGCCCTATATTGCATATTTTAAAAGGTATTTAATTGATTGACTTCAGGGTACAACTATCTCCAATGGTATTTTTAAAATAGAATTTATTTTAGATTTACAGAAAATTTGAGAAGATAGTACAAAAAATTCCCATATATCCCATATCCATTTTGTTTATTATTAACATTTTCCATTAGTGTGTTTCTTGTGTTACAATTAACAAACCAATATGGACACATTCACATCACCTAAAGTCCATTCTTTTTTCAGATTTTCACCTTCAGTAGGATTTTTCCCTTTATAAAATGTATGTGAATTCCCAAGGAATTAAACTGATATAAATGATAATAATGCCACTAATTTCTAAATAAGGAGCTGCCAAAATATATTTTTTCCTTTGAAGTACATGTATTTTAACCTTATGGATGGCTCTCAGAAATATTAGGCTATGTTGGTAACTTGGCATCAACACTCTATCATTAAATATGGTTTAGAAATTACCAAAATAAAATCTTTCAGAAACTGAAAGACAGAAAAGATAAAGGGCATCTTGAAAACTGCTACTGAATTTACTTTGAGTTCTTTCAAAAAGTCATTTAAAATACTTCTATCTATCAAAAATTATCAGCTCAAAATATTACATTATTTAAAGATACTGTTTTCTTTCTCTTAAAACCATTAGATAAAATATTGAGTCCTACTTACATAAACATATTCAGTTGTGAAAAGTATCTGTACCAGCTGATAAAAAGTGCATAAATTTTCAATTAGTTTCTGAAACCACAACAGAGACTGATATGTGCTATGGACTGAATGTTTTCTCCCCCTCAACCTTCCCCCTCACCCCAAATTCCGTATGTTGAAGCCTTAATCCCCAGTGTGATGGTTTGGAGTTGGGGCCTTAAGGATGTGATTAGGTCATGAGGGTGTAGCCCTCATGAATATGATTAGTGCCCTTATAAGGAGAGACATGAGACAAATAATCTCTCCACCTTGTGAGGATGCAGCAAGAAGGCATTGGTCTGCAAACCAGGAAGCCGGCCCTCACCAGGAACAGAATCAGCAGCACTTTTATTTTGTACTTCCCAGCTTCCAGAACTATGAGAAATAAAAATGTCTGTTATTTCAGGTACCTGGTCTATGGTATCTGTTACAGCAACCTGAGCTAAGATAGTATGAAAAAAATATATTATTTCTGAAGTAGTACTCTCCTCATTTATTCCTCCATGAGGTATATGACAAAGTTTGAAACAATTTGTTGTCACTGAAATTTGGTTACCATCCAGGGAGAAAGGCTGTAGCCTCCTGTGAATATTTTTAAAAGCAAAATGAGCACACTGCTGCGATGTGCTGGGCAAGCTGTTTTTCCAAAGCAATTAGAATTTCACTTTTTAAAACTTGTTGGTAAAGTGAATGTGATTAACTTCATCTTATTAAACAGACATAAGACTACTGATCAGGAAAAGATACATTTCTTAATCCATGCTTGAATATACTATATTATAAAATTAATGATATCCTTGATATTAGTGACTTTGCATTTATAATTTTTTTATTAAAATGATTTTTAAAAGAGTAAAGACATTTTTTTCTTTCCATAAACAAGACAACAAGCTCCTGGATTGTTGTCAGAGATAACGTCTGGCCAGCTCCTGTAACCTAGGTAGTTTTCTCACTGTTGTCAGATGCTAGTACCATCTAACATTATGAGCTTGCTTGCTACCATTATCATTTAAGACACAAAATATATTTTTATTTTTTGATTTTTTTTTTTATTGGAGTATAGTTGATTTACAATGTTGTGTTAGTTTCCGGTGTACGGCAAAGTGAACCAGTTAAACATACACATATCTCCAGTCTTCTTTTTTAAGATTCCTTTCCCATATAGGCCATTACAGAGTATTGAGTAAAGTTCCCTGTGCTATACAGTAGGTTCTAATTAGTTACTTATTTTATATATAGTAGTGTGTATATGTCAATCCCAATCTCTCAGTTTATCCCTCCCTGCCCCTTATCCTCTGGTAACCATAAGTTTGTTTTCTACATCGACTTCTGCTTGTAAATAAGTTCATTTGTACCCTATTTTTAGGTTCCACATACAAGAGATATCATATGATATTTGTCTTTCTGTGTCAGACTTATTTCACTGTGTATGAAAATCTCTAGGCCCATCCATGTTGCTGCAAATGGCATTATTTTGTAATTTTTTATGGCTGATTAATATTCCATTGTATATATGTAGCACATCTTCTTTATCCATTCATCTGTTGTTGGATATTTATGTTGCTTCCATGTCCTAGCTATTGTAAATAATGTTTCAATGAACATTTTGGTTCATGTAACTTTTTAAATTATGGCTTTCTCCTGGTATATGCCTAGGAGTGGGATTTTTGGGACATATGGTAATGTACAAGACATATTTATGGAATGATTTTTGTCCTTTGAGAAAGGTCACTTAAAAAGAATGTAAAGTTCTGAAATGTAAAAAGAGTTGTAGAAGGTGCATCAGTCATATTAACAGAAAGTTTCTTGGTAGAGGAAGTTGGGAATGAGCATCTTAAGAGATTTTTTTCCCCTTACACTTTTCCTTTTCTCACTAGTTTTTTAAATTTTGTTTGTTTCTGGTTTTGTTTTGTCTTACTGTGAGAATGAGATAGGCTGGGACCTGGGACTTCGGACCATTTGCTGGAGTGCTTACACCTGGATAAATGTCTTCTCCAGCCACAGGATACAAAGAAGCTCTAAGGGACTAAAAATAAGTGCATGCATGCACAGTTGGGGCAAATTCTGGACAACAAGATACCAAAAGACCAAAAGCCCAACTGCTGCTTCTGAGGTGTTGAGAGCAAAATCAGGGTACTGGGCATGATCCTTGCATACAGCACCACCAAGGGAGTGGGCAGACCACCTAAGCCACCCTTCCTGCCTGACCCACAGCTCTAGCCCTATGCTCACCCCATTTAAGGGACCAACTCATCCCCACTCCCTCAGGCAGCAAGCAAGGAAACTTGTTACTTGTTTTCACTCCATCATGCTGCAGCACAAGTCCTAACAATGCCTTGCCTGAATTTCTTCTCTGGCGTCTTATCAATTTCTATTGACTAAGGAGTCCAAAAACCCAGGTTGGTAACAAGAACATACCCAAAGAAAGTGCCAAAACATGTATGTGCAGGATAAATATAACTCTAAACCACACTGTTATACAGCATCATCCATCAAGAGGTAGAATGCGGCCAGTGCCCCAAGAGGCTCTGTGTTCCCATGTTCAATCACGTTACACATATTCCTTTTCAGAAGTAACCATAGTCCTTGCTTTTGTGATATCCATTTCCTTGCTGTTCTTTATAGTTATGTTTTCTCTGTTTTGGAACATAAAAAAATTTAATAACACTGTATTTTCTGTTCTGTGTCTTATTTCACTTGTTGAAAAATTTCTAAGAGACTTAGCTATGTAATTGCTTGCAAAATTTCTCTATTTCCAATGATTGAATACTTTCATAATGTTTGAAAACACACAGTTTATCTATATATTCTGCTGTTGAGATATGTACATACATATATATGTGTATATATATACCTACATATATATATATATATACCTACATATATATATATATATATATATATATATATATATATATATATATACACACACACACACACACATTGGGAAACAGCTGTCTTGTGATGTATCACTTTCTTTCTAGAAAGGAAAGAAAACAGATGACATAGTCTTATCTTCATGTAAATATGTTGGTAATAGAAGTTCTGATACACCAACTAATGATTTTGTTCAAAGATAAATCCTTATGTAAGAGATGCTTTTGGCCTCTAGTTCAGAACTGCTTATGTTAAATGAACCTAGTATCTGTAGATGTATAGGGCATGGTTCCTGGGAAAATTTTGCATGAACTCTGTAAATATCTGGATATTATATAATGTAATAAAAATGTTTCATAACCTAAAGTGCTCCCTCTTTGTGGGATGAATGTTATCCTTATTTAGATAACTCATCTTCTTTCTCAGCAATCAACATGTGTCTGGTGAAGGAAATATCTAGGGAGCTGTGTGGATTCTCTTGGATCTGTCTGTAGTTCTCCTGGGTCTCTTGATTGCTTGTATCCTAGAAATTATTTGTAACCTATGTCATTGGGTAATATTTTTGATTTGGTGAGTCAGATTGCCACAGTCATTCTTTACATTAGCTCAAGAATAGACGCTGCTACTGAGTCTGAGCATGCATATCCCAGATGCTGTGGAGTTAGCTGACAATGGCTCACAGCTGCACCTGCTCTATTGAACTGCCCTTTGGCTGATGGGAGTCACTTTTCCTGGACATACCTGGATGGAATTCCATCCTATAGTCATCCTAAAGATTCTCACTCACCACATCCTTTTGAAACTCTAACTCACACTCAGCCTTATAAGTTCTCCTCTATGTCTCCTACTTCTGCTCTCTCTCTAATTATTAGGTGGTTTAAATTATCTTTTCTGACTTTGTCCTTTCCCCTTTCCCCTTTAGTCCAGCTTCCCATGTCTGTTTCTCTGCACAAGTCTTGCTCATATTTTTTAAAGCTGATTCAGGAGAAGTTGATATTAATTTGGTAATTAATAGTAGCTGGTAATTGAACTGATGGTAACTGGTAATCGTTAATTGGTAATTATTTTTCATTTTTTCATTCTAAATGTAATGCTGTTGTGCATTTCTTATTCATGATTTTGCTAATTTTATTAAGACACAGAGAAACCTACAACATTCAGAGAAAGCATAACACATACCCATTGTTACTGCCTAAATAACAATGTGTGCATGTGACTATATGATCATAAATAAAGGAAAGGGAAGATGCAACTCAGATTGCTGAAACTAGTTGGAGGAGAGAGAAGGAAAGGATAAAACACAAGAGACCAAAAGAAGACAATGCTTACTAAGACAACTCTAAATTGGTGCCTAAATAAAAGATAGAAAGAAAGACTGAGAGAGAGAGTGAGAGACAAAGAGAGAGAGAGAGAGGAAGGAGGAGGAAAATATGAAATAATTGAGCAATATATCCTTTTAAACAAAGCATTAAGAAACTAAAGTCTTGAAGCAGTTCCATGAACTGGGTATTACATGCCTAGTAGAGGGACATAAAAAAGGGTAAAAAACTTACTCCCCATACAGGAGAGAGAACACAGAGGTGTTTACTAAAGACTATACATTTTCTGGAGGCTCCTCTTATTTATCTTCTTGGCTTTTTCATCATTTTTTGGAGGAAAGAATATGTGTTTCTAAAATCACTAACCTCATGTTTTCTACTTGTACTGATTCAAATTTCCCTCCTTGAATAAAACAGATCTGGTGATAAATATTTCTTAGTCCATTTAGTTTGTTGTAACAATATACCACAGACTAGGTAACTTATAAATAGCAGAAATTTATCACAGTTCTGAAGGCTGGAAGTCCAAGACCAGAGTGTCAGCATAGTCAAGCTAGGGACGTCTTCTGGTTGCAGACTTCTCATTGTAACCTCACATGGCAGAAAGACGCTAGGGAGCTGTGTGGGGTTTCTTCTATAAGAACACTAATCTTATTTATGAAGATTCCACCCTCATAATCTAAGTACTTCCCAAAGGCCTTACCTCCTACTACTATCACATTAGGGATTAAGATTTCTACATATGAATTTTGGGTGACACAATCATTTAGACCATAACAAATATCATTCAACAAAATATACAACGTCTGTTCTCTGCTTCTTGAATGATATCTTCATTTAGGTTGACCATTTTAAAATATATTCACCGATTTATTTCATTCTTGAAAGCAGACATAGATTTCTATTCGTGAATTTGTTTGGCATATCCATTTAACCATCCATCATTTATTTATTGGGTATCTGTGATATTGGAATAGAACTCTGCATGAGAGAGAAAAAAAATCTGGGTAGGGAAGGCCATAAATGAATTCTTATAGATCATTAGATAGTGATACCTCATATGAATAAAAATACAGTAGGACATAGACATCAGAGTGCTTTTGGTAGAGAGAGTGTTCCTGCTTATATAGACTGGTAAGGGAAAGCTCTTATAAGATGAATTTAGCTCTTATAAGATGAATTTAGCTCTTATAAGATGAATCTCTTATAAGATGAATTTAGCAGGGACATAAAGGCAGAGATGAGTCAACCCCAAGACTTTCTTTAGAAAGAAAATTTTAGGAGGCAAGAACCACTAATTTAAAGGTCTTTATCTGAGAGAATACTTGGCTACTATGAGTGCAGCAGAGTGGGTTGTGTGAAGATTTGAATGACATGAGGTATAAGAGATTATGGATTGGTAATAGATAAAATCAGGGTTTTGAGGTCATTTTAAGGACATTATGTCTTACTCTTGATCCCATGGAAAACCACTGGAGAGTTGATTGAAGAAAGGATATGATTTAACATGTTTTAAATGGGTCATTCTGGCTGCTGTATTGATAATAAAATGTAGAAAGGCACATGTGAAAACATGGGAAGAAATGTTTTCAGTAGCATAAGAGAGATACGATAGAGGTTTGTACTAGAGTGGTAGCATTGAGGGTGCTGAGTACTGATGAGAAATGGTTGGCTTCTTGTTGTATTTTGAAGGGTTACATCATGCGTTTTTGATATACTGCATGCAGGTTGGCAGATTAATTTAGGAACCAAGGCTTATTTCAAGGATTTGTAGACTAGCAACATCATAAACTGAGAGGGAAAATATTGTGAAGTCACCAATTTTGGAAGGAAAATAGGAGTCTTATTGTTATTTGTATAGAGTGTGAAATGTCTATTACTGCTGAAACCTATTAGGTGGTCGAATCTGGAAGACTGTCCTCGGCGTTCCTGTGTTAGAGTTTGGGGAGCTAAAGGGACACCATGAAAGAAGACTGGAGACTCTTGTCCACTGATGGGAGAATAGAACCAAGACAATGTGCCATTACAGGAGTCCAGTGGAAAGAATTCTTTCAAGATGGAATCAGTAAACTAATGTTTCTGAAACTGCTGATAACTTCAGTAAAATGGGTATTGAGGATTGAGCATTAGTTTTAACAATCTGGAGATTATTGGTGTAGTTGACAAAGGCAGTTATGTGTGGGGCAAAACCTGATTGAAGTGAATTTAAGAGAACATAGGAAGAAAGGAAAGGTACACAATAGTTATTTAGAAGTGATGTGAGATATTTGGTTATAAAGGGGAACAGAAAAATAGTGTGGTAATCTATTACATGGTAGAGTCAGAAGGAATTGTCTTTTTTTTTTTTTTTTGTAATGTATGATAGTAAAACCTGTCTGAAATTCAGGGGTGACAAATCTGGTTAAGTAAAAAAAAAAAAAAAAAAAGAATGATAAGGCTAAAGAGAGAATCTAATTGCTGGAGCAATGCCTTAGGAGAGATTGGGTCCAGTGCACACCAGGAGCAGGCGGCCTTTGACCAGAGTAGGATGCATTGCCTTTGGGGTTCATCACCTCTTACTGAAAAATTTTAGTATCCACCTGTCATATTTGGTGCTTGAGGGTTGATTCCTGTAATTTGAATTGTTTTCTAGTGAACTCGTAGTCTGAACAGAGACTGAGAGCTCTAGTTATGGATACTTGTATTCAAATGCATTCATTTTCTATCTCTTGATGAAGCTTCTGTACTAGGAAGCCACCATCAGTGTCCATAGCTCTCTTTGGAGTAATCATATATTGTGTTTTGTTTTGCATGGCCTGTATGACCTGGTGTGATTGCCAGGCCTGTCCAGTAGATTATGGGGTTCATTTCTAAATCTTGTGTCCCTAACACCTTTAACACACTTACTTTCTATTTATTCTATTCTAAGTGGATCAATGCCAATTGATCCAAAGATCCACCTTGTCTTCAAGACCTTGAACCTCTAAATAAAACAGATGGTGCACTCTCACTTATTACTGAAAAAAAAGGGGGTCCAACTGAGCTACTGTATCTCTCTCCTCAGGGTACCATGTTTATTGGGTTAATATTTTTTCATTTTCTTGTGTTTTTTTTTTTTCTTTTTGACATGAATATGTCACAGTTACCCACTCTCTAGTTCTGGGACTGATTTCTTCTCTGAAAACATTTTTATTCCTTTGGTCATTTAAGGTGGAATCAGGAAAAGTTAGAGGAGATTATAGGATTATGATCCTTGCATGGAGTCTTTATTTTCCAGGAATTCCAAAGTATAGTTTTTTAAGCTTAAATAAATCTCAACATTTAATGATTTCTTGTTAGTGATAAAAAAGAAATGTTACACAATTTGACCCCAATGCAATTTCATATCCTTCTCTCTCATATTTATTTATGTGAATTATGGGTTCTAGTACAACTATATTTTTTAATCTTAAGGGAAATAAGATAAATATTATTTCTTCAAAAGTTTACCTTTTATTTTTTGCAAACAATTCTGCCAAATTCCCAGGTTCATTTACAAGTGTGATCAGGCAATTTTGTCGTGATCACTGAATCAGATCTAAGCTTTCCTCCCTCGTGTTTCCATTTCTTAAATTAGGATGAAAGTTAGGGTGCCTGTCATCTGTATGGTTTCATTTCACAGTGTACACAGATGTTCGTATTGAAAGGACTATGGGCGTAGAGATTACTTATTACTTAGGTGAATTTCTGTTACCTCCTTGTAACATTCTAAAGCTACTAGAGAAATATCTCATTTCAAGCTTTATTTTTCTTCTAACCATTTTGTGTGTGTGTTTTTTTTTTTTTCCTGGGGAGGGTTAAAGATTAATGAATGTGTCTTATTTAATTTTTTCCATCCCAAAATACTTAGTCCA
The DNA here is from genome assembly GCF_964374135.1 of Grampus griseus. NCBI lineage: Eukaryota > Metazoa > Chordata > Mammalia > Artiodactyla > Delphinidae > Grampus > Grampus griseus. Next base: position 15,335,263 of record NC_139019.1, read on the forward strand.
CAGTCTAACATATAAGAAGAATTTCATCAACATTTGTTGAATGGGACTTCTAGTTATTTTCCTTTAGCCCAAGTGAGTTAAATGTTACAGCGATAAGGAGATAAGAAATTCTGGATTGTACAGAATATTCAGATATTGAGCAGGGAATATAGATACAAATGAATAGTTCTTTGGATACTATTAGATCATCATATTCTAATAGGAAAAGTAGCAGAGTTTTCAGTGAGAATATCACCAATTGGTGTCTCAGATTCATTGCCAAAACAAAACAAAAAATTTTTCTAGGCCACAGCTCTGCTCAGATATTCTTTGTAGCAGCAGTTTATCACAATGCTAATAAATATATACTCATGAAGAAAACATTCAATAAATTTAAATAAATTAGCAGGTTATGTTTTATAATACTCAGGCAATGAATCCAAGCGTGCAAAGCATTTTGCCTACTTTGATATGATCGCATTTTTTTTTTTTTTTTGCAAATGAGAACACAAAATGCATAAAAGTCAACAATTAATTCCTACAAGACCATAGTGACTTTTGAAATAGCCCACAAGCAGGTTTTGTACAATGATTCCTCTCCTTGAAAGAATATTGATTTTCCTCAATATTTTTTAAAATCTTAAGAGAAAATAGGCTATTAGTTGAGGAAGATAGGAATTTTCCTTTTCAGATAATTTATGTGTATAGAATTATTTCTGTGAAAGGAGAAAAGCAATGTTACAAATCTATTATCTTAATTTAGAAAGACAAATAAATTCTTCCATTAATAGGTCTTCGTTTTTCATCTCTGCTTTGTTATTGCTACAAAATCTTTATAAAAATAGCACATTTACAGTCACTGTATCAATTGTTCTTTATTAGACAACATTTTACAGATGCTGTAAGTTAATTGTGTCAGTTTCAACTTAAGAACTACAATTAATGCAATGTGGGCACAGGTGTTCCTGGATATACAAATGAAATACTGTGACTAGTTTTGTTTTTGTTTTTGGCTGCACTGGGTCTTCGTTTCTGAGCGCGGGCTTTCTCTAGTTGCTGCGCGTGGAGGATGCTCTTCGTTGTGGTGCTCCGGCTTCTCATTGCGGTGGTTTCTCTTGTTTGTGGAGCCCGGGCTCTAGGCACGAGGGCTAGTTTTATAATTGAGAAGCAAACTTCACAACAATGAAATGCTCAGAAATTCTGAATAGAATAACACATTGTGAAAAATATAAATTTTAATACAGCAGGAGCGAGGAAGAAAATACTCTTGTAGTGATTATTGAATCCAATATTTGATACAAGTTGCATTTGAATTGAATTTAGGTAGATGAAAGAATATTAAAGAAAAAATACAAACTTACTTCACAATAATATGTAAAAAATAATAAAAGGAACCTCAGTTGAACAATATACCACCAAAATGAAAAAAAAGTTAAACAAAAGGAATATATCAGTTGTGCCAATTATTTGTTAATTCGAGTGTCAGTGATTGCTTGGTGCTTCCCTATACGGTGGATCTCAATGAAAGTTTAAACATTTCTACTCTTATACATTAAGAATTCAGAAAATCAGGGTCTTCTTAAAGAATAAATATGATTCCAATAAATGCTGGAAGGAATGGCATCCAAAATGGACTTCATGAATACATCCTCCATTTAAAATCATTCCCATCTACCAAAAAGAGTTAGAACATTTTTCTAAAGGTTTTCTTTTTTATTTTTATTTTTCTCTTTTCTTTGTTGTTGGCAGTGGCTAAGATGGAGTCTTATTTCTTCCTCTTTTTTCTTCAGCTCTCTACATTTAACTTAGAAAAATTCACACATACACAAAAGATTTGGACAACAAAATAAAGGCTTAATTCCAGTGATAAAATAAGCTACAAATTAGCAACACTGCTTTAGAAAACTGAAGTACCAGAGGTTTCTTGGTCTGTATCTGAAGTTCTATAGGCCAGAGATTTATTATTATTACTACATTTTAATTTTTTTTTTTTTTTTTTTAGCTGACAGAGAGCTGAGTGGCACATGCCACATTTTCTGTGACATCCTGCTAATAATGGAAGAATTGAGGCATTTTCTACCTTTGCTAAGAGCTGTAGAGGCTTGAGCCAGCTCTCAGCATCCTGCCACAATTTGGTGAATTGTTCCTCTGTTTGGAAGCTATAGTTCATAGATTGTGCCTTGGATTTATGGTGTTTTAAAGCAAAGACAAATGGAGCTTCCTAAATGGAAAAGGCATTCCCCAGGGAGCAGAATTGTGTTAGTGAGAACATTCTGAGGAAAATAGCAAAGTTTTGTGTACTCTTTACTGTGACTTAGATTCTTAGCCTGTTTCTCTGGGTATTTTTCAGGAAATAGCTGATCCTCAAAAAAAAAAAAATCCCAACATAAAGTAAGTAAAAATGAGAATGGAATCAGCATGAGACTTCCATAGATAATGCCAATATTTAATAACATATTAACTGGAATTTTTAAAAGGCAGGAAATAAAAGACACTTAGCTAAGTACAGAGTGGGAGTTTGGGATTGACATGTAGACACTGCTATATTTAAACCAGACAACCCACAAGGACCTACAGTACAGCACTGGGAATGCTGCTCAATATTCTGTAATAACCTAAATGGGAAAAGAATTTGGAAAAGAATAGATACATGTCTATGTTTAACTGAATCATTTTGCTGTACACCTGAAACTCACACAACATTGTAAATCAACTGTGCTCCAATATAAAAGAAACATTTTAAAAAAAAGGAAAAATTCAAACAAATCTATTTTGGAGATGATCACAAAGCAATTGTTAAAATAAGACTTCCAAAATGGAATCTTAAAAAAAAAAAAAGTCTCTAAGAACAAAGACTAAATAAAGTCCAACAGTCTTTCAGAAGGGGAAGGCCCACAAGAGGTATTTCTTTTGAAGGAATCAGATCATTTTAAGACACTAAATTTCCCTATCCTCAACTTTCATGTCTACTTCTTCCTGAATTCTTCTTTACCTCTCTGGCTCTCTCCCCAACCCTATTGGATCCAGGGGGTGCTCTTACACTTGAATATCTTTTCCTGAGCCTGCAAGGTCATTCCTGAAAGTATGGGTTAGATATACAATATAATTTTCGACTTCTGATTTGGGAACTTTTCCCGGTTGTGCAGTGAAACACACCAGGCAGCTGCTGTTCTGTTTCCCTTAGTTACCGCTTGCTGAACATCTTTGGGAATCTGTGCTGTATATCGTCCTTGCAGGAACCTGTTTCTCCCAAGACATCCTGAGGTAGCTTAATGTTGAAATATGATTGTTTCACACAAACGCAGTTTGCACAGTTTATTAGATTTTGCAGAATATTTTATTGCAAAACCGAAGTGCAGTTATCACTGCTGTTATAGCCGAGAGTGCTTTTGTTTAAAGTACCTGCTTCCCTGGTCTCTGGATGATACACATTCATTTTGTAAACTTTAAGAAAAGAACAGCATTTTCATGAAATAACTTTAACCAGGTTTTGCTGTATTTGGGGGAGAAAATCAGTGTATCATTTGTGATTCTTTTAACACACAAGCAGAAATTGAAAAAGATATTTCTTTGTTCGATATGGAGTATGATAATAATTGGTCTTCCGAAACATAACAAAGTGTTTGGATCTGCTAAGAGACTCTCTTGAAAAGTGGGAATAAATATGTTAATGCTTACAGAAATAACTTGCCTTCTAATAAAAAATATTTCTTTAAAAATATTATAAACTTGCTTTTGAAAAAGAAACCCTGAATGACTTAGTTCAAAAGTTATTAAATACTTCTATTAAAAATTAATGGGAAAAGAAATGCATATATATAGGTTGACATTTTTATATTATAATAATAAGAGAAATAATTCTATGGCAAAGAACAAAACTATTAAAATTAAAATATGGCTGTCAGAAATACTATTCTAATCTACTTGAAGAAATAATAAGTTTCTCCGGGCACGCAGATTCACATAAACATCATTTTACTCTTAGCAGAGGATATAGACTATTAATGGAGGTTACCTATTAGAATATATAAGCCCTCAGAGCAAAAATTATATAGGGCACATTTTTGCATTGTTTTAATTAAAATTTTTAACTGAAAATGTGCAGCAACATCTCATAATATTTAAAGATGGAACCTCTACTCTGTTGTATATATGATCTATGCCATTCCAGATGTTTTATACCTAAAGAGAGCTAGTCATGTATTTTGTAGAGTGCCCCTTTAAAGTGGGTTCTACACCCAGTTCCAATGTGTTTGGGAGTTTTCTCTCCCATACCACGAAGCGACTCTCAGACACCATCTGGGTGTCCTACAATTCAACTCACTTCTATCACCATCTACCTGAAGATAGCAACATCGGATCCACAGATTAAGGTCTCAGTCCTACAAGACTGAACCCACCACCTCCCACTTCAGATACCAATCAGAAGCCAATGTTTTCACCTGTGCTTCTGACCTAGCCACTGTAGATTGGAGGTTCCATCGACCTCCTCCTTGAGTTTGATTAATTTGCTAGAGGGGCTCATAGAACTCAGAAACATTTTATTTACTAGGTCATCAGTTTATTATAAAAGGATATAATTCAGGAACAGTCACATGGGGAAGAGTTACATAGGGCAAGGAGGGAAGTAACAGAGCAGGGCCTTCATGTCCTCTCCCGAAATCAAGTGTTCACCCACCCAGAAGCTCTCCAAACCCCATCCTTTTGGGGTTTTCTAACGGAGGCTCCTTTACATAGGCATGATCAATTAGATCATTGACTATTGGTGATTGAACTCAATCTCCAGCCCCTCTCCCGTCCCTGAAGGTCAGGGGGTGGGTCTGAAAGTTTCAACCTTCTAAACACACGGTTGGCTCCACTGGCAACCATCCCCAACCTTAGGTTATCAAGGGGCTTTCCAAAAGTCACCTCATTAACATAACAAAAGGCACATTTTGTAGCTCTCATCACTTAGGAAATTCCAAGGAGCCCTGTGCTAGAAATGAGGACAAAGACCAAATATATATTTATTATAATAAATCATAATATCACACCCATACTATGGGTTTGTTTGATATCTATTCATGATTAGACTGATATGAATGTTTGAGAAAATACTCCAGTCTCATTGCATCATATTAGAGGATACAGAATATAAATATATCTTATTACCAGTGATGTTTACCTTGATCAGGTGGTGAAAGTTGGGTCTTCCAGCTTTAGCCACTGCAGAATTACCATTTTCCCCTTTCCATACTCTATTCTTTATCAATGAATCACGAACTACTGTCCATACGTAAGCTGAGAGTTGGGAGGTAAAACTTCATCTTTTGAAGAAGTCAAATAATTTCGGGGCATATATTTAAACGATCATAGAAAGTAATAAGTATTTTGGGGAGATAGTTTGTGTATATAAAAATCTCCTTTTACTCCTTAAGGTTTCATTACTAATTTTAATATTCATCAGATGATCTTGTCTACAGCAACTATTACTTGGTTGTTTTAACGGTAATTTTCTATTTCCCTCCTTCCTTCTACATTTTAAATTTGGAATTTCTCTGTAAGAATGAGCTGTTTTTCTCCCCTTTTTAACTATTTATTAAATCATTTATTTATATTGGTGGATTTATGGATATTTATTTTATTTGGGGGGTTATAATTCAATATTATTATTTATTTTTATCTCAGAATTTTCCAGTTTTGGCCAGCTGGAGCTCTTTAAGTTTGACTCCTGTGTCATTTTTACAGGTGTCTTCTAAAAAAAGAAAATATATTTTGCATTTTCACTGCCTCTGTCTAAAAGCAATAATTTCTCCAAGGACCCCTGGTTACTTTTAATGAAGAACGATATTTAGAAACTAATATCTGCGTATGTTAGGTGTGGTTTTTGCTCCTGACATGTTGCTTCTTTTAAACCCTCCCATCAGACAGGGCTTTGTAATGTATGTATGTATATATCTGTATATTTATCTGTATAAATAAATATATTAAAAAATTTTAAAATATGTTTTCTAAGTGTGTATGTATGTATATATGTGTGTAAATATATATGTACGTATGTATATATGTTTGACAACAAATTTATATCTCTTGTCTCTAATCTAGCATACAGGATTTATGTTGGGAAGTTTTCATGACATATATAATTTTTTTTTATTAGATATCATGTTATTAGATTTTTATTTCTTCCTGATTGAGCTTTGGTAATCATTGCCTTTCAGTACATTTTTCCCATTAATTTAAAGTTATCAGGTTTCAGAGTAAGGACAAGATGGTAGAGTAGAAAAAGCTTGAGCTCACCTCCTTTCACGACCACACCAAAATTATAATTAACTGCTGAACAACCATTGATAAAAAAGGACTGGAACCCACCAAAAAAGATATTCTATGTCCAAAGACATAAAGAAGAAACCACAATGAGATGGTGGGAGGGGCACACTCATGATATAATCAAATCCACACCCCCTGGGTGGATGACCCACAAACTGGAGAATAATTTTATCAAAGAAGTTCTCCCACAAGAGTGAGAGTTCTGAGCCCCGTGTCAGACTCCCCAGCCTGGGGGTCTGGCATCAGGAGGAGAATTCCCCAGAGCATTTGGCTTTGAAGACCAGCAGAGCTTGATTACAGGAATGCCACAGAACTGCGGGGAAACAGAGACTCCACTCTTGGAGGGCACATACAAGGTCTCACGTGCACCGGGACCCAGGGCAAAAGAAGTGACTTCTTAGGATCCTTGGCCAAACCTACCTGCTGGTCTTGGAGGGTCTCCTGGGGAGGCAGAGGGGAGGGGGGAAGCAGCTGTGGCTCACTCTGGGGACAAGGACACTGGTGGCAGGGGTATCAGGGAGGATTCATCAGCATGAACTCTCCTGAACGTCGACATTTTGGTACCAGTTATAGGTTCCAGTGGTGGGATGCTTCAGGTCAGATAACCAGCAGGGTGAGAACACAGTGCCACCCATCACCAGACAGGCTGTCTAAAGATTTCCTGAGCCCACAGCTGCCTCTGGACACACCCCTTGAGTTATGAGAATTAATTTAATATATATAAAACTGTAATAATACTGTTTGACAGGCTGAAAATATTCAAAATCATGAGTTATATTTTTTAGTATTTTAAAAATTGTTTTGTCCTATTTTAATTGATCAGTATTCCATCATTCAATTTTTTAAAGTGGTTTTATTTACATTTAAATTTTCTATTTCTCTTGAAGTTAAAACTAAATTTGTAATGCAAAAATTTGAAGTTATATTTACTTTCCTTTACCTATCAAAGTGCCATTAGCTGTGTCTTTCTTTGAAAAGGAAGAAATCCTATAATGCTCTTACTTTTGCACTACATGACAGTTTGGGGCTGCACCTGTGGCTTACCATCTTCATTTTGTCTCTAACCTCCAAAATTACAAAGGCTTTTACTCACCACCTCCAATTCTAACTTCACGAGGTAAACACTTAAAAATCTCTTATGTGTTTAACAAAATGTTGTTTCTATAGATATGTTATTGAAACACACATCCATACATGGTATTTAAAATAAAGTTAAAACATAGCAGTCATATTAGTCTGAAATGTTTCATTTTGCCTGAATATATTTTGAAATTCTTCCAAGTCAATCTTCCCCCATTAAGAATACATCACATTGGGCTTCCCTGGTGGCGCAGTGGTTGAGAGTCTGCCTGCCGCTGCAGGGGACATGGGTTCGTGCCCCGGTCCGGGAAGATCCCACATGCCGCGGAGCGGCTGGGCCCGTGAGCCATGGCCGCTGAGCCTGCGCGTTCAGAGCCTGTGCTCCACAACGGGAGAGGCCACAACAGTGAGAGGCCCGCGTACCACAAAAAAAAAAAAAAAAAAAAAGAATACATCACATTATTTTAATTTTTAAATTGTTACATAATATTCAATAACATTTTAAACTTACCCTCCATTATATTAGCTTCAATTTTTATTGTAAGTACAGTAGTTCTGTAAGATAGTCTTTAGAATGTAATTAGGAGCCTAAAAGTGGATATGTTTCATATCAGATTATTTTCTAAACATGCTGTAGTAATTTATATTCTCCAAGAGAATAATAAAATTCTTCATTTTGTAACCTCTTCCTAGCACTGGTAGTACAGATTTTTAAATAAATTCCAATGTCTTAGATTATGTTACTTAATAGAATTAGTTGGTCATGCTATTTAAACCTCATAAATGATTTTTCAATTAGATTTACTTCATGAATCACCTCTGAAAGCTGTATATCAAAATCACACATTGTGTTGTGATTTTATAACCTATCTTTGTAGTTTAAGAGTTTTGTTTTATGTATTTCACTACTATTATTTTTGGTTCATTAAGACTTATAGCTGATATATCTTTCTCAGGGTGTGGAAATTTGGATAGTAAAACACTTCCAAGATTTTCTTTAAAGGCAGCTCTCCCTTCATCCACTTTATTGGCTTTGCCAACCTCACAAATATATTTGCATTTATCTGAGATATATCTGACCACCTCATGCCTTTTCCACTTTCCTTTACTTTTGAGTCGATCAGTTTTTATTATAAAATATATAGCTGATGTTTTCTTCTTTAATCTGATTTAAGAATTTGTCATTTGACAGGGACATTCAGTCCAAATTTTATGTTGGGCTTTATTCCTGTCCTCTTAGGTTATGACTGATTAAGCTCCCCCTTTGCTTCAGCTCCACTGTGTAGGCCAGGAAGCAGCCAGTACCCCAAACTACATTACAGCCAAGTATGTTTGTCCTAACAATGCTTACTACTTTGCCCAGATTCTTTCTGGGTAATGGCCAGAACTCACTATATAATACCTATGTATTCCAGTGACTTCCTGAATATCAAGCCTTCTTATCACTTAAACTCTCTTTCCTCTTAGGTTTTGTATATTCCTTATCTTAAGCTATTTATTTCCCTACATTTCCTTAGCCAATTGTCTCCTGTACACCTTGAATTCCTTCTATGTTTGCCAAAGTTATATCATAAACCTTTTTTCTTTATAGTATCATCTCCACCTACTTTCTCTAAATGACATCTCAATATTCTCTAAATGAACCCATATATATTGCTTCCAACTCAAGAGGAGCATCTCTCCTATATTTCATGTATTTAAAGACAAAGATTGAAACTTGAAAGTAAAATTTCCTGTCTTTTTGTAGCTTTTATTATTCAATTATGCAATCTTCTCCCTATGTCAAAGTTGTCTTCTACAGAATTACCTTTATTCTCACTTGTCCGTGGATAATTTGAATATTGACATTGTCTTCCTGTTCACTTCTATTTCTGTCAAAGCTCTCAAAGATTCAGAATCCATTGTATGATCCACTTAACACTTTGGAAACTCAGTTTCTTGACTTTTTCACCCTTACTTTGCTCATTTATTCCCATGGTCATGCCTTAGGCTACAGCTTACCTTAGATGACTTTAGGAATATGTCAGGTAAGATAAAATATAGAAAAATCAGGTCTAAGGCTGAAGGAAGTTAAGGGAACTGTGACAAACAGAAGATAATAACCTAAAGGATTTAAAATTCAAATTTCTTGTTGATTTACTTAAGCGAAACAAGTCAAAGCAACTCTTCAGGTTGGTGTATTTCTTTTTGTTATCAGTTTGTACATTTTGACTAAAAACAATTACTTCTAAAAACACTTACTTTAAATATCTTATTCATCAACCTCTACCTCATTTTTTTCAGCTTCTACCTCTTGTACAATTACTTGTATAATTATTGAACCTCAATGAGGCTTCTACTCAATTTACTGTCCTGATCCCACCATCCACACACTCCTTCTGAAGACACTTACCTCTTTGTCTAGCTTAGTCCCCATGGTCCATTTCTAAATTGCATCATTCAAAACATTATAATCCCTGTGTTTCTTTGTCCATCCTAAATAATTGGGAACACTTCAGTGCCAGTTGAACAAAAATATCTACCCTTTACTTATGTGAACTAAAATAACAGAATTTCCATACTAGCTCTGCTTCAAGCTGAACCACCTAAACCTCAAATAACCTGTACCCTCACCCCAGCAGTTAATTGCATGTCCTAGTAAATTACATTTTGATTTTCTGGAATAACAGAATTGAATTTTCTTCTCTCCCCTCAAGCATCCTACTTTTCCAAACCAGTTGTGTGGATGTTTCCTTCAATTTATTATCAGGAAAACATTCTCCATGTTCTTATAAAGACTTTCACTCCTTCCATAGTTCTTATTTCCACCAACATTATCAATTTCCTATTCTACCAGGTAATTTCTAACCACTTTTTCCAAACTTCTTCTTCTCTACCAAGGACATCACAAATGACCTTGTTGGCCAACATCAAAACCTAAGAATCATAGGCAAGTATCATCATTATCCAACATCTCAAATACAATCTCAATAAGTCTTGTAAAACTATTCAAATATATTATGAGTAAATTCATGATCTCAATTCTTGCATTGCTACTTACCTGGTTCAAGGCATCATTGTCTCTCTCAGAGAACTTCTACAGTCTCCTAACTGGATCTCACCATCCATCCTTACTCCCTACAATCCAATATCAGAAATACAGAACCATCTCTTGAAAAGATAAGTGACAATATAACATTCCCATGCTTAAAATCTGTCAATGGTTTCTCATTTTAATTAGAATTACTTTTAAATTCCTTTCTATTTTATGAAAGATCTTACAGGTCCTAACCACTGTCTACTTATCCAATGTCATTTCCTACTATGTTTCATTTTATCCTTTATATATCACAGCTCAATGATCTTCTTTCTATGATTTGATTATGCATCCAGATTTTTAAATTCAATATTGTTATCCCAGAGATTCAAACACAACTTCAAATTGATTAATTAATTTGTTTCCTCTCCTTGAATGTTCTCTTTCTAATCCTTTTCATAGACACATACTCACTTCCCATATGTAAGGTAAACCCATACAGCTTTCTTTTCCTTTTTTGCAATATAAGTGCCTGGCATAAACTGTGATTCCCAAGACCTCTACTTCAAAGGTGCATCCATTTTAAAGATGCCTATCTCAAATAAACACATTGCCAACTATAAACTAAATGAAGAACCAGGCCAAATCCCCCACTGAGGCTCCTTTGTTTTAGAGATCTTAGTTGATTTAAATAACTGACCATTAGGGATATTGTCTTCCTACATGGTAAATTATTGCTCTAATATTTTAAATTCACCAGTAAAGAGTGAGCCCAAGAAACCCTAGGCCCCCAACATCCTAAACCAAATCTGTTTTTGTGCCCAAGTTTCTAGTAAAAGGCACTTCTATATGCTGGATTGAAAGAAAGAAAGAAAGAATGAAAGAAAGAAAGAAAGAAAGAAAGAAAGAAAGAAAGAAAGAAAGAAAGAAAGAAAGAAAGAAAGAAAGAAAGAAAGAAAGAAAGAAAGAAAGAAACTGTGAGTCATCATTGACCCATCTTTTGTGTAAATGTCATACTTTCAATCTAATAGCAAACTCTTCCAGTGTTACATCATTACCACAGGATTCCCCTCTACTTTGCTCCATATCCTCTGGAAAAATTTTAGTCCAACCCACCATAATCTCTTACTTGAAGAGTCAATTTCATGATGATTGTGAATATAGCTTATTTAGCCACTTATTTAATTGTGATTCAAAAGCAAACTATGTAGACTAACAAGATATATAAAGTAAATGAGCACAAAAGCTAAGCTGAGTAAATTATATTCTGTGCTCATGAATTTAAACTGGAAAACATAAGTCAAATGGTACATATAACAATAGGAGCTAGACATGAAAGAATTAACAGGAAAAAGAAAAGGCAGGTGCTATAGTCAATCCCATGAAGGATCATGGTAAAATGTACTTATAGGGAAACTAATATTATGAATAAGCAGATACTAGATAGTAAGAAAGATATACAGAACAACAACAACAAAAGTCAAGCTAATCAATAGTAGAAGAGAAATGGGAAAAGTGAAGAGATAACCTGTGAAAAGAAACACTATGTATGAGAGAGTTTCAGAGAGAGAGGGATAGAGTAAGAGAGGATGCTCAACCCAAGGTAGCTTCGATAAATCACCCCACCGTTTTTTTAGAGTTTGATCAGTTAAATGTTTTGCTTATAGGCAAAAGAAAGCAATTACTACTTTCTTGTATTTTTTATTTTTTAATCTTTTTGCAATGTAACTCTGGCATAATGTTCAAGAAGTATGCTAAACAGATCAATATCTGCTATCATGTCTCTTCCCAGATGCTAATCCAAATTGTTATACCCTTTCCACATCTCCACTTAAAATGTGCTCTTACCTAATTATTTAATTAGAGATATTATGCATAGCATTAATTTGCTGGATAGTTCACATCACTAGCATATAATTATACAGCTGTATTTAAAATTAAATATTATGCATATGAATAAGTTTTGATTTATCATTTTAGAATTTCTTAATATCTTTAAATTAACAACAAGCTAAGACAATCCAAGTTTAAAACTCAGCAAATATTGCACATCACCTCTTTGTGTGTGTGATCGTGTATGTGTCAATGTTCAAGTTCATGTAGTTTATAACCAGAACAACTGTTGGACTAAATTTTGGTGTACGGAAGTTGTGACCACTTGAATTTAATTTTGCCAAGGTGATAAGTATACATCTCAAGAATCATATTTTAAAAATATTTCCCTGTGTCTATGGTTATAGTAGAGTAAGGTGGTAGCTCTTAAAGAGGTTGCTTGGTGTATAGAAATATATGATATATGATAGAACATATATATATTTAAAAACATGACCAATAACTTTTATTTTGTGAGCCAATTCAAGATATATATTCATAATGTAAGGATTCATTAAGAAAATATAGGCTTCCTGTTTCTGATCCAGCACATAAGAGCTTGGAAGTCATCCTTCCATCTTAAAAAGTGAAACAAACTGAAAATCAACAACTCTTTTCAGATCTATCAGAGAACTGAGGTCAGAGGGCAAACAGCTGTCCGCCAGATTGGAGAGATAAACAGGTGGATACAGAGAATCATAATTTACCTGAGCAGAAACCCATGAGTAGAAATCTCTGTGAGAACTGATACTGGGGTAGGAAAAGCTAATCTGTAGTTGTAGAATTGCTGCCGACTCAGTGAAGAAGTTTGAGAGTTAAAAAACCACTCTTAAGAGCCCACTCTTAGGAGGAGTTCTCCACACTTTTATAGGCTTTACCTCCAAGGACCTTACCAGGTTTTTATAGTAAAAATTAGAGAGAAAACCCCTCATGTTTCCATCAGAGGGAGGGAAAAGTAGCCATTTTGAAATATGCCCAGGCATTCTGTTCTTAACAAAGCATGCCCTCAAGAGAAACTATCAATATTTTACCAGAGCCTGAACTAAAGGTTTTTATCAGTACCTGATCATCCTGGGAAAAGGGAAATGCCCAACTTCAGCCTCTTCTAGCCATCCTGTTCCACCTAAGGTAGAGAAACATCTGTGAAGTTCACAGGGCAGGGCTACAGACTCACAAAAAGACTGAGACCTAACCATAGGACTATAGAACACTTCTCCCAAAAGACCATACAACCACATCACTAGTGCCTACTTTCCAGAGTTCCTTTTACCAAGTACATCATATACAACTATCAAGAAAAAATAACAAGGCATACTAAAAGACAAAAATCACAAGAGACAGAGCAAGTATCAGGAACAGAGTTAGACATGGAAGGGAAGTTGGAATGATCAGACCAGGAATTTAAAATAATCATGTTTAGTATGATAAGGATTTTAATGGAAAAAGTAGACAACATGGAAGAATATATGTGTAATATAAGCAGATAAATGGAAATTCTAAGATAAAATCAAAAGGAAATGATAAAAATAAAAGAACACTGTAACAGAAGAAAAGAATGCTTTGATGGGCTTATTAATAGAATGGATACTGCTGAGGAAAGAATCTGAGTTTGAGTATATGTAAAGAGAAACTTCCAAAATTAAAAAAAAACAAAGAGAAGAAAGACTGAAAAACAAACAAACAAAAAAACAGAATACCCAAGAAAAATGAGACAATTACAAAAATTGTAACATATGCATAATACTAGCACCAGAAAAAGAGAAAAGAAATGAAAAATGTTTGCAGCAGTAATGACAGAGAATTTCCCAAAATTAATAGCATCAATTAAAAAACAGAGATTGTCATAGTAGATTAAAAGACAAAAGCAAAACTAGACCCAGCCATATGTTGTCTACAAGAAACCCACTTTAAATATAGACACATGTATATTATAAGTAAATGGGTAATGAAAGATATACCATGCTAACACTAATTTTAAAAAAGCTGGAATAGCTACACTAAACATAGAGAGAACAGACTTCAGAGAAGGAAAAGTATCATGGGAAAGATGGCATTACATAATGATATAGGGGTCAGTTCTCCAAGGAGACTCAGCAATCCATAATGTGTACATGCCTAAAACAGGGTCAAATATGTATGTATGCGGGTGCATTTTTAATGACTCTACTTAAAAGTATTACAATATAAAATACATAAAATGACAGAGAGAGAGATGGCTAGATAAATATTATACACGTTATCTCACATATGTATGAATATGTGTTTAAAAAGTATTTCATAAACTTAAGAATAAGTGTATTTATACATCTTTAGTAATTTATGAATAAAAGCATGCTTTATTGATATCATATAGAGCATTAATCTCTAACCAATATCTGATACACTTACTGCAGAAAATGCTTTCCATTAAAATCAGGAATTTACAAGGATTTTCATTATTATCACCTCATTTAAGAACTCTCTGAAACGTGAAAATAATACAATCAGAATCTAACACAAAATAATAGAAAAAAACCCCAATGAATTGAAGAACAGATTCTATTTTTCAGCTTGCATATTCACAATAATGTGCATACTGGGAAGAATACTCAAATAATACTATTTTGTTATAATTTGAAAATTAAGAACAAAGAGGATCTGATGTATTTTTTGATAGTATATTAAAAAACATTATAGGTTTGATATTGGCATGATAATACATTGAAAAATCAATGAACTATATAAGGGGAACACAAAAAGAAAAAGAGAAAATTGAAACAGTAAATGATAAGTTTATTTTACAAAACAATGCGAAGTAGATATTTGACAAATGGACCAAATACAATTTTTAAACACCTAAGAATATGGTAAATTATTAGATGATAAGGTCATATGGAAACTAACCACAACATATACAACTGAAAATATATGTTGCTGTGACTCTTTCTTCCTCTTTCTTGGGGATGTTATGTTTCCTCATCTCTGTTCTCCAAACACATCTACTCCAGATCTCTCTCTGCATTACAGCTTCTACTGCCTCAAAATTTTACTCTTCTGAAATGTTTGTTAGACTAATAGTCTTATTGGCTACATGTCATCTCCAGGCCTAGCGCCACTTTAATTTGAAATTTGGCTCATAAAGCTTGCAATATCCTTTTGATTTGCTAAAAAATATTCTGTAAAAATATGTATGATGGTTCCTCCTTGTATTAGGTGGTATCATATGTTAGAAGTCTGGCCCTCTAAACTAATGCTTTCTGCAATGTCTGTTGGTAGAGAGTAATTGGTTCCTATAAAGAAAGGATGTTTGTTGAGAAGTATGGCAGACACTATTAATTTCCTAAGCAATACCCCATTCTTCTGTTTTACCATAGTGAACAAATTCTAATTTAGTTAGGAGGTAGCAATACAAATAAATTTATCATTTTAAAGTCCTTTGAAGATAACAATGAGCACATGATACATTTCTGGCTGAAGTAAGAAAAAGTTTACTGAATGTGTGTTCCTAAAAAGATATGTTTTTGCAAAATTCTTTTCCTAACGAAAAATATGACAGAGAATAAAGCTAAAAGCCTAGATCTTTAATGTGACCTCTTGAACAGCTATATAATTCTGGAAATACCTGTCTCTGGACTTTGATTTCAAATAAACCCTAATTTTTCAAGCAAACTGTATTTGGATTTGATATATGTAGCCAAATACAAACCTAACTGAAATAAAATACCTTAAAACTTATCTACTATACTTCACATTGTTCCCTATTTAAAAATATACCTTTATGTTTATGCATATAGTCCCCCAGATCCCATCCATAGTGACCAACTATGACCAATGTAGTCACTAGAGCACTCAGACTTTCTGAACAGGAGGAAAGACACTATCTTATCCCCTTAGTCCATACAGATGAGATGTGATGGGGCCATTTCTTTCATATTTCCCAGTTCTCAGAGGAACACCCTTACAATCACAGTCAGGTGTACGCCATTCTCATCTTGCTGGCTAATGATTAAATGATGTCAACATGCTGTATGTATAACAGTAATGAAAAGTAAAACTGTAGTAGTAAGCAGACAAACAAATGAAAACAAAATGAAACAAGATGGAATACATACAGTTCTCCAGAATATAACCACACTGTAAGAGACCATTTCTGCAAGAAAGAGATAATACTTCCTCTGAGCTAGCAAATTACAGATGTGGCATAGCCTTTAAGGAAAGCACTTATGGGTTGTCAGGTAAATTGTGAACTACATACTAGAGCACCAGTTTTCACATACTTAACAGTTAATGAACTGATTTCCATATTCAGAGATTTCTACGACTACCGTTAATGGCTGCTTGGAGACTGTTCTGTCTCAACAATCTCAACAAATCAGGGATTCACTAACATGGAACTGATTTGTGGTCTAGCAGGACATTTTAGGCAAAGCAGTGCTAACTTCCTTCATCTGCAGGCAGAAAATTCTGAAGAGACAAGACTTCCTGCTGTGATGTTTGAATAGGCAGAGATACCCCTATGCAACGGGCCATGGGTTCTCCTGGCAATATGACCCTCCTGAAACTTCTGTGAAATTTTTATCAGATTCGTACTTGGGAACCAATGTTAAGACCAAGAGCAGGTGTGATCCTGTGATTTTCCATTTGCTTTCTCAATCCTCAGCACAACTAGACTACCCATTCTAAACAGCTGCATCTTGTATAGAAGGGAAATGAATGATGGGCTTCTGTTGCTTAGGAACAATATGGCACAGGGCTCCATCTTCCAGTGTTGCTAAGTATTAAACTGTCCTCATATCAGGCTCCTATTTAGAGAGTAAAGACAGAGACAAGCTGCAGAAAAACTTTGAACATCAGCCTTATCCTCTAACCTTCCCCAACTTTAGAATGAGAGTGGACAACACTAGGCCAGAGTGTGCTAAGAGGTGGAAAGTTGGGTGTAGAAGAATATACCCTACAAAGACCTAAGATGCCAGAATCTCTTCGAGCTCCTTCTTCATATTCCCATTCTAATTGCCAACTTCAATCTCTTAAATAATCTGTGCACTTAAGTCACAAAAAAAAACTACTTCAACAGAGATTGTGATTATTGTCAGTCAAAAGAGTACCTGGTTAGTTTTCAAATAAAATCTAGTAGTCCCACTTCAATAATTTTACTTTCTGCTTTAGGCAAATGGGATTTTATGATTTTGCCTAATTATCTTTTTACCTATGGACTTCTACTAGGTAGCTCAAGGCAATTTTTGTATTTTTGAAGTCCAGTATGAATGGCACACACAGACATAGATTCTTATCTTTGGCTACAAATCTCACCAATCTCTCACCTTCACTGGGCGTGGGGTATTAAGTGATGGAATCAATTTATAATTGGGCTCTTTTCTCATTGCAAAACATAGAACAGATTCTTTGCAAACTAGTTTGGGGGAATGTTCACTATTGTCACTTTGTTATGAGTTATTACTCATATTTATTTCTATTTCAACCAGAGCTCATGTAAGCAGTCCCATCACAACACTTTTATGTAATTTTAAAAAATGTATCAATCTTTCTCAGCAGTAGGAAGAATTCTGTAGTATGGAGTACAAATTTAGTCTCCAATTTCCTTGGCCAGACTCTTTTGCACAGAGCACAAACACATGGTAGCAATGGCTATAGCTACAAAATATAGGAATTCACAGAATTTTCAAATTTAAAATAAAAATTAATAAAAAAGATAAAATTTTTATTGAAAAGAGGTTCAGGGACAGGAGACAGACCTCAGGGAAACTTAAATATCAGGAAATCACGATCTCTATTTTTCTAGAGCATGCCTTTCTCTATCTTCATTGAAAAGGCACAAGTAATTTGGAGAGATCATGGTTTGCTGTTTCCTCATGGGCTCTATTCCACTATAAATGGACCTTTCCTAAGGCTTTGAATGTACAGTGTACCCATTTTGGGTACATGTAATGTCTACATGACTTAAATTTGTGCTGAGGACATCTAATTCTATACCATATAATGACCATGCTTGTTCATTAAGGAAGAGCTGATAGCAGGGACAAACTTCAGGAAAGGGAGGGTTGCTGGACGTGCATGCAAAGCATGATTACTTCCACTATGCAAAATTAAGCTGTGCAGAAAAAAAGATTCTAACCTAAATTGAACACTAAATAAAAGCAGGCAATTATATGTAATTGCCATATAAATAACAACTAAAAGATTAATACTCTTAATATATGAAAAGGTTTTATAAATCAATAAAAATGATAACAAACAAATAGAAAATGGCCAAAAAATGTGCAAAGATAAATAAGCAAATATTTAGTTTCAGTTGATAAAGTTTGTGGTCTCACCAATAATAAGACCAGTTAATGAAACCAGTGCCAGTTAAAACACTAGGCAATTGTTACCTATTAATTAGTTGTGGTAGAGGTGTAAACTCTAGCTGTTTTCTGGAAGGCAATCTGGAGATATATATGACAAATTTAAAAGTTATATTATTTAAACTAAGAGTTTTAGAAATCTCTTTAAAGGAAAGGAAAATACCCTGAAAGATTTGCATTTTGTTCAGTATGTATTTTTTGTGACTTATAGCATATCCTGAGTATAGTTCAAGTCCTTTGGAATTAGTGTAAGAGAGACGTTTAGAGAAATTTGTTATATCAGATGTGATAAATGAGATCAGAGGAGACAGACAGATTTTTCAAAAAATGGGGTTGGTAAAACTGGACACATATGTAAAATAAATAAACAGAGATACCTCTGTTGCTTTTCATATTAATTTCTAAAGGTATCAAAGTTTTAAATGTAAAATTTAAAATATAAAGTTTAGACAGAAACACAGATTCTATTTTTAAAATGTAGGAAGATTTTATGATCAAGGCATCTATTTATAAGCAAAAAATAAAATGCTAAATTTTACTATATAAAATATTTTTTGCATAGCTCAACAAAAAGTTAGAAAAAATGATTATATATGCATGCATAAAACAAGTTCTTAATATTAAAGAACTTCAAAGATCAATGAGAAAAACACTAACAACTCTGGAAAGATGGACTCATGACATCAATAGACAATAGGCAATAAAGAAATATAAATGGAATTAAACATATCAATGTTTTATCTCATTGATGATACTTAAACTGCCAAATAAAACAGTAAGGTTACATTTTTCATATACTGAATTTGTGATGATGAAAAATGATGATGATACACAATAGGGATTAAAGTGTGAGAAAATATTTCTTATACACTGCTGGGAAGGAGTACACATCCATTTCAGAGTTAAAATTGGCTTGGCGAGACTTTGGCTTCCAGCCATTATGGAGTAATAGTATCAGATTAGTCTTCTTCAGGGAAACAAAAGAAAACTGGAGAAAACATATAAAACATTTTTTTTTCAGATACTTACTAGACTGTGCAAGATTCTGATCTGTTAGAGAAAGAAAACAAATGAGGTAACTGTAATTGTGCATTAATTTCCTGAGCCCTTATAACAAAGTATCAGAAACAGGGTGGCTTAAAACAACAGTAATTTATTGTTTCACAGCTATGGAAGCTAGGAGTCCAAAATCAAGGTGTCAGAAGGGCCATCCTCCTTTTGAAGGCCCTGGGAAAAAAACTCTTCCTTGCTTATTCTTATCTTCTTGTGTTCCCAGACATCTTAGCTTTTGTTGGTGACTGGAAGTCCTCAGCTTGTAGCGGCATGACTTCAATTTCCACCTCCAACTTTTCCCTCTGTGTCTATGTCTCTGTGTGTCCTCTCCTCTTCTTATGAGAGCATCAGACATATTGAGTTTAAGGCCAACACTAATCCAGCATGACCTAACCTAACTAAGTATATCTGCAAAGACCCTATATTAAAATGAAGTTACACCCTGGGGATCTAGATTGGGAATAGATTCTTTATGGAGGTTATTATGGTTAAATGAGGTCATAAATGTGGGGCCATGACCCAATATTATTAGTGCCCTTAAAAGAAGAGCTACCAGAGAGCTTTCTCTCTCTGTCCACTATGTGAAGACACGACAATATGGCAATTGCCTACAAGCCAGGAAGAGAGAATTCACCAGAAACTGAGTTGTCAGCACCTTGATCTTGGGCTTACCATTCTCCTGAATGGTGAGAAAAAAAAAATTCTGTTGTTTATACCACTCAGTCTATAGTATTTTGTTATAGAAGGCTGAGTAGACAAAGACAGAGATGGGCATGAATTTGGGAGACACTATTCACCCAATACAAATTGTTTGACTTTGTACCTGAAGGTGTTTTCCAGAACTGAGAAGGAGGTGTTAGGGAGATACCCAAAAAGAGCACAGTGATTATTCGGAGCTGAGGAGAGAGAAAGAGATCAGAACGTAGGGACACTGGAATGTCTGCATTTGAGTGATAGAATCCTGGAAAAGGGAAGTCTATTCAGAGAAAGAACTGCAGACATTAGAACTGGTGTCCCCTTAAGTCTTTGTCTGAATTGAAGCCTCATAGGCATAGGATAAAACACCATAGTCTGGGAAATTAACAATTACCAGAAAGTTGTAAGATGAAGTATTATCAGCCTGCACACAGGGCTGGGAAACATTCAATTTCCCAGAAGCCAGAATGAGGAGATGTTTGTGAGCACCTTGCACATCTAACAGAGACCCCAGAAGGGTCATACCCAAGTCATAGGTGCAAATAATACAACAAATTTAATCTGCTTTAATCCTATCCTTACACAAATTAACAACAAGTCTTGAAAAGACCATGCTGATCCACAAATAAATTAATTATCCCTAAAACAAAATTCAAATCTTTTTTAAAGGAATGCAAAAAAAATCTAGACACTCAATAGGAAAGAATTCACAATGTCAAGCAATAGAAATATCTAGTCAATGGAAAAAGGATAAGAAATGACAGAGATTATGGAAGAAATAGATGAGGACATTAAAACATCTGTTATAAATATGCTTAAGAATTTAAAACAAGACATATATGAAATGAAGTGAGAAATAGATGATACAAAAAAATCAAGGAAAAATTATGGAGCTGAAAATATAGCATCCCAAATTAAAACTTCACTAGATACACTCATTGGCATATTAGACAATGCAAAGGAAAAATATCAGTTAACTTGAAAACACTCCAATAGAAAATACATAAAGTGATACTCTAATAATATATTTTTTTAAATACTGAAAGTATAAGTAATTTCTGTGACTTGTAATGTAAAAGAACCAGTATGAAATCATGTAATTGGAATACTGAATACCCTAACCAAAATGTGATTGGAAGGTATATTTGAAGCAAAAATTGCCTATAAATTTCAAATTTGATGAAAAATATTAGGCCATAAATCCAAAAAGCTTGACACACCTTGGGGGTGGGGAACGGGAAGTAAGAAAGCATAAAAAGGAGTTCATAATTAAATTGCTAAAAACAAGTGATAAGAGAAAACACAAAAAAACAACCAGGAAAAAAGACAAATTACACTCATAAAACAATAAGAAATTTCATTGATTTCTTATCTAAAGCAATGAGAATCAATGGACAGTGGAATGGTATCTTTAAATCACATAAAAAAATACTCCATCAGCCTAAAGTTTTTTTTATCTAGTTATAACATCTTTTAAAAAATGAAGATGAATTAAAGCCATGCTTAAAAGTAAATAGCTGAATTATTCTTCAGTACATATATGGTAAAGGAAATGTTAATGGAAGTTACTGCTATAGAAGAATAATTGATATCATAGGGGAAATTGGATCTACTCACAGCAATGAACACCTCCAAAAATGGGAAATACATAGGTTAATAGTAAAGAGTTTTTTTTTCCTTGTGTTCTAACATCTTTAAAAGTTTGTTTAAAACAGTAATGATAATAATGAATTATGAGTTCTTAAAAGAAATACTGCTGAATAATCCCTATGTTATATACAGGATGTTTATTATTTGAAGTTAGATTGTGATATTTTAAAATGCACATTTTAGAATAAAGAGCCACCACTAAACATTTAAAGAAAGAAATGTAGCTAATAATCCAATAAAGTAAACAAATAGAATACTAATGAATAATCAGTTAATCCAAAAGAAGGTAGGAAAAGAGAAGAAACAACAGAAAGGGCAAATAGAAAACACAAATGGGAAGAAGACCTAAATAGACATTTCTCCAAAGAAGATATACAGATTGCCAAAAAACACATGAAAGAATGCTCAACATCATTAATCATCAGAGAAATGCAAATCAAAACTACAATGAGATATCATCTCACACTGGTCAGAATGGTCATCATCAAAAAATCTAGAAACAATAAATGCTGGACAGGGTGTGGAGAAAAGGGAACAGTCTTGCACTGCTGGTGGGAATGTGAATTGGTACAGCTACTATGGAGAACAGTATGGAGGTTCCTTTAAAAACTACAAATAGAACTACCATATGACCCAGCAATCCCACTACTGGGCATATACCCTGAGAAAACCATAATTCAAAAAGAGTCATGTACCAAAATGTTCATTGCAGCTCTGTTTACAATAGCCAGGACATGGAAGCAACCTAAGTGTCCATCAACAGATGAATGGATAAAGAAGATGTGGCACATATATACAATGGAATATTACTCAGCCATAAAAAGAAACAAAATTGAGTTATTTGTAGTGAGGTGGATGGACCTGGAGTCTGTCATACCGAGTGAAGTAAGTCAGAAGGAGAAAAACAAATACCGTATGCTAACACATATATATGGAATCTAAGAAAAAAGAATGTCATGAAGAGCCTAGGGGTAGGACGGGAATAAAGACACAGACCTACTAGAGCATGGACTTGAGGATATGGGGAAGGGAAAGGGTAAGCTGTGACAAAGTGAGAGAGTGGCATGGACATATATACACTACCAAACGTAGGGTGGGTAGCTAGTGGGAAGCAGCCACATGGTGCAGGGAGATCAGCTAGGTGGCTTGTGACCACCTAGAGGGGTGGGATAGGGAGGGTGAGAGGGAGGGAGACGCAAGAGGGAAGAGATATGGGAACATATGTATATGTATAACTGATTCACTTTGTTGTAAAGCAGAAACTAACACACCATTGTAAAGCAATTATACTCCAATAAAGAGGTTAAAAATAAAAAAGGAAACAAATACCAAGATGGTATTTTTTAACCCTATAATTTCAAAAATTATATTAAACTTAAATATTCTTAACAGTAAATTTAAAATTCACAGTTTGTCAGATAGGTGAAAAAAAATCTAGATTTTTTTTTTTTTGCTGTACACGGGCCTCTCACTGTCGCAGCCTCTCCTGTTGCAGAGCGCAGGCTCTGGACGCGCAGGCTCAACGGCCATGGCTCATGGGCCCAGCCGCTCTGCGGTATGTGGGATCTTCCCAGACCAGGGCACGAATCCGCGTCCTCTGCAACGGCAGGAGGACTCTCAACCACTGTGCCACCAGGGAAATCCTAGATTTAATTTTAATGTTGTTAAAAAGGACCACATTTTGTAAATATAAAGAACACAGGTTCAAAGTAAAAGAATGAAAAATAATTACCATATAAACAACAATCACAAGAAAGCCAGCGTTGCTATGTTAATAAAAGAGAAATAGAATTCACAACAGGAAATATTATCAGAGAAAAAAGTTATATTTTATAATGCTAAAGGGATCAGTTCATAATAAATCATCATTATAAATGTGTACGCCCCTAATAACATAAAGTAAAAGCTGAAATATCTGAAAAAAATGTGTCCAAAATTACAGTTGGAATTTCAACACTCTTTCCTCAATAATTGATAGAAGTAAATAAAAATCTAGTAAGACATTAGAAGTTTTGAAAATCATTACCAACCTGATTGATTTTATACATCACAGTTACCAGCCTTGTTTCTCTTTTATTGTAATTTACTGTTGTCTTTTTAATTTCTTCCATTCAGCAAATATACTGATGGGGTGGAGTACTAAGAATTAGAATGATCCCCCATCCTGCCCTCCACTTCATGGGATACTTTTCTCAATATTAGCAGAATATAATTTGGCAAAATGTTTGGAGTTTTGTCAGTCTTCTCACTAAATATAATTCTTGCATTTGTATACTTGAATTATTTTTCTGCATTCTTTTACTCCACACACACTGATTGTGTGGCTACTTGATATCTTTGGTAAACATTTTGGCATAGGAAAGTGTAATTCTTCAAAATACTTTTGATTAATGACCGATTTCAGGATCTCTTTAAAATAATAACAAATACTGGCATTTGTAGATACTGGAATCCAGGATGACAGAGGAAAATGTTATCTTGCTCTTCACTATAAACTAAGGGCTTACATTTTTGACTGACTCCCAAATTGCCAGTCAGCAATTTTTTTGTTTTCATATGTTTATTTTTTTATGAATTATTGAATGAAGAAAGGTATTTAGGGTAAGAAGGTATTATAAAAATTGAAATAAATATTAGAAATTAAAATAATGTTCTCATATCTCCTCCCATTTTCATAAGGAAGATCATAATTAACAATACTGAATAAATATATATAATATTTTTATATGAATTAATATATAAATACAAATTATATATATATAATACTGTATTGTATTGATATACTAGTAATGCCAACTTTCCCCACAGTCTGTGTCAAATGGATCCCTTTCTTGGATGTGATTCTCATATCTAGCAGTTCATGCTTGCTTAGTCTAAACCTGGTAGAGAACACAGTTTAATGTCAATAATCAATATTACAGAATAATTCCACACACTACCAGGAATGACGCATGAATGGTTACTTCCTGATAGCCTTCCTTTACAAAAAAGAAGAAAAACAATCCATTACTGTTGTAAGCAAAAGTATTGTGATATTCCATCCTTTAGGACATTGGACTTTGCAAACATATATGTAGAAAATACAGTATTTTATATACTTATCTATAAACAGCTGCTAGTACAATTTTATTTTGTTTAAAAATACCAATCCTTATAAGTAAGTGGTATATTTCATTACTGTTTCTGACTTTCCTTGTAACTTGTATTCATGAAAAGAGTCGAGTGTTGCAGTAATACACTGCTAGGCATTGAAAATATGACATAACAAGAAATTGATTTAAAAATTAACATAAAATATCAGCCAAGATAAATAATAGTTCTAAATCACCTAATGTATTCTTTTTGGTTACGCTGAGTTGAATTACTTTTAAAGAATAGATCAAATGTTCTATGGTGACTTCAAATCCATGTGGGGATGCATTTTATTCTAAACATTATGTTCTCTGAAACTTATGGATATATATTACAAAATTAAGTGGTTTACCATTGAACTGAAGGTACCAACATCATCAAAAATAATTACTTATTCTTGTACATATTAAAGATCTTCTCATTATGCAAATTAAGACTATCAATTATTATGTTCATCCTTTGGATAAGAGGCAATGTATGATTATGTTGCATCTGTTCTGATTTGATTTAACTACTCATCAGCGACTATAAATTGTTGGGTATTTTGTTTGATTGGCAAAATAATTTTAGTGCAATTTAAGCAATGTTGTTGTATTTGTGCCTGGATTTCCAATGTATTTTTTTCCTGTGGCATATCAAGTAAAAAGATATTGATAGTCTATTTACCTCATAAGTTACCTAAGCTTAACCTAGGAAAAATATGACTATAATTTTACTTCAGGTTAGAGAGTTCGGCAGTATAATAGAATCATAGTTTATCATTTTGAATATTGAATTGATATATGACAATACTTTTCCCCATACATTTTCTTTTAGAGAAATTAAACCATCATTCTTCATCTATGATGTGGGCAACATCCTTCAAGTTTTTAAAATAGAAGTTGTAATTGTTGTCTTTGACAATTCTGTTGTACTCTATACCCAAAGCCTGAACAAATTTGGTTGGCTCCATCTGTAATTTAGTTATAAAATCTGACTGGTTTCTTAAACCTTCTCTACCACTGTAACTCTAGTCTAAGCCACTGTAAACTCTTGTCTGGACAATAACAATGACCTCTGAATCCTCAGCTTCTTCCTTTGGCACTTCTCAGTCTATTCTTATCAGGTCAGTCAGAGAGGACTGCTCAAAAGCACACAATGGCACTCCATGTAATTCAAAATCAAAGTCCGAATCAGTAATCTGAGTCATAGCATGCTTCTCATTTTACACTTCTTCACCTGAACTTACCTCCTGTCACTATCCACATTCCTTATTCTTGACAAATGGTCCCTGGATGTTCCTCCTGCACTCTCAGTATACTCCTGTCTCAGGGCCTTTGCACTTGCTGTCCTTCTACCTAGAGCACTCTCCTCCCAGTTATGGTCATGGCCAGCATGCTCACATCATTCAGCTCTCTGTTCAAATATGACTGCTCCAGATATGCTGTTCCTGGACATGTGATGAAAAAAATACTCATGCTGTATTTCGGTGTCCCTTTATCTCATGTACTTTACTTGGCTTTATAAATGATAATATCATTTATCTCCACCTGGCATATAAAACTTCTATAATTATCATCTCCTCCTCTCCTTTAAAATGGGTGCTCCAAGAGAGGAGAGAATTGGATTTCTTCCTGGCAGTATCCTCAGCAGGGAAGTCAGGGTCTGGTCCACAGTAGATGTATAATAAATAATTGTTGAAGGAAGAGGTTCTCCACATATCTGAATTATTCAACTGAATGAATTTAAGAGTGAATTTGTATGTTGTTGAACTATATAAGAAGAAAAATTATATAGTTTACTAAGCATTATATAAAATATCATGAACTTTGATTCTGTTTTAACAGCAAAGCTACAGTACCATAGGTATACTTTTTTCAAGTCATATACCAAATCAACAGCAGATTTTGAAATAGTTCTAATTTAAGAAATTAAATTGTGTTCATACTCTTTTTGTTTTAATTTTAAGAATATTTCCTTGTAATTATGGAGTGATTTTTATGCCTGAAGACCTGCAATCCTTTTTTTTTTCTTTTTTATATTAATTTTTATTGGAGTAGAGTTATTTTACAATGTTGTGTTAGTTTCTGCTGTACCTCAAAGTGAATCAGTTATGCATACATATATATCCCCTCTTTTTTGGATTTCCTTCCCATTTAGGTCACCACAGATCATTGAGTAAAGTTCCCTGTGCTATACAGTAGATTCTCATTAGTTATCTATGTCATAGTAGTAGTGTATATATATGTCAATCTCAATTTCCCAATTCATCCCACCCTTCCCTTCCCGCCTGGGTATCCATAGGTTTGTTCCCTACATCTGTGTCTCTATTTCTGCTTTGCAGATGAGTTCATCTGTATCATTTTTCTAGATTCCACATATAAGCGATACTGTATGATATTTGGTTTTCTCTTTCTAACTTCACTCTGTATGAAAGTCTCTAGGTCCATCCATGTCTCTGCAAAAGGCACAACTGTGCTCCTTTTTATGGCTGAGTAATATTTCATTGTATATATGTACTACATCTTCTTTACCCATTCCTCTGTTGATGGACATTTAGGTTGCTTCCAGGTCCTGGCTATTTTATGTAGTGCTGCAATGAACATTGGTGTGCGTGTATCTTTTTGAACCATTCTGGACATACACCTGAAGAAAGCCATAATTCAAAAAGACCTTCCATCCTTGTGGGCAATGTTGTGTATTGTCTTTCTACAACACCATGCTGTAAAACAAAAAACCTTTGTATAATACATTTCTAAGAAATATTTTAAAGTTGAAAGAATAATATGAAAGCAATTTCATTTATCTCATAGATTTCTACTTGAATTGCAAATAGTAAAGAAATCAAAAACAAAAATATAAATATTCTCAGTGAGCAAACAATTTCTTTGAAGAAATCGAGGTGTGATATAATAGCTGTTAGTGTAATTAACATTATATTCATGGTTATATTCCTAAGAAAATACTATAAAAGTAAAGTGAGTTCTCAGTTTTTTTTATTGTTTTCCTTTAGGAAGAAAGCACTTTGGTATGATTATTTTCAATAAAACTGAAATCAATTTTAAATCAAATTACATCATCTCTTTAGTATAGTGTTTCTGCATTTAACAGAATTCCAGTTAATGAAAAAGTAGAATAGAAGGTTTCCCTGGTGGTGCAGTGGTTGGGAGTCCGCCTGCTGATTCAGGGGACACGGGTTCGTGCCCTGGTGCGGGAAGATCCCACATGCCACGGAGCGGTTGGGCCCGTGAGCCATGGCCGCTGAGCCTGCGCTACCGGAGCCTGTGCTCCACAACGGGAGAGGCCACAGCGGTGAGAGGTCCGCGTACTGCCAAAAAAAAAAAAAAAAAAGTAGAAGAGATAAAGAGTAACAATTAGATTAAACAATTTTGTATCCCCAGTAGATCTGCAAGAGATATTTACTACTTAAACTGAATATTTAATGTACTTAATTTCAAACGTAATGGTGAGGAAAGTAGCTTAAATCTTGCCTAGGCAACCTTCACCTACTGCTCCCTGTGATCAGTTACATGAATTGTGCAGTTTCTGTCATTACCTTGCACTCTCTATCCATATCTCTAAGACTGTTTCTAAGACACACATAAAATTAAAAGTAATATAGAGATGATCTATAGATATTGAAAGATAGATACAGATCATACATGAAATAAATGAATTAAATCCCAATTTTTGTTTTGCAAATTCATCTCCTTCATGTCCAGTGGAGGCATAGATAGTCCACATTCTTTCCCTCCCATGTGTCTGCTCTCTTATTCAGTGTTTCTGGCTTTTTTGTCTCCTTGAATCCTCAGCTGCAGACATCACAGTCAATAGGTGATACGTATACAATTCTTATCTCCAGAATGACCCAGCCTTTTGTTTCCCTCTCCAGATAGCTCTAAAATATGTTGATCATGCATCCTCCATCCTGGAGGATGAAAAAGTATTCTGCATTGCTCAAGATCCCTCATTCACTCTTTGAAGAATTGTATGTATCTTCTGGAAGTCTAAGGGAATATCTGCTTCTTTAGTCACCACTCCATGGTACCCTTCCTGAAGTCTCAGATTCTACCTCATAGGAATAAGTGTGTAGATAAAGGGAAAAAATAATTCTGGAAGCTCTATAAGCTTGGTGCGGAGGGAGAGGGGAAAAAAAATCAATAACTAAAACAATATGATTTGCTTTTTTATTGTCTCTAAATTTTCTTACCTGAATAAGCAAGGATTTCCATTTTCTGTAGAAAGTTTGCCTTTCAGAGCTTTCTTTGCAGGTGGCCTATTTGTCCTCAGTTCTTTCCCAAGCATCATCACACTGCACCCCTTCCACTAATAATTTTACTTCCATATTACATCTAACTAACAGTTTACTATATGAAGCCTTATTTGCATTTGCAGCCTATCAGGAATAACAAAATTTCCACAACGTTAGCCATCAAAGAATTTCAACATTTTAATTTTTACAATTAATTTGTGCAAATTAATATTGATTATTTTTTTGAAAATAACTTTCTAAAATGAGTAGATGGCTTTTACAGGCAAAGGAAAATAAACAAGGGAAATTTGTCAGAGTAAAATAAGGGGATGTAGCAAGAGTTAGGAAAAGAATCAGAAGAGTGAGATTGAAGTCTGTGGTTAAACACAAGCAAAACTACTTGCACAGAGAAGTTTACAGCTTTCGAAGTGAGAAAATATCTTAGGAAATACAATATTGCTCATTAGTAGAGAAACTGAGAAGAGTAATGAGTCAGGTTTGAAGAGTAGGTCATAAAAGAACAGATCTGACACCAAAGCACAATGAAATGCAATTAAAATGTTCTCAAGACAATTCGTAAAAGGATGAAATGTATTGCACCAAGTTTTATGGCCTAATAAAACTAAAATGTACCTTCACTCTGTTGGAAAGGCTTATGAAGAGGAAGGAGAGAAGAGGTAATGTAAACAGGCTGTTTCTATGGCTTCTGAGGTACTATCTAAAGGGACAGATGAACTCTCCTTTATTTATAATAAAATAGAAACATACTGAAATAGAAACACTAAGCTTGGGATTTTTTTAGAGTGGAAACAAATGCATCTATATCAAATTGAAATTCTAAAAATATCAAATTTAAAAACTACAATTCTGGGTAGCAAACTACACTGACATTTCTATCTACAATTACCTTAAATATTTATTCTTTTCTTTGCAAAATAAAATAGATGATAATGATAGGCAGATAAATAGATGATAGAAAGAGAGATAGATAGATAAATAGATAGATATTTCATGCTATGTTTGCCCAGGAAAATTGTTTTTCCAGTAAAATAGTAATAAAGAATAGAGAGTAAAATTATCACATAAAGTTACATCTCTTCATGTAAATAAAATATTACTATTATACTATGTACTGTTTGATAGAATTGACTCATTGTTTAATCGCATTTACTCTTAAGAAAAATAAGGGGAATCATATGGTCCATATTAACATAATGCAAAAGAATTAGGATGTTGTTACTAGAGATCTAGAGATCTCATTTCCTGCTTATTTATTAACAGTTTAAAGTCATGTGGTCCTATGTGCTTCAATATGCTTACCCATAGAACTGGGTTCTTATCCTTCCTGCTCATCTGCTTTTAGGGTTTCAGTGATGACAATGTGATATTGCTTCAAATGTGATGACTGGTGTCTTTGTAAGAAGCAGACAGAAGCAGACAAGGAGAGAACACCGTGTGACCACAAAAGATTGAGGAGCAGGCCGAGGGAATCCAGGGACTGCTGGAAACTACCAGAAGCCAGGAAAAGGCAAGAAAGGATTTCTTGCTACAGGTTTCAGAGACAGCATGGCCCTCCTGACACCTTGATCTTGAATTTCTAGCCTCCGGAACTGTGAGACAATACATATCTGTTGTTTTAAGCCACCTAGTTTGTGTTACTTTGTGTTGGCAGCCCTGGGAAACTAATACAAATGCATTTAAGAGACATACATACAAGATCCACTATTCAGTGATAATTAGTAAAAAATCAAAAAATTTCATGAAACTACAACTTGATTATTGATGGCGTTGCAACTCATCAGGAACCGATTTATCTCAGCTATTATTCCACTAGTGTAGAAACGGTCCTGACATCTCTGTTGATGAAAAAGATTACACTATTATTATACAATTATAAATCTCTTCAAATCTCTATGGCTTAATGCAATAGTTGTTATAAAACAAAATGGCCATGGACTTAGTGCTCAAAAGGCTCTATTCCACTTGCTTATTTAGAAACCCAGTCTGACAGAGGTTCTGTTTACCTTCAGTAGGTATCTCCCAATCACCTAAGAATATCAAATCATCAGATGACCTAAACTGATGACCATCTGTGCAAGGTCCCTATCTTTTTAATACCATGTGTATCATCTGGCATTACACACATATCCAGAGACTTACTGGTACAAGTTGAACATAAGAGTTGAAAAAATAAACATTAATATGGAATTCCTCACCATGTTTTGGACTCAAAATTCTTCAAGTAAGCTTTATTACCTTGAAATCTGGTGACCTACAAAATAAAAAAGACAAAAGACTCTCCCAAACAATTATTATAATATGTGGATCAGAACCAGGATATATGCAATTAAAATTCCCCTTACAAAGGAAGCCTAGCTGGGCACCTTTGTGAGGCCCCTTTCTCTAAGAGGAAAAGTTCTTGATGAGACCCTGATTTTGCCCCTCAGAGGC
Organism: Grampus griseus; assembly: GCF_964374135.1. Classification (NCBI taxonomy): domain Eukaryota; kingdom Metazoa; phylum Chordata; class Mammalia; order Artiodactyla; family Delphinidae; genus Grampus; species Grampus griseus. Next base: position 15,367,073 of record NC_139019.1, read on the forward strand.
TCTATTACCAAATACAAGCTCATGTGCCCAACACAGAGTAAGGCCAAACAATACTGAAAAGTCAGAGTTTGGAGCAGAGAAAGGTTTATTGCAGGGCTATGCAAGGAGAACAGTTGGCTCACGCCTCCCCCAACCCTAACTACCCAAAATGTTTCAGCAAAGCATTTTTAAAGGCAAGGTGAGGGAGGGGCATGTTTGGTTGTTGAAAACTTCTTGGTGTCGGAATCCTTTGTTCTTGCAGCTGTCCACATAGGTCAGGTTGTGATGGTCCTTAAACTTCCAACAAGACAAATGTTATTCTCTGTGCTGTAACTTTTTGTCTCTATATGAATGGAAAATGTTATTTCCTTAAAGGTCAGAACCTTGAGAATGGGCTATCGTGTGTATTTCAGACTATAGGCAACATTCTTAACTCAAAGCAAAAGCAATAGAATACAAAGGTTAAAGTAAAAGAAACAGATCTAATACGGAGCCAGATTTGTTCTTTCCTATTACAGCTCTTCTGCATCCTTTATTCCACCCAGGTTATGGGTAAAATGCATGTGTGGAGATGTTCTCTCTTTAGTGTGCTAGAGTCTTTTAGCCCTGCTTCCTGCACTTGCAAATTTGGGGCTCCACATGGTGTTTACATGCTTGAATTGCCTAAGGTTATTTTTGTCCTCGTTTGGAGATTCCATTGGGAATACAATTTCCTAAAAGTGTTAGTGAGCTCCCCGTGTCTGCTTCCATGCAGTCTCATATGGAAATTTCTACATCCAAAATTCTTTCCTAGACCCAGTTCCCAAAGTCATTTTCAATCACTCCCTTCGTTTCTTTGTCACAAATGAATGGCAACTGTTTTGAGACCCTTTATCTCATTTGAACTCATGTCTGTTTAAACATTTTATTCAGTTGAGAAGTTTTACCAGCCTTTGTTGTTCAAAACAATTTCAGTCTCATTGCTTGCTATTAGAGTCTCATTCTTTACTTTGAACATTGAAATTTCTATTCTATTTGATCACTGTTTAAGGAAACAGCAGATTCTTATCTGTGCTCATTTCTTATTCATAATACCTTGCCAAAGACAAACAACACATACGATATTCTGATTCTTTTTAGTAACTTCACTCAGTTATAAGCTTAAGTGTATTTGGTTTGTCTTCTAAACACTGTCCCTTCATAACTAGATTTTCAACCTGGCCATTAAGAAATTATCACATATTTATATTTTTATAAAGGCAGCAAACCATTTCAAGGCAACAGTGCCTGTGTTAGTTAGGATAATATTCACTGACTGCTACAATAAAAGTCCCTTAAATCTCACATGCTTTTTTTCCCAAAATCAGTAATATGGCTATGTTAACTAAAAGGGAATCCAGAGTATCCTGACTGGAACTTTATAAAACTCTCCCCATCCTTACATTATTTATCCTATCTACTAAAGGTTTTGTTTTGTGATTATATTAATGAATGCACCTGTATTCATTATTTCTAGTACAATTAAAATTAAGTAATTTCATATTTACCCTGAATGCTACATTATCACTTTATGTGTATCAGGGTCTTCTTTCATTAAGGGTATATTTTCATATTTATGTTGCTTGTTGAACTATTCCTCCTTGTGTATACTAATTAACCATGAAATTACCCAATTTCACATAATGAAAATACATGTAAAAGTGTGATTCTGTACATGTAAACATCATTTTTTAAATGTTAATTGCAAATATTGTAGAAATTCTTTGTTATCTGGTAAATATTGTAGAAATTCTGTTGTAAAATATTGAGATGTATGTTCTTGTAAGGTGTTGCTCACGTTGACAGTTTTATAACAGTTAACATTCTGTAGACTTCCTGATATCTTGCAAATTATATTTATTCATCTCCAATTCAGTTTGACACCAGAAAAATGTCTCCTGTTGATGAATGTGTGTGCCTTAGACCCATTTCTTAGAAAGGGTGACAATGCAAAAGCTACTGAAACCAAAAAATTGTGTTTTTTGCTGTCATACTTTTTCATAATCAACTTACAGTTTTGTTTGTTCTGTGAAATCAAATGGGGAAGGGGTGTGTGTGTGTGTGTGTGTGTGTGTGTGTGTGTGAGATCAGAGGACAGGTTTTTTCCTAACAAATGTGGACACAGATTCAGTTTTAAATGATCTTCCACTTTCTCATGATAGTAATTTAAGACTTTGGGTATTTCCAGAAGTTTTGGCAATTTTATTTTGTCATTTTTATAAAGTACAGTTTTCATAAAACCCCTATAGAGTCCACCTTGGAGGTATGGGTCTTATATATAATCTGGTAAAATATGGAGTTCCTGATGTATTTAGTCAACTCAGTTTTCCCTCATGATTCTACATATCTCAAGATGGAAGGACCTTCAAAATGCAAGCATACAAATCTTAGTCAGACACATCTGAAAAATGTTTAAAAAATCTCAAAGACGTATGTGGAATGACGTGTTGTCAGCAAAAATGGAGAAAGCTCATTCCATCTTATTCCTTCCATTGATGACAACGAAAACTCCTGGGCTCTGAAAGGTAAGCAATAGCAAGTGGATTGGCACAGGAAGTCAACACTGAAGAAAGACCTGTTTGCTGGTGAATTTCCTATTTTTTTTTTCTTCTTTTTCCTTATTTCTCCTGAGGGTGGCCCAACTGTGAACCATGAGTGAACAACAAAAACTGCAATTTAAGCTACAAGTTGGAGAGTTTAGGGTAAAATATTTTTTTTTCCTCCCTGCCCTGCTCCAAGGACAGCATCATTCATGAAACTGCATTGCTGCAGCACTGGTGCAGGCACAAAACAGCTGAGACAGAACACCTGTATCTCTTGCCAGAGGGACCAGGAGTTGGGTCCATTTTGTCCAGAGTGTGGGAAGAGTCCTGTTATTTTCCCCCCTCCTTTCTCTTGCTGCTTTGCTGCGTGTAGCTCATTTTTTTGTGGAAATCTGTAGCACAGTTGGGGATAACAGAGAAATATGTGTGGTCAGAGAAATCAGAAAAAGCGGTTCCTTGGATCTAGAGAATCTGAAGGAGATCCTGGGGAGAAGTGAGTGTGATCCCTTGACCCTGTAATTCTGGGTGTGAGTCAGTAGAAATTTCAAGCTTACTCTTGAACAAGCTTACTCTTGAACTTGAACAGAGCAGATTCCAAGAAACACTGCAGAGGCTTTGATAACTAAATATTTTGTAAACCAGGTTTGTAAAACTACATCCTAGAGAATAATCCAGCCCACGGACAGACTTTGTACAGCTCAGGAGCTCACAGTTTTTATGTTTTTAAGGGCTGTAAAACAAGTAAGCAAGCAAATGACAAAGCAGAATATGTAACAGGGACCACATGTGGTCCACAAAACCTAAAATATTATGCAGCCCTTTACAGAAAAAAAATGCTGATCCTTGATAGGAACTCTCCAAATCCCAGATGAACCTCTCAACAGCATGGGCACTGGGTGACATGAACAGCATAGCAAAGGCATGAAAACCAAACTGACCCTGGAATCACTGCTTCCAGAGAAGTGAGACAAATTTGTAGAATTAGCCTAACCTGCTTAATTGCCTACAAGAACAAGCAGACAAGATTTCAACAGACATTCTCCAAATGCTTTTAAAAGAATCAAGTGTCTCCAAAATAATATTAACACTGTCCAGATTCCAATCCAAAATTACTTGAGATAGCAGAAGCTGCAAAATGTGACCAATTATCAGCGTCAAACCCCAAGTTAAGAAAGATTTTAAAGTGTGTATTACAATCGTGCTCCACTTGGTAAAGGTGAAAACTATTAAAAGGAAAGGGAAGATAGAATTCTTAACAGAAAAATAGGAATTATATTAAAAAAACTAAAAATGTTAGAACTGAACTATGTAATATCTGAAATAAAAATTCATCATGAGGGCTTAATAGCAGAAAATGTCAAAGAACTTGAGCATATATCAATAGAATGTATCCAATTTGAAGAAAAGAGAGAAAAAAAAGAGAAAGAATAGAGCCTCAAAGGTTTGGGGACAATATCATAAAAGTCAAACATTTAGCACTTGGAAGTTCTAAGGGGAAAGAAGAAATGAGTTTGTTTCAGAATTTAAAAAGAAGAAATAGTGGTGAAAATGCCCCAAATTTGGATTAAAATTATGAATATACAGATTAAAGAAGTTCAGCAAACTTTGGAAAGTATAAATCATACCCAGGCACATCATGACCAAGAGTTAAAACTAAAGATAAAAAATATACAATCCCGAATGTAGACAGTGAAAAGGGCACCTAGAATATAGGGGAATTACAATTCAAATTAATGTGAATTTCTTTTTAGAACACATGGAATTTAGAAGACATTGGAACAACATTTAAATTGCTTCATGGAAAGGAAGGGGGCAAATTTTCAACCCAGAAATCTAAATCTTATGACAATATTCTTGGGAAATGAATGTTAAATAAAGATGATTTCAGATGAAGAAAAATTGAAAGAAGAGCTGTGAACAGTATTTCTCTACAAAAATGCTAAAAGAAATTCTTCTAGAAAAATGATTTTTTAAAACTCTTTAAGAAAAATGGTTACAGTCAATCTTTGAATTATAAGAATGAAGGAAAAACATGGTAAATATTTGGTAGATATTAGACTATTTTTCTGACCCTCTTATTATTTAAAATAATTATGAATATTGGAAGCTAAATATATAAATCTGTCTAGTAAGATTTTCAATCTATGTAGATGTAATATATTTATGACAACCATAAAATAAAATGAGGAGGAAAAAGACACCTATATGGCTTTAAAATGAACATTTAATTGAATTGGTTAAATAATAACTTTAATTAGAATTTTAAAGGGAATACAATTAGCAAAATAATTGTGGAAAGGAAGAATGTACTTGCTGGACTCACTACCTGATTTAAGGACCTACATTAATGCTGCGATTATCAAGTCATAGACAAATACAGCAGAACTGAGTGTAGAAATAGACTCAAACAAAAATAGTCAGTTGATTTTTGACAAATGTGAAAAGAAAATTCAATGAAGGAAAAAGCACTCCTTTCAACAAATGGTCTGGAATATCTGTACATCCAAATATCAGAAAGTTAAATGATGCATACTTCATACTTTATGTAGTAGTTTATTCAAAGTGGATACCAGAGCAACATGTAGAATCTAAAACTGTAATACTGGGACTTCCCTGGTAGTCCAGTGGGTAAGACTGACTCCACACTCCCAATGCAGAGGGCCCAGGTTCAATCCCTGGTTGGGGAACTAGATCATGCATGCCGCAACTAAGAGTCTGCATGCTGCACTGAAAATAATCCCACATGCCACAACTAAGACCCGGTGCGGCCTAAAATAAACAAACAAACAAATAAATAAATAAATAATGGACCGCATCAAAAAAATCTTAAAAAAACAAAACAAAACTGTAACACTAGTAGAGGAAAACATTGGTGAAAAATCTTGCAACATTTTTTAGGCAAAGTTTGCTTAGATATGATACCCCAAACAAGACCCATCAAAGAATACATTGTTAAAATGAACATGGAAATGAAAACTTTTGCTCTGCAACAGACAGTGCTAAGAGAATGAAAAGACAAATACTTGTATCCAAACATGTAAAAAAAACACTTAAAAATCAACAACTAGACAGCAAATACCTCCATGAATATTCAGCAAAACACTTGAACATACATAACACCAAAGAAAGTATACAGATGGCAAACATGCACAGGAAAATGTTATCAACATTATTAATAATTAGGTAAATACTAATCAAAATCACATGACATATCACTATAAACCTATTGGAATAGCTAAAACATTCTTAAATAAAATAATAATAAGTACTGGCAAGGATACAGAGAAATTGCAACTCTCAGATTTCCTGTGGGAACACAAAACGCTACACACACTTTTTTTTTTTTTTTTTTGCGGTACGCGGGCCTCTCACTGTTGTGGCCTCTCCCGTTGCGGAGCACAGGCTCCGGACACGCAGGCTCAGTGGCCATGGCTCACGGGCCCAGCCGCTCCGCGGCATGTGGTATCCTCCCGGACCGGGGCACAAACCCGTGTCCCCTGCATCGGCAGGCGGACTCTCAACCACTGCGCCACCAGGGAAGCCCCTACACACACCTTGATAAAACTTTTCCCAGTTAATTATAGAGTTAAATATATACTTATCACATGAACAGTTCATTCTACTTCTATGCTGGTAGCCTAGCCAGGAGAAATTGAAATTTATGTTCACACAAAACCTGTACTAATTATAATAATTTTATTCTTAAACATGAAAAACTAGAGCCAACCTTGTGAATAGATAAACACTATGTGATACACTGAAATGCTACTTAGTAGTAAAAAGAAAAAAAATAATATTCACAACACATGGGTAAATCTCAAATATATCCTAAGTGAAAAATGTCAGATTCAAAATGCATACTTTATAATGGTCATTCATATGACATTCTGGAAAAGGGACAACTACAAGGGACAGAAAGAAATCAGTTTGTGTCAGAAGTAAAGGCTGGGTTTAGGGGTTGTCTATAAAGTGGTAGCAAAAAGAAATTTTAGAGGCAGATGAAGCATTATATCTTGACTTTAGTGGTATTTATACAACGGTATGTATTTTTATAACTCAGAGAAGAATTGCATGAGAGTGAAATGAGTAACAAGCGTAAGAGAAGTATTATTGTTCTTTTTAGTTTGGGGAGTGAATGACCATCTTAGTTCACCGTGGCAAGATTCAGGAACATGTGTTGATCTGCACGGTGTGGCAAAATATGTGGGAAGCAAAGCAGGTTGTATTCAGTCATCAGAACAGGAACCCTGCCATCTCATAGATCCATAGATTACGTTTGTTTATGGCTAAGAAGGTCTGTTGAATGGTGTGCCATTTCAGTCAGAATATAGAAGATTGCAATAAAGGTTCAATATTTAGTCATAGTTTCCTGGAACGCCTTTACTTTTACTATGTTTTTTACAAGCTTGGTTTTGGAGAGATAGCAGAAGCAAAAGGGAAAGATAGGCCATTAACCGTCCAGCCCTTAAATGGTATGGATTTCTTGTACATGCTAGTCCTACCCTCTCAATAGATGAAGGACAGAAATATGTTCAAAAGGGAAAGAAAAAACATTGAATTGATATCTCATATGTCAAATATCATAACATCTCTGATCATTAAGCACAGTATTTTTGGTGTAGTGATTGGCTGGATGGTATCTTGTTTTGTTTTCTTCTACTGATTTATTCTAAAATAGAACTAGAATCTGAAGGACAAGTCCAATCACTAGTTGTGGCCAGCAGAGGGCAGCAGAAGGCTTCCACAGGCTGACTTGAGAGCAAAGGCTTCCAAGAGGAAAGCAGTCTTGTGGGAAGGTCAGAGAAGCAAACAAAAACCCCATCAAGCCCAGGGACACTGCCATTAGAGGGGGGAGAAGTCATTTGACATATGCAAGCACAAGCTAATTGTCACAGAGAGGGTGGTTCGATCCCATAAAGGACTTGGTGGATTTATTCATTCATTCTACCACCAAGAAACGTGTTTAGCACCTTCCGTTTTGGTTTCCGTTTCTTCATTTACTAAGTGGCTCTAGTGCTAATAACAATGTCATAAAATATGTGAAAACTGCTTAGGGCTATTTGTGAAATATCACTGCAGGTTTTTTTTTTAAAAACACATATCTCTTAAGATACAAGATATGAATCTTAAACACAGCATTTTAGGAAAACAACTGCTACCACCATAATAAAACCAACTACCTCTATAAGCCTGTATTTTCGTTGTAAACAGCATTCTAAGTTCATATATCTTAAGTGTAAAAGATGTTTTTTTTCCTTAGTGTTAGGAAATGAAAGGCGATCAGTCACTACTTGAGCATGTAAAATCAGTGCACAAATAATCAGGGCTGTGGACTAAGAATGCCTTCTGACACGTTTAACCTGAGACCTGGAAGAGGATTTCTCTGAAGCTGAGAGTTTAAGGGCCTGTGGTAGGACAGGTCCTGCCAGGTGATGGAGATTCTCAGACAAAGGAAAACTGCCTGTTGGAAGATTGTGACACAGACGAAAATGTGGGATATTCAAAAAACAGGAAGCAATCCTTGTGGCTGAGCAGAGAGGGTGATGGGGAGGGATTTATGGAATGTGACCAGGGAAATCAATCCAGAAAGACACATGTGGGGCTTGGAGGCTTTATTAAATACTTTGAAGCTTCTTATAATGTCATGTGGAAAGTTTTAGAATGAATTCAATAGAGAGAAATTAAACCAAACAAAATTAGAATAGCACTGTGGGATAGAAGAAAGGGCAAAGACTTGGGACCATCACAGTTTGGTGTGGATCTTGGCTCTACTACCTAAAAACTTGAAGGTCTTGGTCAGATAATTAACTGGATTTCTTCAAGCCTAACATTTAACAAAATAGGTAGCAAAGAGAAATCAGAATTCATGATCAGATGCATATTCGTGGAGTCATAAAAACTATGACCTTGTATCTGATAACAGCTTCATCTCAAGTGCAGACCTTATCCCTATAATTCTTACAGTTTCAGATGCCAAAACCTAGGCACGGGATTGGTTTTGTCAATACCTATCTTAAATGTGTGAATGAAAAAACATAACACTGCTACATCTTAACAAATGCAGTGATGGTATTTTGCTCATCAAGACCTCAGCAACCATGGCTGAAGAAAAATTGTAGTGGAATGAGTTTGATGTTGAACCTCAAATGATTTGGGAAAATATAAATTTGTATGGTACAGAGCAGGAGACTTTTCTGTCTCTGAAAGCAGGATTAACTATACAGTAAAACCCTCTATATGGATGTTAATATACCTATTTCAAAATTACGACAATGGACAGATCTACATAACTGTAGATCTGCTCCAAAATGTGTAAAAATTTCCAAAGTGACTAAATAAGGATAGAAGAAAAATAGAAAGTAGAGATATCACTAAGTCCCTCTTACCTATAGGTGATAATAACACCAGGTTACCAGGAACATATACTAGAGAGTTGTATTAATTATCCCTCCCTCTCTCCTATATAGACAATAACTACCACCACCATAATAAATCACACAAGTTCTAGAAATTCACACACACACAAACACACACACACACACACACACACGGCTTGAAAATTGGCAAATGCTTTTATCAATACATTTACTTGCATAATGACATTTATTTGCATAATTTCAGACACATTATATATTGATTATTACAAAAAACCAAAAAAGGTTCAAAATAAAAAGCAGGCAAAAAAACAATCAGTTGCAAGCCAAAAATATCACGTGTGTGTGAATGTGTGCTCAGGTGGTAAACAGTAATAATAGGGGTTTAGTTGTTATAGTAGAGAAGGTGGGAATAGTAGTAGGAGCAATGGAGTTGACCATTAACAGTGGTTAAATAGGAGATAAGAGGCTACAGATAGAAGCTAAAGTTATGATTGCATGTGATCAAATTTACCTGTACCACATTGGAAACTGATCTATTACCTCATAGTCCAATACTACCAATTTGTCCAACAGCAAAGTCTCAGAAAAGAGCAAATGCCACTGCTTGTACTCAGAACCATGTCCAACCTGAAGAAGAGAAATGTCTACTTCTCTTCTATTCAACTTATCTTTAGGTTCCTGAAATCTTTTACTGCCTTGTTTGAACATTGGTGTGGACTGAGAGATGCTAGTAAATAGAATAGGGCACCTCATAAGTAGAAATATAGGACCTTCTAAGTTTTCAACTATAGGCTGACTTCAAGGTTATCCAGCAATTCGAGTTTAGCACCCAAAATGAGAGAAAAGGGCTAACTATATCCTTATGGGACTTAAATGTGAGTGTGTGAGTGTGAATATATTGGATTGACAAAAAGTGCCTTCAGTTTTTAAGTAAAAATAAGACACATTTCTCATTTTCACCAATAATTTTATTGAACAACGTATTCACCCTTTTGTTCCACTACCTTCTGACATTTTTCAGGCAACTTCATAATTCCATCTTCCCAAAACTTTTTATCTTTTTGAGCAAAGAACTGTTCCAGGTGCCTTTTACAGTCTTACAGGGAAATTATTTTTTTTTCCATTAAGAGAATTTTGTAAAGACCAAAATAATGGAAATCTGAAGGTGCAATGTCTGGTGAATATGGCAGATGAATCAGAACTTCCCAGCCAGGTTGTAAGTTTTTGACTGGTCATCAAAGAAACATGAGGTCTTGCGTTATCCTGATGGAAGATTATACATTTTCTGTTGACTAATTCTGGACGCTTTTCGTTGAGTGCCGCTTTCAGTTGGTCTAATTGGGAGCAGTACTTATTGGAATTAACCGTTTGGTTTTCTGGAAGGAGTTCATAATAGAGGACTCCCTCCCAATCCCACCATATACATAACATCACCTTCTTTGGATGAAGACCAGCCTTTGGTGTGGTTGGTGCTGGTTCATTTCACTTGCCCCACAATCTCTTCTGTTCCACATTATTGTACAGTATCCACTTTTCATTGCCCATTAAAATTTGTTTTAAAATCGGAACGTTTTCATTATGTTTAAGTAGAGAATCACATGTGGAAATATGGTCAGGAAGGTTTTTTTCCACTTAACTTATGTGGAACCCAAACATCAAAGTGATGGACATAACCAAGCTTGTGCAACTGATTTTCAGCACTTGATTTGGATATTTTGAGTATGTTGGCTACCTCCCACGTGGTATGACGTTGATTGGTCTCAATTAATATCTCAATTTGATCGCTATCAACATCAAGTGGTCTACCCAACCACGGAGCATCGTCCTGTGAGAAATCTCCACACAAAACTTCGCAAAACACTTTTGACATGTTTGATCAGTCACAGCACCTTCTCCATACACTGCACAAATCATTTTTTGTGTTTCAGTTGCGTTTTTACCTTTCTTGAAATAATAAAGCATAATATGCCGAAAATGTTGCTTTTTTTCTTCCATCTTCGGTATTAAAATGGATACACAAAATTTCACCAATTTTGATGTCATTTTAAAAATGTACACTGATATGGCATCTGTCAAATATAATGTAACAAAATTGTTTCAAATGCAGTTAAAGACAACAAAGTGCTACTAGAGCCATCTTACAGAAAAAAACAAATGAACCTTTGGCCAACCCAATACTTAAAACTGCAGATAAGACTTTTAACTTTTGATCATGGAACAATAGAAATAATTAATCATACATGTGCCCACAAATTAAATCACAGTTAAGTAAAAGTATTAGTGATCAATGAAAACCAGATGAAAAATAAAACCAAAAGTAAACCTATTTTGCTACACATTTGTTATGGGCTTTTTAAAAACTTCTTGGACCCAGAAGTACATCAAAATTTAATTGTAAAACAGATAATTTAGCTGTTAGCAACAACAAAAATTTCACAATACCTAAAATGTTCAAATCTGTGTTCAGAGGACAAAAAGATACTTTCCTGATTAAATGAGACAATAAAAAGAAATGATCTATGAAATTAAAACAAGAACAGATATGATAACAGTAAACAATATTTCAAATAAACCAGGGATGAATAAAAATGAAAGTTGAAATTTATTCATTAGAAAAAAAAACTTAAAAATAAATTGGAAATTATTTAATAAAACCTAAAATCTGGTTCTTTTAAAACAAGGATGATTAGCTGTTTATAAAGATGAATGACAATAATTAATATGTTCTAAGGAAATGAAGAAATATATTGAAATATATTGAAGTGGTAAAGTAATTTGAACAGTGATTACTCTGAGGGAAAATATTTAATATTTTAGTTTATCTATGCATTGTGGAAGTTGGAAATAAGATTGTTCAGTCTTAGGCACTGAGTTTTACACAGAAAAACAATAAATATGCCTTCTTTTCTGGAATCTCTCATACTGCTAATTTCATGCAGCTTAATTTTTTAAAGTATACATAATAATTTAAAAGTTTTGTAAAAATTAATATTTTATTATGAATTGAAAAAGCAGGTAACTTAAAAATATTTGTGATTATAAAAATTAATCTGGTTTTATTGCTACTGATGATTATGTTTTTGAATAAAACAAAGATAATTAATTTCAAAAACTTTCTGTGCCCTGATAGAATCTAAACTTGAATGTTTAGACATTATACTCTTGTTCTTTATCATCTGAATTACACCTAGGTAATTATATACCATTTTATAATAATTTATTGCATTGCATGAATATAAGTATTGATTTATTTCAGGATGGTGAATTTAAAAATTCTGTTATTATTTCTATTATAGATTGTCTTCAACCATATATTTGTTAATTGATATAAATATCAATTTTCATAAATATATCATAGAGTCAAGTACTTTCTTAGAGATATAGTGCTTTTGATAAAGTTAAAAAATTTCTCAGCACAGATAAAACACCCTTGAATGGTATGGTTTTTTGTACTTATAATTGAATTTGCCCTTTCTTGCACTATGTTGCCTTTTTAAATTTTTCACCATTTCAAATGTGTCTTGTTATTTCCTATATGTAGCCATATGCACACATGCATTTGGCCTGAAATCGTCATTTGGTACATTCTTTGTTGAGCCCAATCTAATCATTCTTTACAGGAGGGATCCCAAACACACAGCCTTTACTTGGCCTGTCAGATGTATTTTGTTGACTTACCCTTTGGTTTCAAATAGTTTTAATTAGCTATCATCTTATATCTTTTATGATTCATCATATACACATTTATATATCAAATTTGTCTTGAAAAACTCAATTATCTGGTAAAATAGGGCCCTAATACCCTTATTACACCAGTACCTGAGGCTGAGAAGGGCTCCATTATGCTTTAGCCCTTAATTCCCAGCACTCTGCCTTAAGTATCACTGGTCATACATCCATGTTCATTCATAGTCTGGCCTCTGCAAGAATCTCTGTGTTTGTGACAAGACAGATTTAGGTGTTAAATGTCACTTCCTCAGTGAAGTTTTGCATGATCCTCTTGGCTGGAGACTCTAGGAGAGTTTTCTGATGGGATTGCATGCCACTAATTGTGGAGTCGCAATGAAAACTGGAATATTTCATTGGCATTAGGATATTGGAAAGAGCGTATGAAAGAGTATTTGAAACTTTCATGTTGATGATGTCATTTACGTTTTAAAGCATATGTCTAAGTGAGGTATTCCGTGTTACTTCTTTGCATGAGGAAGTCAAGGAAGAGTGCAGACAGCAAGGGAGAGACAGAACCTGGGACACATGCCCAAGGGTCTGTGGGTGGTATGCTTTTGAGGTCCCAGGCTAAGATCAATTGGTCAATTCAAGCCAAAATAGAGGAGTTTTGGTAAGCCCCATGGGGGTCGTATCTAAGGCATGCATCAGGAGAAGGCATTGGGAGATAGTGGATATGGTTGGCGGTTGGGGAAATCACATCAGGAACTTAGATTTGCTTGTGACTCTCCTGGCTGCTTTCCAGGGCATGTGCTCGTAAGAGGAGCTAGTGTCAGTTTAAGGTCACTGCAGGCCACTTGGCCAAAAATATAGGTGCCATGGATGGGATACACAAAAAATGGAGATACAGGGATTGTTGGAAAAAATAGATTTTTGTCTATATTTCCTGGTTCTTACTTGTGGTGCCAGTGAATAATATCATAGTAATAATATTACCTTAACTCTTAAGTGAACCTAACTAAATTTCTGGAACATTAGAAATGCAGCCAGTCCTCCTTATCATTGAGTTTCTCATCCATGGATTCAATCAACTGCAGGATACAAGGACCAACTACAGTAGGCCATTTTACATAAGGAACTTGAGCATCTGAGGATTTTGGTATCTGAATGGGCTCCTGGAACCAATCACCCCATTACCAAGGAACAGATGTAGATAAAATTAATAAGATAAGAGGTACAACAAATCATAAGAGAATACTATGAAAACTTCTATGCCAACCTAGAAGAAATGGACAAATTTCTAGAAACATACAACCTGCCAAGACTAAATCAAGAAAAAATAGGCAATTTGAACAGACCAATCACTAGTAGTAAAATTGAATTTGTAATAATAAAACAAAAAAAAAACTCCCAGCAAACAAAAGTCCAGGACTAGATGACTTCAGAGGAGAATTCTACCAAACATATAAAAAAAACCTTACACCTGTTCTTTTCAAATTATTCCAAAAAGTTGAAGAGCATGAAGCACTCCCAAATTCATTCTGAGGCCATAACCTTGATATCAAAAGCAGAAAAAAAAAAACATTAAGAAAAAGAAAATTAAAAGACAATGTTTTGATGAATATAGATGCAAAATCATCAACAAAATATTTGCAAACAGAATCCAACAATATATAAAAAGAATCAACTTATGTGAAAACAGGAAATTTACCACAAGGACTTAGATGAAAAAGATGGCTTCTGAGTCAGCATACTATCAGATAAAACACTGAAAACATCATTAAGTTTCAATAATAATACTTGTATAGGACAGTTGTGAGGAAGTAACCACAAAATACATATGGAAAAGCTTTGAAAAAATGTAAAGTTTTGAACTAACAGTAGAGGCTATGACCACACTCCTTATTCCATTCAGAAACTACTCATCTATCCCAATGTTTGCAAATGTGGAGCAGGATCAGATATTCTCACTGATATTTTCAATTCCATTGACTATTTCTGGTGTTAATATATGTGTGTGTGTGTGTGTGTGTGTGTGTGTGTGTATATATATATATATATATATATATATATATATATATATATATATATATATACTTTTTTGTTGTAGTATCCTAATTTCCAAACTATTGTGTTCATCAGGCTCAGGTTCAAATTTAGAAGATGTATGAAAATATTTTTTAAAAATAGGAACTAAACTTCGGTTAACACAGAAAGCATTTATTGTTGCCAGTGGTAATTAACTTTAGGAAATGGAGAATTCTGAGAAAATGCAAAATAAAATAAAGAGAAAAAGAGAATATATTTGTTGGCTAGTGGCAGTAATCATGAAATATGATGAATACCAAAATCTACTTGAAAGGATATAATGTGGGAAACATAAGGAGGAGGAGCCTTGTGGAAATAGAAGTAGATGCATAATTCTATGTTTCTAAGATAAAGGGAGAAGGAAGGTAAGGTGATCCTTTTATTAAGGATGGGAAGAAAATTGTAGGGTCTCTAAGAAATAATTTATCAGTTTACAACTCTACATAAGATTTGTCTGATCTTTTGATCTTAGGTGAATAATGAAGTAAATGTTGAGTGAAGAAATAAAATCATGACGTTTAAATTCACTATCGTCTTAAAAATAAAGCATTTTAAAGTTTTGTAGAGAAAACAAGCAATTCCTTATTCTACATATGATAATTTGATAAGTAAGCAGTGTTATTGAAATTAATTATTTATTTTTGGCTGCTTTGGGTCTTCATTGCTGCACGCGGGTTTTCTCTAGTTGCGGCGAGCAGTGGCTGCTCTTCGTTGTGGTGCACGGGCTTCTCATTGTGGTGGCTTCTCTTGTTGTGGAGCATGCGCTCTAGGCACACAGGCTTCAGTAGTTGTGGCTCATGGGCTCAGTAGTTGTGGCTCCTGGGCTCTAGAGCGCAGGCTCAGTAGTTGTGGCACATGGGCTTAGTTGCTCCGTGGCCTGTGGAATCTTCCCTGACGAGGGCTCAAACCCATGTCCCCTGCATTGGCAGGCAGATTCTTAACCACTGTGCCACCAGGGAAGTCCCCTCATTGTTTTTAATAAAAGAAAATGGTTGAGAATTTTAATATATAATAATTAATCCAGAGCATAAATGAATGATACAATACACTCAAATTTTTAATATTAAGATCAATAAGCAAAACCTCATTTTATAATCTTGACTAACAATCTCAACAGAAGTAAGACATGAATAAAATATAATTACTTTATGAAATTTTGTTTTAATTCTTGTTTTTGGTAGTTATTTATTCTTCAGGACAAATAAATAGTTTTATTTCCAAAGAATAAGTATAAAAGGACTTGTGGCTTTTTTCACATTTTATTTGGCTTGAAGTGAACAGACAAAGCTAGATTATCAGACATAGTCAACTGTATAGCTTTTCAATAGAGTATAGAGTACAGAGTTCAATAGGAACAGACACGTTAATGATTTTTTGTTAAACAAATGTCACTCTCCTTGCTGTGACATTGTGTTCATTCTTTAAGGAATACCTGTAGCAAGAGAGAGGGGCAATTATTCCTCTATTAATTTGACTTAGTTTCATGCTTAAAGAGATGTGTAAAATCCCGTGTTAGTATGTCTTTTTTTTCTATGGTACATAATAAAATTAATTACTCTTTTGGAAATGCAAGTAATATTTAGACTACACAAAAGTACTTTTTCTGTTTCTTATAGATGTAAAAGAATTAAACTATATTTATACATATATGCAAATTATTCAGTGTATTACTTGAAGTAATTAAAAATGTCCCTGTCTTCAAGAGAGTGTGTGAAAGTTAATTATTAGAGGATTGAGAGGGTACATTTTAAATGAGAATTGTTCTTATATATTCACATATATGATGTATAGTTTATATTTACATGATATACTCAATTACTGTGTCTATGTGTTGATAACAAATGAAAAGTGTGCACATAGGTAGTATAAACAGGTTTGACTGAAATGGATATTTGAATAAAACGCCTGTGGCTCATGAAAACCATGCTTCAACACACTCCTCTTGGCACTTAAAAGAGTTAGATAATGATTAAATTTCCCACATAAATTTCAAACAATGCTGTACTACATGGTTTTCAAAATTTAGTTTCAGATGACATTTGATGAGTGGTACTTGTCAGTCTTTCCTGGCTACAAGTAAAATACCAAGGGGGGTGTGCATAAACATATAACAAAAGCTAACCACCTGAAAACTAAGTGCAATAGTTGGTATCTTACAATTTCAGAGGGAATTCCCCATAACAATAAATCCTGTAAAAGTAAAAAAGTGCATTGATGAAGCAGAAGTGATACACAGCTCAAATGAGTGGACAGGCAATAGGTGAAGAGTGATAAAGCTACTTTGAATTTTGGAAAACATAGTCTCCACAAATAACAGGAGGTGAGCCGGAGAAAGGAATAGCCGTAGCATCAGTGCCTGGTGGAATTTAGACTTTTTCATCATTGCCGGCTCTTCTGATTGTCAGAGAACTATGTCATGGGAGGAAGAGGAGAATGAAGGGAATTCAGTCTAGTAGAGCATTATGAGTTGTGCAGCCGTGTGTCTGAGAAGCAATCAATGCCCTGTGCTCAGAGAATAGCTCCAGGAACAAGCTGTGTACCGGCCTCAGGAGGTTGGTGCCTGCCATGAACAACCTGTTGGTAAACGAGCTCTGCTGCCTCTTCTGCTGCCCGCCCTGCCCTGGCCTCATCACCGCCAAGCTCGCCTTCCTGCCTCCAGGGCCCACCTACTCGCTGGTGCCGGAGCCTGAGCCCAGGCTCGGTGGGCCAGGGCCGCCCCTTCGGGAAACTTGGCCGGAAGCCCCCGGGGCACTGGAAGCTCCACCTGCTGGAGCACGCCAACTTCTGTACAGCCAGCACAAGCTGGACACCATCGAGGTCTTGGCCACCAAGAGCAGCTGGGGCAACCACGTCTCCTGCATGTACATGTGCTGCGTGCCCAGCGCCAGGTATACGGCTCTCTTCTCGCAGGGCAACACAGTAGACCTGGGCCAGATAAGCAGTTTCTGCATCGGCCTGGGCACACGCATCAATTGCAACATCTCCTCCAACTACTTCGGCTACAGGGTGAGCTTGGGCAAACCCTTGGAGAAGAACCTCTACGCCGACAGCGGCCTGGCAGGCCCTGCGCATCAGGTACGGCATCAGCCCAGACAGTGCCGTCCTCTACGGGCACAGCATCATCAGCACGGTGGCCACCGTGGACCTGGCCTTGCGCTACCACTGCGCCATGGTGGTGCTTCACTTCCCGCTTACCTCGGGCATGTGCATCACCTTCCACGACACCAAGAAGACCTACTGCTGTGATGCGTTCCCCAGCACCTAGAAGGTGTCCCAAGACGCTCTGTGTCTTTATTCCTGTCCTGCTACTAGGTTCTTCACAACCTTTTTGTTTTTGTTTTTAGATTCCATATATATGTTAGCATAAGGTATTTGTTTTTTCTCTTTCCGACTTACTTCACTCTGTATGACAGGCTCTAGGTCCATCCACCTACTACAAATAACTCAATTTCGTTTCTTTTCATGGCTGAGTAATATTCCATTGTATACATGTGCCACATCTTCTTTATCCATTCATCTGTCGATGGACACTTGGGTTGGCTCCATGTCCTGGCTGCTGTAAATAGAGCTACAATGAACACTGTGGTACATGACTCTTTTTGAATTATGGTTTTCTCACGGTATATGCCCAGTAGTGGGATTGCTGGGTCATAGGGTAGTTCTATTTTTAGTTTTTTAAGGAACTTCCATACTGTTCTCCATAGTGGCTGTATTAATTTACATTCCCACCAACAGTGTAAGAGGGTTTCATTTCCTCCACACCCTCTCCAGCATTTATTGTTTCTAGATTTTTTGGTGATGGCCATTCTGACTGGTGTGAGGTGATACTTCATTGTGGTTTTGACTTGCATTTCTCTAATGATTAGTGATGTTGAGCATCCTACATGTGTTTGTTGGCCATCCATATATCGTCTTTAGGGAAATGTCTATTTAGGTCTTCTGCCCATTTTTGGATTGGATTGTTTGTTTTTGGATATTGAGCTGCATGAGCTAAACAACTATCCTTTGAGAAGCCCACATAGGAAGAAGTGTCCTCAGGAGAGAAGCATGTTTCTATTAGAGAAAGAACATAAAAGGGATGCCCAGAGAAAATACTATGGAGACCATTCTGAAAGGACGTATAGTGGAAACAGTTCAGGAATTTGAGACTCAATATTTTTTTTCTATTTTCCCTTCTAGCATTCATTTTGAAATAAAAACATCACAAATGGAAAGCTGATATAAACAGGAAGGAACACATGTTTAAATTACTCATCTTCCATGTTCAATGAAAAGTACTTATTAATTAGTGTTGGGGCATGCTGACACTCATGGTGGTTGATATGATTAGAAAGGAAAAAATCAGAGAGATGTAAAACTTCTCTAATGAAAAAGTTTATCTGAATTGGGAGTTAAAATCAGATAGTCATCTCAATATAAATGAATAATCTTTATAGCAGGGTTTATCCATATACATTTTGATAGGAGTATAAAGCTCCCAATACATCAGAAATTTAGTGTTTGAAGTTGATTAATTAGCAATTTAAAGTAAATTAAAACCCTGTAATTGAAAACTATACATTTTTAACTTAAAAGACAAAGTAATGTTCATCATGAAGCAGTCTGACGAGTTCAAGTCCAGAGGACTGTAGGGATTCATTTCATGTAATGGATATTTTATAGACAGTTTTATTTTCTTTCAATGGCTTTATGGGAGATATTTCATTTTTCATTTCCCTTCATGTCAGTTAGAAAGTCATTAAATGAATATGTAATGATTCCTGATTAATATTTTAAGGCTCTAAATATTTTAACAATTCTGACAAAGCTATAAAACAACTTCTAATTATGTTAACATATAAAGGAAGGGGGAAAGGTGATAGAACAAGGAAAACAATATTCAATAAATTTCAGGCCTATACTTTTAAATTACAATCATAAATTACTTAAATAATATCACATTATATGCTGAAAAATAACAATCAGCGGTACAATATTACCAAAGAATCACTGTGAGATAAATGTTAGCCTATGTTTCTATTAACATTATAGAAACATCTGATGATCTTGATATAGTAACAAATCCTGATGTTACTTCAGCTCACATACTGTTCGATACACAGAAATAATTTTCTGTATATTTATCGTTAAATGAAATATCTGTGAAATGTGTAATAAACAGTAACTGAAATAACTATTTTGATTTGAACACATCTTGATTAATTAGCATTTACTAATAATTATTAATCTTATGTATCATAAAATATCATTTAAGCTTTGCATATTTGAGCTGTTAGGTAAAGTGTAGTGACATACAAAATATTAATGTACCCATGAATCAGTGTAGCCTAATGGTTAAGATCACGTACATTGTGCAATCTGTCAATGTTCAAATGCTATTTCTATGAATTTCAACCTTAAAACAGGGGTAAGTTAAAACTTCTTGTGCCATAGTTTCCTATCTATAATATGGTAATAAGAGTACTTACCTGCTAGAACTGTTGGGAGGATGAAATTATTAATACAAAAACATAAATAAATTCTCAGCTCACATAAACGTTCACTACTTTTGTTGCAGAGGGCCTGTTACCTCTGGGCTTTGGGCCCGATGAGATGGACAGAGCAGCAGAGGTGGGTGGAGGTAGGTGAGGCAATAATTAGTAATATCTGAGTTCTTCCAGTGCCTGAAGTAAGCTGGAGGGTGAGACAAGATCAATTTAATCTTGATCCTCTATTTCTAAACCCATTTGTACCCAGAACTGTGGTCACAAAGTCTGATTACAGGTTCTGGATAGCAGCTAGTAATTTTAGCACAAGATTCATGTTGTGGCTTCTATAAGAAAATGAAACAGTTAAAACATGCTAATTATGCATTAACAAAATGCTCTCATTTTTGCTAGAGAATGCTAAAAAGATTATTCAGCAAACTTTTATTAATTAAAAGAAATATTATTAATAGTAGGATTCTTAATTTATTTTACAGCATTTATATGTCAACAACATTATAAATAAAGCATGAATATATGTTTATTTTAGTTTAGCATGATAATTTAAGCTCCATTATGTAAATGTTTTTCTCAGAGGAACAAATATACTAAAATGCGAATTATGGACAGTTAAAACAGATGATACATGCTTTTTATTCTTTATTAGTTTGATATATTTCCAGTAAATTACTGTATTAAAATAAATTTCAAAATATTATTAGTATTTATGCATAAATATGAAGATTATATTCTGAAAATAAATTTATTATTTTATAGTTAGTTCTTATATTTATTCTTGCTTTATCGCTTTATAAAGGTAAACAAAAAAACAACAAAAAAGGGAGTAAAATATTCTTTCTAAGTGTTAACAGCAAATAAAAACAGATTTTTCATTTAGAGATACAATTTTCAGAACTTCAACACTACTAAATCAGTGGCATCCAGTGTGCAATATAATGCAAACCACATATTTAATTTAGAATCTTCTAATGTCCACTCTAAAAAAAACATAAAATGAAACCAATTACATTAATTTTGTAAGTAGTGGAAATGTAATGAAAACAAAAAGTATGAGTGCTAGTCTAGTGCCCTTACTAGTATATAATCAAACTACTATTACAGTAATAATCCACTTTCCGTTTTCCTTGACTGCTTCCAGTATAGTCATTTTGTCTCCTTAATGTGGCTTTAAACAGCCTTGCAACAGTTATCCTAACACCTACCACAGTGCTTAAACCTGGTAGCCACTCAAAGCCAGCTGTTCTCTGCACGTCCATAAGATACTGTGTATTTGCAAAAACGAACATGCATAATAAATACATGGATGATTTAAACTTGATTGTATGTTCTAATTTTAAAGAGCAAATAGTTAGTGGACTATGAAGAGTTATTACTAAGTTATTGTGCTTGGTAATCTGATAAATATACAAATGAATAAAACATAGTTTTAGCCCTCAAGGATAGTTTTAGCCCTTGTTATAATGAACAAAAAAAATAGCACTTAGGCTAATAATATTTCCTAAAAATACAAGATTAGAGAGAACTAGCTTAATGCAGGTCATGTGAAAGTAGTGTTGTCAAATTTAACAAATAACAACACAGCATAAATGCCTAGTTAAACTTGAAATTTCAGGTAAACAACAACAAGTACCAGAATGTTCCATGGGCTGTAACATGGGTAAGAACTTATTTTTATAACTTCACCCTTTATTCAAAATAAAAAAAGTGATTTATAAGTAATTTTTATAGTTCTTGAAAAAGGTAGATGAGTATAATTTATTTCAAATCACTTCTCATTGACTAGTCTCTTGCTCAAGCTAATTTTGGATTTTGTGTGTATGTGTGTGTGTGTGTTTTCTTTTAATTACAATTCAGATTTCTATAATAACAAAGATTTGACACTCATAAAAATTACATAGATTATTTTACAAATGATATGTGAATTCCCAGAAATAATTTGTTGTGAAGATGTTGAATATTTGTTACATTTTAATAAATTTAATATATATTTCAAAATTAACCTTGAATAAATTTACTAAAATTAATAAATAAATTTCAAATTTAACCTTGAATTCTATCTTAAAAAATCTAATTTTTTCTGAAAATACAGCAAATTTTGTACTGTCAGATAGCTTTGAAATAAAAATAAATAAATAGTTAAGGAGAATAATGTAACAAATCTACTGCAAGCGTATCAACGTACTTTTATTTTTAAATAGAGGTTCCCAGAAAAATAAATTGTCTGAAAAAACATTTAACTTATGGAAAGCAGTTATATCACCTTTGGTGATAGCTGTAAACCAAAATTTAGGAAATTGAAAAATTTTTATAAAAAATCTCGGGGGGGCTTCCCTGGTGGTCCAGTGGTTAAGACTCCATGCTCCCAACGCAGGAGGCCTGGGTTTGATCCCTGATCAGGGAACTAGATGCTACATGCCATAATTAAAAGCCTGCATGCTGCAACTAAGACCTGGTGCAGCCTAAATAAATTTTTAAAAAAGAAAAAGAAAATCTCGGTTCCTTTCTTGAATGTGCATTTCTTAGGTTGTTTCTCTTGAGTATATTATCCATATGGCAGGTAGCTGACACTACTCTAATGAGTTCGAAGGTAGTGTAATTCTTTCTTTAAAAGATGATTGTGAGAAGTATCATTTTAGAAAGTGAAACAGAGAAAGGTAGCTGCATACACCTATTCTGTCATGAACTATTAAAGTGAGCCAATCACCATAGAATTTGATCAATTTTAATTTAAGTATCTGGTATCCATGTGATGTGCATTGTTCCTTCTAAAATGTAAAACTGATATCACTCAATGCATCAATTAATCTCAAGATGAAATTAAAACACGTTGTCATATTATTCATCAAATATCAACACACCCTGACCTCTTCTTGATAGCTATCACTTAACACCATATTCATAAACAATGAACTCTCTACAGTGCCTTGAATGTACCTATAAAGATGCTTCTAACTATACCGGGAATTTCCTTTCACCTTTTCTACCTATTTGTACCTAACTCTTATTAAATCTTCAGACCATTCCCCAGAGGTTGCCTTCATGCATCCATCTACCCAGCCACTCATTCAGCAAATATTAAGAGCAATCTATGCGAAAAGGTCTAGGGGCTGAATTGGTTGATAAAATAAGGTAAAGCCCTTGATTTCACAAACCTTCCTTGCTAGTGAAGACAGATGACAAACAAAGATTAAATATGTTGTGTTACCTATGAAGGAAAAAAAAAAGATGAAGAATTAGGAATAAAACAGGAGGCATTTCAGATAACATAGTCAGGGGTGGTCTCTCTCATGAGATGAGTTTGTGCAGCAAACTGAATAATGTCTGAACAGACAACTGGGTTTTTAGGTGAGAGCATCAAAGCAGAAAGAGCAGCCAGTACTAAGACCCTGAGAAGGATCAGCACAGGTAAGGACTAGGGAGAAAGAGCAGGAGAGGAGATGGGAGATCACATCAAATGGCCATGGTTAAACCTCCCCCAGCATCACCCCAGCCTTCCCCAACTGCTGGTGCCTTCACAGAACCCTGCAGCATTCCAACCTCAGGTGTTACACACCAAGTAGAGAATGACTTTTCTTTTGGCCCCAGGAGATGGTGTTCTGCAGATCCTGCACTTGCCTTCTACTATACTCTCAGCTCTGAACTACCATTTTGTATTTCAGCCCTTGCCACACTGGCCACACCCTTCATTTTTTGAACACTTATTAGTAACCACAGTTTTCTGCAAGGCACCATTGTGTGTCATGTGGAGAAGCAAGAGTGTTGCAGATTTATTTTCCTTAAGGATATTTAGAATTAGTATTTTCTTCAATTAAATATTATGTAAAGAAAGTTTTGCTTAGTTTCGTGTAGGTGATGCACAAAAACTGCCATGGGAGTTGAAAAAAGGGAGATTATTTCCTTCAACTGACTTTCAAGGTGGTTGTAGGGAGAAGTGGCAGCTCAGGAGTGGACCCAGGGAGTCTTGGGGGGATAGAAATGGCCTTTCTAAACTCTGAGGATTGTGTGTACAGTTATTACAGAGGAATGACCAAGTACCCTGAGTAGGCTGTGAAATTCTGAAGTCTGTATTGTATCTCATACTCTGTTCCCCCAACTGTGAACTGACATCTCACCCAAAATATTCATTTGTATTTCTTCCGCTCTTGTCCAGCTCTCAGCACTACAATTAATTCACTTGGTAGCAGTCAAAATGATATGTAAAATATAGCTCATTACATCACCTGTCCCCTGTGATTAAGATCTTCTCCTGGTTCCTCTTTACCCTCTGATAAAGTCTACAATTCTTGGACTGGTTTTCAAACCTTCCATGACCCAGCCCAGGTCTGTCAACTGCTCTCTAGTTTACATTAATTTTTTTTTCACCTGTCATGCTTCAACAAAACTGGCTTTTTTTGTTTCCATAAACTGACCAAGCTTTGGGGAAACTTATGGCCCATCTACTAATCATTTCTTTTTCTTTTCCCAAGAATGTTATTTCCCTTAAAATTTTCAAGCCAAATACTTTTTGTCCTTCATATTTCCACTTGATGGTGTTCTTCTTTACAACAATAAAAATCAATTACCTAGTCACTTCTATCCTACATCCTTTTTAAATCCTCTACATAAAGATTTTAACAGTTTGATGTGTTTTCTTGTTGTTTTTATTCACATCTTGTAATAAAAGCTGTATTAGAGCAAGAAATGTTGGTATTGATCATCACTCTTTTCTCTTTGCTTGGAACAACGTCTATTGTATAGTAAGCATTCAGTGTATATGTAGGATAAATGAATCAGTGTTAAACACGTGAATGAGTCACATGGCACATGGTAGTTAAAAGGCGAGAGACAGATGAGCATTGGTATAAAGTTGAAAAAGTATAAAATCCTCACATGGAATGAGTAAAATTGAACATAAATGACTGGAATATGGGGAAATAAGGAAGGGTAAGTTAGTGTGGGTTTATAGAAGATTGTGACTAACAGATTCATTTTAGGTTATGATGAATGTGAAAATATGTTTCTTTTGGTCCTTATCTCTCTTAGTGCTGATTAGAAGCCGTTTGTTCAACCCTGTGAGCTGGGAAGTGAAAGAAGATACCTGTGAAGTAAGGGCTTTGGCTGATACTCCAGAGCAGTGATTCTGACATTATTCTTTGGCTGATGAGGATAGATACTTCGAATGTGGCAATATCTTCACATACCTCTATTGAAAATTTAAGAGGCCAAATCAACAGCGGACTTAGGAAAATGAGGAAAACTATTCTTCCTTATGGTAAGTTAATGTCCACAAGTTCCTTGTTATACTATGTTTTAAAATCCATTGCACACTTCTAATTATAGAGTAATATTTTCCAGCTGCGCAATGTTCACCTACTAGTATCTATTATATTTGAAGTTTGGTTCTTCTGAGGGCAGGCGAAAAAGTGGTAAAGTTATTAAGCCTGGTTCTGGTAAGCCACAAGCTGTTCTAAATCTGAAGCCTGTCTTTTTTTTTCCTTTAATTTCGACATCGGTTTTATACAAAAAGGATTTATATGCATGTTCGAATAATTTGTTAGATTTGAAATGTCCATGAACTTCCACAAGTGACCTAAGTTTGAACTTTTATTTGTAGTTAAGCCTTGCTAGAAGAAAGGCAGATCTCCTTCTAACCGAGAGATAATAAAAATAATAGAGATAAAAGAAAGACCTGCAAATAATTCATTCACGAATATGTGGAATGAGGTTTGGAGAAGGAAAGATAACTTTCTGATGGAGGCTGGCTCTGGGGAATCTGGGATTTGTTAAAGTCACAGTGTCTGAAGGACATGGTAGGCTCATACATGGTTTGGCTAATAATTAACTGAGTGATAAGCAAAGATGCTTGCACCTTCAATATGAGGGAGTCAACAGTTTAGAATCTGAAATATGATTCTATGTAGGATTTTGTCCTTGATATGGAGACATTCCAATTAGCATAACTGTGGAAGATATACTCATAGGACTCAGCATAAGAAATAGTTAGTTTGCCTGGATATAGATAGATTTGTAACCATACAGACTACAGAGAAAGAAACTAGAGAAAAACAAGTTTATGGTTTAGGTCAGTATCAGAGGAGTATAGGGAATGTTGTGATTGATTGTCTTGAAGTTCAATAATATCCTGGGCTTTATGAGAATCAGAAAGTCATGAAGGAAACCAACCATATTGACCAAGTTATTAAATGCCAAGTCTAATTCTCCACTTTGCTAAATTATTGTCAATGTAAACTGGAATATACTTCCTGAAGGTTAGGATTGTCAATAGGTGTTAAAACTTTAAAAAATGGTGCCTTTGGGCTTCCCTGGTGGCGCAGTGGTTGAGAGTCCGCCTGCCGAATGCAGGGGACACGGGTTCGTGCCCTGGTCCGGGAAGATCCCACATGCCGCGGAGCGCCTGGGGCCGTGAGCCATGGCCGCTGAGCCTGTGCGTCCAGAGCCTGTGCTCTGCAACGGGAGAGGCCACGGCAGTGAGAGGCCCACGTACCGCAAAAAAAAAAAAAAAAAAGAAGTGGTGCCTTTGGATATAGCAATTCCATCTTTTTGAATATACTCTTTATTTCAGTCTTTTATTGAAAATAATGCAAAATAGATGGTTTATGGAATCACTTTATATACAAAGACTGGCTAATATTGGTTTCTAATCATTAAGTATTATAAAATTAATGTAAATCTAATTTATTGTCATAGAAATTTATTCATACTATACTAAATAGTAAAGAAGTGAAACTTAATGCAAGTGAAAAATAAGAGATAATAAAAGCCCCCCTTTAGAATTTGACTAATGGAAGTGAACAGTTAAATAAGATGACTTGACAAAGGATGCCCAATACATTATTATCTCTTAATTAAAAAAATATTTTTAAGACAAGGTTCATTGGTTTGTATAGTCCATTTTCTTGTCTGAACTACATCAGCAGTGCAAAGTCTGATTTCCAGTTTCAATCGCTTTGAAGTATTATAAAAACTTCTCAAAGCCACCTGTGAAGCCGTTCAGGAGCATAATCCTGTAGACTTTATCATGTTTCCTCATACTTTAAAGTTTTCTTACAGATACCTAATTTAGTAACAATTTTATTGATTAAGTTTATAAATATTTACATGTTATTAAAGTAGTTTTTAAAGAGACAGAATACTCTGTACACATAGATCATGAGTTTGCTACTATTTAATTAAAATATGTAATGGTAGTAAAATGGGTAATTTATATAGCTAGGTTTGGGCACAAACACAACTGATTCTTGCTAAGCATATAACTCAAATAATGTGAGAAAAACACATAGTTGTACCAGAAGGAAAATTACTAATAGAGGATTCCAGTAAGGATTTGTTCTAGAAGCTGGAAAGAGCATCACTTAATCTAAGAGTTGGTTAAATTGAAGTAGGTAGAAAGAACTTCCATTGAAATAATATTAATAATAATAAAAAAATGTTAGCCTCTTCTGCCTCTGAAGATAAGAAGTCATATCACATAACTGAGGAAAACACTTTCTATACTGATTACCTTTATGTTATCTTACAGAAGCAAGATCACTAACCCTAGGAAGTAAAACATTATAGTTAGCATCTGTTATAAGTTGTCCTTGCTTTCTTATCATGGTAACAGGCATTAATAAACAGAATTGCTATTTAGTTTTATTTCCAAGTTTCCTAAGATAGTATGATCGCAAACTTTAGGAAATTTTCTAAACAGGTTTATTTATTAAAATATATCATGGAAAAAGTAGGAGGGTTAAAATGAAAGAAATGTGCATCAATCTCTGTTTATCCACAGGGAAGTTTATTTAACCTCTTTGAACTTCTATGAAAAATGGAAAATAGAAACTATTATATAGAGTGATAATTAAGATTAAACATGGTATTATATAAAATAAATGGTTCCAGTAATATGAATTAAAAGACATTTGAAATGAGGAAAGCATTACTGATTTTTGAGAGTTCAACTATAAAATGGATGCATGATAGAACTGAGAAGTAATGTTGAGTCACCTTAAATAAAGGCCTCTCAGGGCAGCAAAATCTTCCTGTAATATGATTTAATCTATAGAGAAAGCCAAGGTCTTAATACATCTATTGTATCTAATGTAATGTTTCTCACATTTAAGTAATGGAGTAACCCTTTTTGAAAACTCAAAAATAACCCAAACAAGAAAGACAGTCAAAAGATATCCAGCGTCAATTTAAATATATTGCTAAAATATATTTTAATTAAATATATTTAAATCTAGATTTGATATGAACCAATTATGATTATAGCTCATATAAAACAAACAAAACACCCCCAAAACTAAGCAATCAAACCCAAGAAACAAAACAAAAAGATAAAAAGTAAGTGTGCAAATGATATTCAAACAAAACTATATTTGGTCCATTTAAGATGGCATAGAGACAGTCTCTCCACTCTCCTCCAAAAATAAGTATAATCTTTGGAAATAATGCAAGAGAAAACTGAAAGAGAACTCTGAAAAGTAGAAAGAGGATGGCAAATTGCCTAGGGACCAAAAAATGGGAGGAACAGCATAGTGGGAAGACATCTTAGAATCTTTCCTACATTCTGAAGGTTACTATGGTAAATGGAAGAAGACAGCCCTAGCCTGGCATTTCTGACCCCCTACCTAGTGACACAATATGGCTCAGGCAGACTCATTCATCTGCTGGACTGAGTGAGTGTCCTGACAACAGTACCAGGCAAGCATGGCAATGAGCAAGAAGGATTGATTGGATACTTTGCTGATGCTGATGATTAGGAGCCAGAAGCAGCACTCTCCTTCCCCATCACACCTGAGACTCCCCTAGTGCACCCTGTGACACTGTGCAGCCAGGGCACTGGGAAGGGTGACCTGGCTTCCACGAATGTCCATAAAGAGCTCTTTGTCCTCCATGAGCCAGGGAAGACAAAATCAGGGGAGTATTCTGCCACAAGCCCCTGCTAGTGAAGCACTTCCATTTTTGTGAGTTGGACACTTATCTCACATATAGACAATGATTGGTCTCGCTTGGAAGAGCCCCTTCCACTGTCTTAAGCAGTGTGAACAAAGACCATCAGCAGGAGGTCAGCCAACAGACCAAAATAATAACATGGAGGCTCTGGAAGTTGATTGTCATAGTCACAATAGCCCACAAAAGTAGGCCTTGACCTGCATGATAAAACTAAATAGGGTGAATGCCTGCTAAACTAAACTAACTAACTAACTAACTAAATAAATAAATAAAACAAGACTCAAACTGTTCAAATAACAGTCAAAATGTCCAGGATATAATTGAAAATCACCCATTTTGCCAAAAAATAGGAAAAACAAAACTTGAATTAGAAGTTCTGCCATTTCTGCTCTACTTGAACTATTGTCAATTTGTTTTGAAGTTGTTCTTTAAAAACAATATTTGTTGTATTGAATAAGTCCACCTGTCTTTGTTTCTCATTATTTACAAACAATTAAAATAATATTACCTGCTATGAATATAAGGAAGATGCAAATATTAAAAATTATACTATCATAGTCTAGGTTAAAAGGACTCAATATATGTGTTTTTGTCATATGTGAGTATCTGATTAGGTAGCTAGATTAGCATAAAAATGAGAATGAAAACTTAAATAAATCCATAGAGATTTTGCATATTCTAAAAATATATCCTGGTATGGCTCTTGGAGAAAATGTACTTTGAAATATCTAGACACCAAAACAAAGATTGTGTCAGTCAGAAGATTTGTCATGGATGCTCAGTAGTAGAAACAGAAAATGTAGACTTTGATTTTTTTTTAAAGCTAAGATGATTCTTCATATAATTTCAGTGACTCAGTCTCTATTTTAGATTATGTTTAACATATATTTAAATCTCTTATTGTAATTCCATGCCAACAACTCACCACCTTGTTGGGATTTGGATTCCTATATATGATTTCTTAGGGAATAAGAATACACGAGTCAGGCCCATCCTAATGTGTGCTCTGCTTGTCATAGTGCTTTTTATCATTGTAAAACTGTTTGACACTAATTCATTATAAAACCCTGTTTATTTCGAGTCTACTAGTTTTATAAAAATATTATGCCAGTCCCAACTACAATAATCTTAGATATCCTTTTGTATCTTTTTACTTCTTAAAGCCCTTATAGTATGGTTTAAAAGAAAAGATGTAAACTATATCTACTCTTGGAATATTCACCAGAAATTTTAGCCCAACAGTAACTCAATTTTAAAAAATCAATGTCTTTCAAACATTTTTTAAAAAATAGCGATATTTAATAATTACTTAAATTGTCAATCAGCTTTCATTAAAATGTAAGGTAAATATTAAACATAAATGTTGAGTGTGATCAAAGTTAGCTTTAAATTTTGGATACATAATTTACCATCTGTGTTAATGTACATACTACACTTACCCCCTTTATAATGTAGCTATTTCACTCACAAAATAGGAATAGTGAGAATGTAACATCCCCTGGTGACTTCAGAGAAGGCAGGAGGTAATGAGAAAATAAGAACAACCAGGTGGTTTATTTACTCTATAATCTATATTCTCAGATTGCATTTTAATTTTGTTTACACATTTTAATAATAATAACATAATTTGATCTTTAAATATACTGACTACATATAGATTTTGCTTTTATTTTAAATTCTCATGTAGTAACATATTAAAATTTAATAAAAGAAAACCATATGATTAGATAGTACCAAAAGGGACAATTTTTAAAGACAAATTCAGATGTACTGAGTATATAGATTCAATAACTATAAGTACATAATTTTGAAATTTGAAAAGCTTGAAAAGGATCCATTATTTTGATAAAATCTTTATTCTTTTAGCACCACAATTTTCAGATAAGATATATTTTATTTTGAGACTATATTGATCATCCTGAAAAATAAAAAACTGTCTAAAGCACTTAGGCACCAGCCTTTTCTTAAGTTAATATACAAACAATTGCCAAATTGAGTGTGTATTAATCAATATTATATATTAGTGAAGATTTAGAATGGCATTATATCATTTTTTAAACCCAGGTTGCAAAGGAATTACAAATTCAGTTCAATATAATATGTATATTCTTCATAATATGACTTTGGATTTTCTACACTAGGACAACCCCAGTTGTTTTTCTACATGTGAAGACATGATTTTGCAATTAACTATGATCCCTAATTTTAAATGCCTGATTATAATTTGGAAAATCCTCTGTTGTCTTTATTTTATTTAGATGTCAAGGAGCACAAACTGAGTTGTCTGAGTATAGGTCAGGAAGGACACAATCTAAAAACAATAGTTGTGAATGTATTTGAACTAAATGAAACCAAAATAGAGCTGTAGTATTGTATATCTGCTCTCTGAATCCTTGCAAAACGTTCTCCTTCAAATAACAAACTTCACTTGTGACAACAGATAGTCTCCTAGACAAAGATGTAATAGTTCCACTGTACCTCTTAATGATCTGAATACACCTGGTGCATGAAGTTTAGTGGGGAACAATACCCTTCAGTATGGACTTAATATACACTGTATTGTTTCAAAAGATTGATTGGAATTTAAATCATCACTTTTAATAAATAGTTAAACAGAGTTAAGGCTAGAGAAGGAAATGTTGGTAGGTTAGTTCTGATTATACTATTTTCTATCACTTGAAACTTTGTGATCTAGGAAAGATTACATGGTGCCCTTCTGATGAGCAGTTTTCATTCTGGATACCCACAGTGGACCAGCCAAGACTTTGTCAGGGTTGTGTTGCAGTGCATGACTTATCCCATCTAATCCTCCTTCCATCTCTCCAAGCACAGGTTTCACACCTGTGTTCTGCTCTGAGAATCTCCCTCCTTAGTCCACCTCCTTCCTCCTTTTACTGTCCACCAGTACTTCTGCCCCAAAATCTGTTGCACATCTAATCAGATTTTAGCCTCTACTTATCAGAGAAATAACACTGATACAAAAAAATCCCTCAGTAGAAAATTATTGAGTGAAAGGATGAATGGATGAAATACTTTTGGCCTTATCTTCACATTACTTACTTTACTTACTTTATCTGAAATATTCTTTACCTCAATGTTACAAAGTTACTATTCTGGTGAGAACCACCATCATATTTTGGTTTATTTACTCAAACAGTTAGATTGTCTCTTTTGAGTCAAAGTAAGGCACCAAATTCCATAACATTTGAATAGATATTTCAATACACACAATTATATGGAGACTAGTTGAATTAGGTGCGAAACAATTCAGGAGCAAATTACAGTACTAAAAGGATTCTTCCCATTACTATAAATATATAATCATTATTCTACTTTTCTTTCAAGTTGATTGACTCTCCTGAGTTTAGTGAGAGAGATTTACATATTTGTCTTTTATGTTAATCTCTGAAGGTAAACTCTACAAAGCCTATTAGAAAATGAAAAAATCTCCTGATTCTTTCTGATGTTGAACAATTAGCAGAAACCAATCATTTGCATTTTAATAACATTGTAACCATCTGTTAAATGAATGCATTAATCTTGATTATCTTTGTTCCAGACACTTGCAGTTGGGGTTTGCTGATGTGTTCACTGATAAGGAGATGTTTTCAGTCATGTATAGCTTTAATTTCCACAGGGAAAAGTAACTGAAGAGAATAATGCAAGCTTAACTAAAGTGTTGATGGGGCGTACAAAAGAAAAACAGAAAATACTGTTGAAAAAACAAGAAATTTGAATATAAATAAGCTAATTCAAACTAGAAAAAGCAATAATTTCAATTTTTACATTGTATGTTACATAAAACAATATAAATCACCATATAATGCTTGGTCAACTACTAATGACATGATAATGTTTTCTTTTTTTTCCAACTCCAAAATATGAAATATACACTTGTAGCCAAAATATTGCCCAAAAGGCCTGTGAGAAGAAAAGTAAAATTATTCAATTAATGGAGAATTACTCTACTAGATCATTAAAATGAAGATTAAAGGAGACATTTAATATGGTCGTATTGTACAGATTTCACTCCTAAATACATTATCATGTGTAAAATAGATAGCTAGTGGGAACCTGCTGTATAGCACAGGGAGCTCAGCTCCGTGCTCTGTGATGACTTAGATGATGGGGAGGGGTGTGAGGGAGGTTCAAAAGGGAGAGGATATAGATATACATACAGCTGATTCACTTCATTGTACAGCAGAAACTAACACAACATTGTGGAGCAATTTTACTCCAATAAGAAAAAACACAAAACAAAACAAAACAAAAAAACAAATAGTCTCTCTGTGATTCTGTTTTAACAGTCTTCATTTGTTTCTGCAGTTCTAGTAAGACAGGCTACCACTGACCTCTGAATCATAGTCAATCACTAGAGATACACATGCTTATAATTGTGTCAATTATCTTTAAAAAATTTAAATTCTCTCTCTGTTTCCAAATAATAATAATAAAACCATCTCATGTGTAACATCACATGTAATAGTGAACATATTGAATAATCTCAGTAGAGGGATAAAGGTAAGGATTCCTAATCTCCTTACTTCTGGGGAACATTGCTTAAGATCCTCACTATTATACTAAGGGAAGAAAAAATTAACGTGCTTTAAAGAAACAAAATCAAAAGAAGTAAAACAGAGGTCAAAATCAAAGAAGTAAAACACTCTCTGTTTCCAGATGGCATTAATGTTTATGTAGAAAATTTAAGAACTCTACAAAATAAGCACTAAAACTTACAACAGATATTATCAATATCATTAGCTACGAGGTTAATATATGACCAGAAATAGGTCCATTTTTCTATTGTCAGTGTAATATTTAGAAAGGCACCTATGTAATACAATAAGGGAAGGAAAGTATTTTCAACAAATGGTACTCAAACAATATGGCTATCCATGTGAAAACACAAGTGGCTCTGGACCTTTTCCTCACACTATACACAAAAAATAATGTCCAAAAATTCATAGATGTGAATATCAAAGCTAAAACCGTAAAGTTGTTAGAAGCAAACACAGGAGAATATCTTTCGGGTTTGAGAGTGGGGAAATAATTTTTAAACAATAAAACAAAATCAATAACCTTAAAAATAAAAATTAATAATTTAACTTTGTCAAAATTAAAAATACTCATCAAATCACATTGTTAAAAAATGAATTAGCAAGTCAAAGACTAGGAGAAAATTTAAAAAAAAGAATGTGACAAAGACTGTTATTTTCGTATATAAAGAACATTACAGTTCAATAATAAAAAGCAACAAACAATAAAAATGTGCAGGCATCTAAACAGTCAGTTTATAAAAATTGTTATATTAATAGCCAAAAAAAAGCTTAGCATCATCAATTATGAAAGGACATGCAATTTAGGTACACAATTTCATACTACTACATCCCCATGAAAGCATGTAAAATGAAAACATAGGCAACATCAAATGTTGGTGAAGATGTAGAACAGCCAGAACACATACACGTTGTCAACAGGAATGTAAAATCATTCACACAATGGAGAAATGTCTGGAAGCTTCTCATAAAACTAAATATACACCTTCCCAGCAATTGTACTCCTCAAAATTGTTAAAGATAAATGAAAATGACCTCACAAAATGACTTGCACAAGAATGATCACTGCAAGTTTTATTCATAATAGCCCAAAGCTGGAAACACACTAAAGTTCCATCAATTGGAAAAATGACTGAAAATATTGCAATATGGTCTTAAAAGGTAATGTCACTCAGCAGGATGAACATAGAATAAACTACTGATACTTGGAACAACCTGAATGACTCAAAAATATTTTACTGAGTGAAAAGAGACTAACAAAAAGTACATACTGTTTGATTCCATTTATATTATGCTATATGTAATATGTAATATTACATATGTAATATGTATGTAATATGCTATATGTAACATTAAGTTATATTTATATGAATTCTAGGATAGACATAACTAATCTGTAATGCAAAAATAATCAAAGAGTAACTGTGTCTTGGAAATGGTGTGGGAATTGACTGGGAATAGCATAACAGGGAATTCTGAGGGAATAGAAATATTTTACACAACATTAAATGTTTGATTTCCACAGGTGTATGCATTTTACAAATCCCAGAGAATGTACACTTCTGATGTGAGCATTTCATTTATGTAAAGCCTACATAAAATTTAAGAACTACTGAAGCAAATATTGAATTATTTTTAATAACTAGCATACTGAAATATTTAGAGAGGAGTTTAATGATATTTTCAATTAACTGTGAAATAAATTTACATAAAATTGATGGAAGAATAAATAGGTAGATGTATAGATAAATGGGAAGATATGAGTAAAACACATAGAGTAGAATATTTATTTTAGAAACTAAGAGGTGGTAATACTCTAAATTTCCTTTAACTTTGGTTTGAAAATGTTTATTATATAATATTGGAGAAGAGTGTTGTAAACTGCTTGTATAGGCAGTCCTTACTTTGCACAGTTCTGATATACACAGAATTCAACCACTATGGTTTGCTTAACTAACAGCAATCCCTCAGCAATACAATTTGAATTTCAGTTGTTATAGTATGTGAACTGAGTAATTGCATAAAATACAAACATCACTTCCAGCTCTTTAATCCACAAATGGCTGTAAGTAACAGATGTGCAGGAAAATCAATGATCAATCACCTCTTTTCCTGGTGACTGGTTAACTAATAAGGTGCCTCTTAGTGCATCTTATTTAGTTCATGCACAGACAGCGAAGTGTGTGGCAGTGTTGCCTCTTTGTCTCTCAGTGGTAAACCCATGTGATATTTTTAGAAGATAAATAATGGAAAGAGGAAATTGTCCAACAAAGATGAAAGGGCAGCAAAGAAGTACAAAGTAATTAACTCGGAAAATAAAATTCTAATAGAATTTTATTAGAAGAAGTAGAGTTATATAAGAAATAGCTGGGCTTCCCTGGTGGC
Organism: Grampus griseus; assembly: GCF_964374135.1. Classification (NCBI taxonomy): domain Eukaryota; kingdom Metazoa; phylum Chordata; class Mammalia; order Artiodactyla; family Delphinidae; genus Grampus; species Grampus griseus. The sequence continues at coordinate 15,403,108 of NC_139019.1, forward strand.
GCAGTGGTTGAGAGTCCGCCTGCAGATGCAGGGGACACGGCTTCGTGCCCCAGTCCGGGAAGATCCCACATGCCGCGGAGTGGCTGGGGCCGTGAGCCATGGCCGCTGAGCCTGCGCGTCCGGAGCCTGTGTTCCGCAACGGGAGAGGCCACAAAAGTGAAAGGCCCGTGTACCAGAAAAAAAAAAAAAAAAAGAAATAGCTGACTGTGGGAATATTGGCCAGAGAAACAGTAAAGACAAAGTTATTAACATAATGTACTAGGAAAGTGGTTGTCAGGAAAAGGATGAAGATGTCCCAGGAGTGAGCCAGAAGAAAAGAAACCAAAAAAACTTACATTAAAGAAATGCTTAGCAGTATTTCACAACATTTAAAGCACAAAGGAGAAAATGTTTGAAGCTAATTTAAGCAATGCAAGTATCATGACATAATCTATATGGTGAGAAGGCAGAAACTCTTCAAGCTATTATTGATGGTTTTTTTTAAACAAAGCATTGAAACACCTTAATTTTCAATGTTTCTCATGTTTTAAATTACAGAGTACTAACTATACCTTTAATTAGTCTTTCATTTCTCTATATGTTTATAAGCAACAGTAAAATGTATTTTAATGTTTTGATGAACAGTTTTAAAAATCATAGAACTATTGGACTTTTCCCATTGGTTATCAAAATTGCCTTGCACAGTTTTTATGGATCAGTAGTCATCTTTATAGTCAAGTACTGCTGTTCAGAGCAAGGACAGCCTATATACTAAAAAAAAAAAAAAAAAAAAAAAACAGACTTGGATATCACTGGCTACGGATAAAAGTGCGAGTGAAAGCTTTCTTGTGCCCAATGCCTACAAAAATGTTAAGGAGTCAAGTTTAAATCAAGTCATTTTTCCTAGTAAAATTCTATTATTTTTCAAAGGGAAGTAGTTTAGATGTCATCTCCACTGTGAAGGCTCCCCTGAATCCTTTCCCCTCCCAAAGAGATGACTGGTGGCTCTGTTCTGTCTGCATCTAGTACACACCTCAGGAAGAATAAATAAATCATTTAAGTTAACATATAAAGAGAGTGCTAGGCCTGGGATTGGGTCTGAACAGGTATTTTGACATGTTATTAAAAAAAAAAAAAGAAAACAAAGGAGAGAAAATGAACATTAACCATATCATATACTAAGAATTATAACATTATTTTAATATCGAATAGTGCTTAAAAATTCAAGGAAAAGAGGTAAATATCAAAGAAATAGGATATTTTATATGATGTCTACCTTACCAGTGTGGTGTGAATTTTAAAAATATTTTCTCTATTTTTGGTAAGTTTTCTTTATTTTGAAAATTAATGGAATAAAGTATACACAATTTATCGACTATTAGAACTTCATGAAATATTGTTTGTTTTTGAAATAAGATGTAATTATTCATTTTAAATTATTTTTTGGGCTATTGATAACATAACTACTCCCATATTTTTTGTTTTTAGCATCTTCACAGTCTGATTTAAATATTCTTTATAGTCAACCATTCTGTGACATTATTTTAGCTATAGTGTTTTAAAAGTAGAAGCTGATCGTGTTTTTACTCATTATAAGAGTAAATGTACTCTTAAATTATAATTTAATTTTTTATCACAGAAAAATATACATCATATAAAATTTCCATTTTAACCATTTTTAAGTGTGCAATTCAGTAGCTTTAATTACATTTGCAGTGTTGTGCAAATATCACAACCATCTATTTTCATAACTTTTTCACCACCCTAAACAGAAATTTGTACCTATTAAATTATGACTTTCCATTTCCCCTTCAGCCCCACATCCTGGTAACTTATAACCTATTTCTGTCTCTATGGATTTTTCTATTCTAAATATTTTGTATAAGTGAAATCATACAATATTCGCCCATTGTGACTGCGTTTTTCACTTAGCATAATATTTTTAAGGTTCATGCATGTTGCAGCATGTTTCAGAACTTTGTTTCTCCTCATGCCTTGATAATGAGAGTTTGTTTTTGAGGAATTTGATCAAATAATATTAACTGCGAAAATAAATATTTATTCATTATTGATAATAACATGCTACATTTTTGTTTGTTATAACTTTTCCCCCCTTTCATTCTGCTATGAGGTAGCAAATATTGTTATTTTATTGGTATTCTCTTTTGTTTGTACTTCATTAAGGATTCTTTTACTCAGTTTATTTTTCATATTCACTTTTATACCATGTAGATATCTTCACTATTTTGTCCTTCACTGGCACCTATCTTCACTAATAAGCTAGTATTACTATGGTTTTATTTTTGCCATTACATTTCATCTATGATTTCTATGAGCCTTGCCAAAAAAAAAAAAAAAAAAGAAACATATTCAGAAAACTGTCTTATCCAGGAAGCAGTTAGTATGCAAAACATTCTATTAATGTTTTTATATTTACCTTAGCTTAGAATTTTAGCTTAAAGTAGAATCAATTGCATATCATGGTTTCTTTTTCCAATTAACATTTCACATGCAATCAAATTTCCCTGTCTTTACAAATTCTTCTGCTCTTTGAGGTAGCCTTTCTGCTTTGCTCACAGCAGAAGCCTCATCATCACCCATAAGGATTCAGATGGGCAGCCCCACCTCCTTTTTGAAGACATCATCAATTCTTCTCCCTTACTCCCTGGCAAGATTTTGCATCATTCCCATTTATACTTTACAATGGAAATATTGATTTGGCACAAAGAAGACATTCAATACATTCTTAATGAATGGATCAATGAAGATGCACACAGCAAAATCCAGGGAAATCCTCATGCTGTACTGTGGATTGTGTACTTCTCTTATATTCCTAGTGCAATGATTTTATTAACTTCCTATCCATAAACAGAAATAAACTTAATCTTAGCAAATTTTAAGTGAAAAATGGAGCCATCCTAAGTTATGCAAAATGTTCTTTATACTTGGTTCCCAAAGTGGTTCAAGAATCCCCTATTTCTCCATTCTTGTGGCAAATATTATTTCTGATGTCTAGTGGCCAGGGATTTCTCCTTACCAAATCGATTTCTGGAAGTGTGACCTTGTAAAAATCATGTAATTTCTCTAATTTCTGTTTCTTATTTCAATATTAGTGAAATATTGAGAATAATGTCTATGTTTTATTGAGGTTTAAATGTAATACCAATATTTCATTTATTGGCTTTTTTTTTGAAATGCAGGCATTCCTTGTATATTTTAGGTATTAGATATTTAGTGGTTTAAGACATTGCACATATTTCTCTGCCTGTCATCTTTCTGTTTCTTTTCACAATACTTTATATTTTCTTGCTAACACTTACTCTTCTTACCTCCTATAGAAACTCTCTTGAATTATTTCTCTTCAGGGTACTACCCCTCTGAAAAGGGGGAGGGTGTATATATCCATAAATGCAAAAATATCTTTTCATACATCTAGAAACTATCTTTGCTTGTTACATATATAAGAACCTGTATGATTGAGGATATATTTATTGTCTTTCACATTTAAAGAAAAGTTTGGTGTACAAAAAATATCTAGGCTTAAATTTAAATGTCTTTTTTATTTTGAAAATATTATTGCTTGTTCTCTCATAGTTGGTGAGTTAATCAGATAGGCAATAGACATTTTCAATGTTGCTTTTGAAATGTCTGATGTCAATATGACTCATTTTTTTTTTAGGGTATCAGCTCTCTGGAATCTTTTAATAGTTTTCTCCCGGGCTTTAGAGTTTTTTTTTTTTTTTTTTTTTTTTTTTGCGGTACGCGGGCCTCTCACTGTTGTGGCCTCTCCCGTTGCGGAGCACAGGCTCCGGACGCGCAGGCGCAGCGGCCATGGCTCACAGGACTAGCCGCTCGGCGGCATGTGGGATCTTCCCAGATCGGGGCACGAACCCGCGTCCCCTGCATCGGCAGGCGGACTCTCAACCACTGCGCCACCAGGGAAGCCCGGCTTTAGAGTTTTTAAGTGTTCCTCCCAAGAGTAGTTGTGCCTTTTTCTTATATATCCTGTTCGGCACTTTTTAACCCTTTAAATTTGAGGACTTTTAACTTTTGTTAGTTCTATGTCTTTTTTGTCCTAGTTTTTAGTTCTTTTTATGTTCTTTTATTCTTTTATGTCTTAGTTTTTAGTTATTTTGTTAGAATTATTCTATGTCATTTTTTCATCAAATCTCTCTCTCTTCCTCTCTCATTTGTTTATGTCACTTGTTTATTTCCTTAATGTTGGCATTTTTACTTCTATATAGCACTTAACTTTTTAAAATATATTTTCCCTGGATTTACTACTTCCTTCTGCCTATGGAAGTGTTTGCTAACTGGACCTTCCAACTTACTGTTTGCCTTTAGTTGTTTCCATTCTGCTATTTGCCCTCCTTTTCTTTTTTAAAAAAATTGAAATATTACAAGCACCATTAACAATGTATATCGTACATATGAACATATATGTATATATATACATACCTATGATATATTAATTTGTTGTTTCTAACGCACACACACACATAATTTCTTATTTCTATTTTAAGCTACCAATATCCTCCCTTGAATTTCCAAGGCTGCTTATGATGTCCAATTTTACTTCTTTATCTTTTGTTTTATGATTTATAATTTATGTCACAAACATAGCTCAAGTGGATAACCTAACTTTACAATAAGTATACCTTAAGGTATTTGAGAAACATATATTTCTTTTTTCTGAAAATCTGTTTCCCCTCAGTGTATCCTTGAACTTTTCTATGAATGTGTATTTTCTTTTTCCTTTTGGTTAGAGTCTAATTGCTTCATTATATTTAGCAATTCTCCACCCTGGACTCTCATTAAATTCATCTGTAAATATATTTAAGAAATCAATCCTTGATCAGGTAAATTTCAGAATCTGAGAATAGTCTATGGGCATCAAAGTCAATTTAATTAAACTATTTATGATGCAGGATTTATTGTTGACCACTGCTTCATTCATTAAGGAAAGGGATGCATTATTCTCTGAAAACAAAACAAAACAAATATTCTTTTTCCCTCTGGTCCATGTATAATAATCAATGGGAATAAGATTATCTAAAAGAGCAATGTTAATCTGAATCTCTCTTCTGTAAGTGATCTAGCATCTTGTTTGGAAATTGAGTTTTTCATATGTTCTTCTGACTGCAGGTATTCCATTTATTTCCTTCAACCTTCCTATAAATATAGGGATTTTTTTCTTCACTTTATTTTTGTATCTTAGACAAGAGTATATCAGACATATGTGTTTAATTGGGTCTATTTGAAATTAATGAACAAGACCAAAAGAAGAGGGAAAATGTGATGTTCATATAGGCAGATGCTAGTGTGCTCAAGCTTTCCTGCCTTAAGTTTACATAGCAAAGAATAAGAGAAAGGAGAGAACTCTAAGGTTTTTTTTATTTATCAGCAATGCTTACTTAATGTTGTTTATAATGGGTTTATTTATTTATTTATTTATTTGGTTGTGTAGGATCTTAGTTGCGGCAGGTGGTCTCCTTTGTTGCAGCAGACGGGCTCCTTCATTGTGGCAGGTGAGCTCCTTAATTGTGGTATGTGAACTCTTAGTTGTGGCATACATGTGTGATCTAGCTCCCTGACCAGGGATCGAACCCAGGCCCCCTGCATTGGGAGCATGGAGTCTTATCCAGTGTGCCACCAAGAAAGTCCCAATTCTGTTTATCATGTTTAATGTCACCTGTCCAGATGTCTTAAAATATTAACATAATAAATGACCAAAGAAACTGTCATTTAAAAGCTACTCACTGCCCTTCTATCCGAATGGAGATAGAAAAAATGTTTTAAATTATTTTCTTTTTTGATGAAAAATAAAAGTGGCTTCTGTCAGATAAGTGAATGTAGGAACCTGGAGTAGGGGCTGGGGAGAGGATATTAGCAACCATTAATCGTTTGAGACAGACTTTATTCCAAATGCTCCTTTATTTAATCAACACAGAAGAGAGACCTTGACCCAAACAAAACTTTAAATTATATTTATTTATTCCATCATTTGTACTCTTTGTAATTTTAATTAATTGATTTCTTTCAGCTGATGAGTGATCCCAATTAGGCAAATAAACAATTAGGGCTGGACATCTTGGGGGCAAAGTCTGAGTCTTTTTCTTTTCCATAGATATCAGGTAACAGTGTTTTCTTTCAGAAATTTCACAGTAATACTATGAATTAGTCACTGTAGTCTCTTCTTTACAAATGAGAAAATTCAAATTTAGTGATATTAGTTAATTACTTTTTGGGTTCACACATCAAATAGGTTGCTGATATACTCTGTAGATACTCTATACTAAAGAAGTAGGATATTCTTTTGAAAACAACCAAAAAGATCTTCTAAGGATGTATATATTGGTGCAAATAGTCTTGCTTTAGTACTAAAAGAGGTAAATGCCATTAAATCTATCGAGATAAAAAAAAAAATTAGTGAGAGAGAGTTTAATGTCTCCTGGAAAAAATTTTCCATTGCATCAAATCTATCTATATGAATGTGCCACCAAAATGAATATAAATGTATACACATTTTGTAATATTTCATCTAGAATTATATAGCTTTCCGTTTGTTCCTTGATCCTGTTGAAGAGACATCACCATCACAAGTGACAGAGGAGGAGTAGTTTTTGTATGTTGTACAAATGTTGGGGTGGGTCACCTGGCACTTGTACAATATTAGCATAATACGTAGGGCTAATATTCTGTTTGAGATACTGATAGGATTGAAAATGTAAAACAGGTGGCAGAATTTGTATGAAGATCAAACTTTGAGTGTATATATATATATATATATATATATATATATATATATATATATATATATATATTTTGGCCATGGCGCACAGCCTGTGGGATCTTAGTTCCCCAACCAGGGAATGAACCCATGCCCTAGGCAGTGAAAGCATGGATTCTTAACCACTGGACTGCCAGGGATGTCCTAAGAGAATATTTTCGTTTTACTTTTTTCTTTTAAGAAAAAGGAAATTCATTCCCCCTAGGTTAATGTCAGACATTGTGTGTGTATCAGATGTAACTCTGAACCAATCAAGGAAGCCAGAGTGGAAGAGATTTTGGTTTAATAAAATAATCTTCCCAAGTATGACAGAGTAGATTAGTCATTAAGTCATTCAGCCATCAAGAGAGCAGGGTACTTAGAAGATAGGTGAAAAAGACATAAGTCCTACTCCAACTCTCTTTTTCTCTCCACAATCAGTACCCTCGCCTCCATTTACTCATAATAGATTGGAGAAGAGGGGTTAGTTTACTAAGCTACTTTCTGATCCAATGAAGGGGATCTGAGAGGACATAATAAAAGCTCTGCATCATATCCGTAAATCAATGCTGACCTGCTAGAGGTGCAATGACTTGCTAGGAAAGCACTCTAAGACATAAACCTGCTAAGGCTACCATGGACTAGAAGTCTGGAGGAGCCCTTGGAAAAGACTTATTGTCTAAACAAATTCATTACCTGCATGTGGGCTATCACTCAAATCTTCAGAGAGAATAAATATCCATTCAATTAAAATTGGCACTCTGAAAATAGGTGTCATCAATGAAAAATCTGGGTTATTGGTGGCACTCATTTTGTTTTACAATGCTGAAAAAATAGCCGCCTTTTAAACTTTTGTAACTATTACAAAAAGTGTTTAACTTGGTAAATTTAGTTATAACGTAGTTTTTTTCTAGAAAAATAATTAAACTATATATACACAAAACATTGCCACAGTCAAGATAAGTGAACATTTCTTTCACCCCCAAATTCCCTCATGTCCACTTATGGTCCCTCCTTCCTGTCTCTTTCTGCCTCTCTCCTCCTTAAGCAACCACCAATCTGCTTTCTGTCACCATAGATTAGTTTGCATTTCTAAAATTTTATGTAAGTGGAGTATGATCTCTTTTTGGTCTGGTTTCTTTCACACAACATAATTATAACAAAATTCATCCATGTTGCAGTGTGTATCGATAGACCATTTATTTTTATTTCCAAGAAAAGTTTCCACTGTATGAATATTACACAAGTTATCAGTACTGCTGTTGATTGACACGTGGATTGTTTCCCTTTTTTGTCTATTACAGATGAAGCTACTATGGCTATCTAATGTAAAAGTCTTTGTAAGGATATATATATATAAAATCTCCCAAGGCAATAAGCTAAGGCAATTGTAGGGCCCTATTGTTTACTTCCCTCCTCTCAGGGATCATTGTTCTTCACTTCTCGATGGCTAGATTTTTTTTTTTTAATATATAAGTTTACTTATGTATGTATGTATGTATTTATTTATTTATGGCTGTGTTGGGTCTTCATTGCAGTGTGTGGGCTTCTCATTGCGGTGGCTTCTCTTGTTGCACAACAGGGCCTCAAGGCGTGCAGGCTTCAGTAGTTGTGGCTCATGGGCTCTAGAGAGCAGCCTCAGTAGTTGTGTCGCACGGGCTTAGTTGCTCTGCGGCATGTGGGATCTTCCCTGACAAGGGCTTGAACCCATGTCCCCTGCATTGGCAGGCAGATTGTTAAACCCTGTGCCGCTTGGAAAGTCCCTGGATGGCTAGATCCTGAAAACCATTTTTTCATATATTTTGTTGTTGTTGTTGTTCTATCAAATGGAAGGATAAATCTGGTCCCTTTTACTTTATTTTTTTCTGAAATAAAGTTCCACAAACTGTTTTCTGTTTTTCAGATTATGTGTATTTCAGTGATACAGATGGTGGGACCTTGTTCCAGGACACTAGTGATCTTCATAGAGATCCTCCTATTGGCTTTTACCATAAACTCTAACAGTGTCATATCCTGTCACAAACATCACATTACATCAGAGTCTCCATGTTGCATAGGTCAATAGGCAGTGTGCTTGCACTTCAGCTTGGACCTGTTATAGGGTGTGTTCCTCTGTATCGCACTCAAAGCTGACAGCCTTCTTTGTCACTCGGTAATTGGGTTGGAACAATATTCCCAGGTCTGTGACAAGTTGTTGCTACTACCTGAAGAGACCTACCAAGAATTTCCCTTTCCTTCCTAGTGGAGAGAAATTTGAGATACAAGCAATGATTTTTCTTCTATTTGGAGGGAACTTTTCAGCATTCCTAAATTATTAACTCACTAAAACTTCATTTATCTCCTTCTAAATCTTCTTAGGGTTTGTCTTTCAATCTCTGGAGCATATATATCTCCTCAAGACCTTTAATATATGTACTTATCCATCATTTTGTCCAAATAACACAGTATAATCAAAATAGTGGATACTCTGTTACTCTGTGGACTGAACATATGGCCAAGTTCTTTTTGAACTAAATTTCTTCAAAGGTGAGAGAGTTAATGTAGTTCTGATGCAAGAATATAATTATATATTGCTGTCTATCTCAAATGATTTTGAACTGCTTTTGATTATTCTTTCTCATTGGGAAAGAAAAGGTGAATGACTGTACACCACATATCCTAATCCATATTGACTGGTAGAAGAGTTTTCGGTAGGACTTCACCTTGGTTGAGTTTGTGTAGCACCCTGTCACCTTCCAGATCCATTTGGTTTGTAGGGAACAAAAGATTGAATTAAATGAGCATGCAATGGGATACACCATCACTGAATCATATGGGTCTTTATGGTTAGTGATATACAGAGCCATTTCCCCTCGATAATGATATGGCTTTGATCTCCTCTGTTGGACAACAACTTAGGTGATTTTAGAGACTTCTACTTGGTCTTCCCAACTAATTAGCTCTTTATTCATAGACAAGAATATTACGTGGTGATTCTGCCAACCATAAAATGTGTCCATTCCAATTATGTACTGGGAGACCAGAAAAATGACCACTGAGAGGTTCTATTGACCTACTGACTCACCATACGCCAGACCAGACATGGTTCTCTCTTTGTTACTAGATCAATATGTTATTCCTCTGTGGTGGGAAGAATAAAGACACCCTAAAGATGTCCATGTCCTAATCACTAGAACCTGTAAATACCTTGTTATATGGTAATAGGGAATTAAGGGGGCAGATGAAATTAAGGTTACTAATCAGCTGACCTGGAGAAAGGATAATTATCCTGGATTATCTGGGGGGATCCTGCATTATTAGAAGAATCCTTAAAAGTGGAATAAAGAGGCAGAGAGTCAGTCAGAGGAGATATGATGACATTTTGGAATCAAGGTCAGAGAAATATATGTGAATTCACACATGAATTGCTGGCTTTGAAGATGGCAGAAGAGGGTCATGAGCCAAGGAATGTGGGTGGCCACTAGAAGATGGAAAGGCAAAAAAATGCATTCTCTCCTAAAGCCTTCAGAAAGGAGCACAGCTTTGGCAATAACCTTGATGAGAATGGTAAGATGTATTTCAGACTTCTGACTTCTAGAACTGTAAAAAAATAAATTTGTTTTCTTTAAGCCACCAAAATTGTAATAATGTGTTACAGCTGCCATAGGAAACTAATATACCCCTTTAGTAGGAGACCATGATGATATCTCATTTCCTGTGTAGTAATATCAACTTTAACCCTCTATTCACAGTGCTCAAAATATCTGAATATTTACCTTTCTCCAGTTTACAGATACTCTTGTCAAGGCTGTATCTCATGTTGGGAAAGAATAAATTGGGTCTTTACCAGATTCATTTGCTATGGCATTGTATGATCCTTTCCTCTGGGGAGTTGGATATGCCTTTAGTCACTGTGTTCTGAGTCCGAAAACTGCATTAAGTTAAAAAAAAAATACTGGACAAGTTATTGTGATTGATTGTTTTTAACTGGGTCAGCTGCATTCCATCTCTTGAACCATACATCCTTGATTTCTTCCTATAGATGAAGCACTAGCTTTGTTGGATATGCATCATTCTTGCCCTAGGCTTGCTATCTTTTTTTAACTACCCTCAAAACTCATTGCAGATCAGGCACCCTGGATGCCAATTGGATGCTGCTACTCATTAAAATAATTTGGCTCATCTTACTTCTGATTAATAATCACCACATTTTGACATCTATGATTTTATTTTGTTTTATTTTGTTTATTTTTTTGAGGCAACAGCATTTTTCTGTTTCTTTTACTTTATTTATTTATTTTTGGTTTTATTCAGTCTTTGTTGCTGCATGTGGGCTTTCTCTAGCTGCATGGAGTGGGGGCTACTCTTCATTGTGGTGTGTGGTCTTCTCATTGCGGTGACTTCTCTTGTTGTGGAGCACGAGCTCTAGGCATGCAGGCTTCAGTAGTTGTGGCATGTGGGCCCAGTAGTTGTGGTTCGTGGGCTCTAGAGCACAGGCTCAGTAGTTGTGGTGCACAGGCTTAGTTGCTCCACAGCATGTGGGATCTTCCCGGACCAGGGCTTGAACCTGTGTACCCTGCATTGGCAGGTGGATTCTTCATCACTGTGCCACAAGGGAAGTCCCTGACCTCTATGATTTTAGAGATCTATTTCCTCATTGTTATCAGTGAATCCAAGTCTGCAACAATATCTCATCCCTTCAGCTCTCACTTACAGAGAAGACCCACTAATGACTTTGTCAACAATGTTGATGTCCCTCTCAGTTGTATTTTACTAATCATTATGGTAAAAGTGTTGCCCCTCCAGGTCCTACCACAGATCATAGTCAGGGGGATGCATTTCCTGGTCTTATATAGCATTCCATTTTCTCAGGACACTTCTTCCACTTTCTTGCATAGTAGTTTTGACATTTCTATCTCACTTAGTATGGATCATCACTTCTTTCAAGCTTTCAAATGCCATCTTGCAGCATGTTTACACTGGCTCCTGAGATTTTGTCATGGGATTAAGTCCTGTATCATGGGGGAGAGGTTTCATACTGTTAAACTCTCCTTTATTCTACTTTATATTCTGCCGTCTCCCCTTGTTCTGGCCACCCCCGAATCTAGTCTCATGCATACTCTGCTAGATACTGTCAATCAATGTTGACTAGGTCCTGCGTCCCCTTCATAACATAGTTACTCTTCTCCTTTGCTGATCCAGCATTTTCATGACAGGAATATATTTTGATATTACCTTAGTTAATGGCCTGATGCCTGGGAGGAGAGGTGAAGGCAAAGGCGATGCATCCTGTCTTGTAAGAGAGATGTTTCTGCATTATCTTCTAGTAAGAAGGGAGCCTTTCACTTTTACAGGAAAGAGTGGACTGCCTTTGCATGCCCAGAAGGTACAAGAAATCCTGGGTTTCAGTAATTTTATGTACACAACCTAGTTGTTCCCAACCCAATTTCAGAATCACATGTCACCTTAGGAACTTGACAATTTTATAGCTGACCTGCTCTCTGTGATCATTCAGCTTTCTTCTAAGCTCTCTTAACCCTGTATTTTACCCTGGACTTGAGCCTCATCTTTTTTCTGCCCCGGGAGTATAGGAGATGAGAGTTTCTTTATAAGCTGCCAATTAAGCCCCCTGGATTTCACATTTTCTTCCAGGTTTTGATTAATCACCCCGAGCCTTACACTGTTTTTCTTCAATGCCTTGACAGCTCCCAGATAGAGCTATCTGATTCTTTTGTCTTTACAATGAACACTTCTCACAATTGCACAAACATCTAAGATAAAACACCCATCACATACTTTTCTCCACTTCTATCCATGCAATTTACCAGTAGTGAAAACTTTACTAGTTGCCCTAGAGCAACTTTGTAGTTGTACTACAGAATGATTTGGGCTATAATGGTGTTCCACTTTCAACTGGTGATAAGAATTTCACTGTCGGTCTTCTTGCAGACTTTCTGCTTCCAAGGCCACATTTCAGTGCCTTCTTCCTGGGGCCATGCTTGGCTCAAAATCTCTGAGATTTGGTTCCCTGGGAAACAGATTCTGAGGTGGGGATTTCCTTGCATATCCAGTTAGTTGAATGTCCTCTGAACCATTATCTGCAAGGAAGAGAAGAGGGGGGGACACAAGATGGAGTAGAGGGATAATTTTGACTGTGATGCAATTACAACAAGCTCTTTAGCTGGCTGATAACACAGAGAGCTCTGAATTCTGTCTTAGAAACTTCCCAGTTGAGCCAGTGTGGCTGATCCTTCATATTCCCATATCAATCAGTCATGGGAGTGTACTGTCCTGGGGAGGTTTTGTAACCTTTGGTGAGGGAGATCCCATGGGTTTGGAAACAGCAGCGACACTTGTGTCTATGGAGTCAGGAGCAAACAGCCTGCACAGCGGGGCCATGAGTGTTTACATCTTGGAAGGGAGATCTGAAATGTGCACACAGCACCACTCCAGGACAGATGGTGCTCTTCCCTTTTTCTCATAACAGATGGGAAATTGTCAATTTACTATATTATTCAGTTTCTGAGAGTGATGATTGATATGCCTCTGCTATTCAACAGTATTTTCTATGTCTGCTAAATCAGTTTGAGATCCATTAAAGATCCTCTGCAGTTTGGCCTCATTCTACATTTTTATCCTTATCATTCAGTATCACTCTTATAATAAGCATTATTCTCCAGCCAAACTGGGCTACATCCAATTTTCCCTTCACTGTCCCCAAGCTTCTGTCTGTACTGCAGTTATCTCTCCGGAGTAATCGTGTTTCTTATATTTATATATGTTTAAGACACCTAACTGTAGTTTACAGCTGAGGCACTGACAATGTATATATCTTATTTCTGAACAATAAAAGCTTGAATTATTAAGTCACTGAGGTGATCAATTACAAAGAGGGACATAAACTAAAACAAGCCGAATATTTTTAAAATAAAAACAATTGATCACCATTAATTGGGAGATGTTATTTCAGTGACTAATTCTGTCTAATAGAAAGGATGATAGATTAAACCAGACAAAACACACTTTGGTGGTCAGTTTATTTTCCAAGCTGTATAAATGTTAGTGGTAACATGGGCTTGGGGTATTGGGATATTTAATTACATTTGTAAGAGATAATTAGTCACTACATATAGTACAGTGAGGATAATATAAACCCTGCTAGATATTTTAACAAATTGAATTCTATACAAGGATTTGTAACCCCAGAACTGGAGACATGGAAGTATACACAGAGACTACTTAGGTAACCCAGCAATGATAACTGTACATAGCAGCCTCTATTCCTAGGACTGAGGAAACAAAAGGGTGGTTTGATATTATCCGGATCTAGAGGCTCAGTGGAGGTTTCTCCTGGAAGTTAGATCCAGATCTCTCAGAGAGCAGAAAAGTCCCACTTATCACAGTGGGACTGGTGTGTGGGGTGCTGCTGGTGAAGCACCTTTGCTGTGGCGTATCTGACAGTAACATCGGGAGTACACCAAGTCAGGTGTCACTCTGTTCCTCCTGCTTTCCAGTGTTGCTCTGTGCCACCTATTAGCAAAACCTGGTCAGAAGTCACCTGGGAAAGAGAGCAGTAATTTGCAGAGTAACAGCCCCAAGGTCACCAAGCAGGGTATAGACGGATACATTTGGAGCAGAGAGAAGCCAGTTCCTAATTGGCCCAGGGTTGCATGAGATCAGGTCTGGTAAAGGACATACATGTTCTCTGTAATAGTCAAGGCAGAGTTCAAATGGATACTGTCATTTAGTTTTGGCACACTGCTGAATTGTGAACCTCAGGGGTAAATGGTTTGAATTTCTATTCTCTTGTAAGGTTATCCTCTTAAATTCCACTTCACGTCAGGCTTCTCTAATTACTTTCAGGATAGATCACTTTATTCACAATTTTGCTACAATAAAATAAAGTAGAGCTTCATGATTCCCAAGAGGTTAATTTATTTTAGCGTGTCTACTCCCTTTTCAATGTATGGATGGCTACCATGAGTGCATTGTATTCTTGACGTCATTCCAGTCTTTACCTACTACTAATCTGTAAAACAGATTTTTTACTGTTTGAGCATTTATTGTTTAACAGCTACAAAGATTAAGGTCCATTATATATTCCACTGCAATTTATGCAAGCTATAAGATTTGTATGAATGCACACAACTCTTATTTTATTAAAAAAAACCATATTTGTCCATGGAGAAACATTTTAAATAGAGTACATATTTATGCAGAAAATAATTCCACCCACACATATTTTACACCTTTCACTGCAGAATATGGGAAACCTTTAAAGCTGCATATTCTACAGAAATAGAGTTTTATTAATAAAAAGTTCACAAGCATGAACTACAATCAAATACATTTCCAAAAATGTACCATATATTGATACAGATTATAATGTTTGAAAAGGAGAAATCCCATTCAGAAATACTTCTTGAGTTAAACAGTGTAAAGAACTGTTTTTCTTATTAAAATCCTCAGAATTTTCTTTTCTTTTTGACTTACTAGCCTCATTTTTCAACTCTTTAGTATGAGTTCTAAAGGCTTAATGGGTCTGTTTACATTTAATTTTATATGCATGAAATTATAGCAAATACAAATTGCCTTAAAAATATAGGTGCATTTCATTTTGGAAATAGCCAGTCTTCCAGGATTAGCAAGACAAAAAAGAAATTTAGAACAGAACATTAACCATCCAAAGGAGAATAAACAAGGCTATTTACTCAGAGCTTGCTATAGCAGGGGAGTCAGCCCCCATCACTTGTATTTGGCAACAGCTCCAAGGCAGGCAGAGAACTGGGAACGTTTTTAAATGGAAAAAAAAAAGAAGCAGCACTGGATGCGTCACAAGTAGAAGTTGTTGGCACGAGGACTTTGGAGGTAGGCTAAGTAGAAGAGCGACATCCTACATGCTTGGTTAGGGGAACCGATGTGCTTTCTCAGGTTAGGTCCTAAATTGGAAGCAGAGGCAACAATTAGAGAAGTTGGCAGTTGCTGACCAAGTCCTGGCAGATTGGTGTCAGTTGTTGCAAAGATTGTGGTTTGGTTTCCCAGCTGGTTGCTTGCTGCAGAGGCTATGGGTCAGTGTTTGATTTCTATATATGGTCCAGCCATTGTTTATTTGTATCTTCAGTCTCTCACAGTCCAGCACTTACTTCTTTGAAAAAGGAGGGCTCAGCCCTGAATAAACTGAAACAATCTCACGGGATATCAGTAACCGAGAATAATTGTCATCTATTGGAATCGGGAAAGCTGGCTTCTCAATAGTTTATTTTAAAGAAAGATCTATCAGACTTTTTAATCTGAGGATTTGGAAGGAAATTTTCTTATACTGAGCTTAGGAAAGCAGCATGAGTACGCAGTCCTTTGTTTTCAAATGAAAACAGAGAAGATGTGATTGCCAGGCATAACACAAGAACGAGTATCAAGAAATAGAAACACCAATATGAATGCACAGAAAAAATAACCCTATTTTCCTTCTAAAATATATAATGGAGAAAATTCAGGAAATAAAAACATCAAAAGCAATAGCAATAAAACTTCAAAAGATTCTAATTGTTATACTCATAAGGATTACAACTACATTTTACCTTCAAGGGTGAAATAAGAGGATGTGAAAAACCCACAAAATACAACAGAATGACACGAAGATAAAATTGAAAAACATCAGCTAGATCTTAAAGCCAAACAATTAGAAAAAGAGTCTTTCGTTTTTTTTTGTTTTTTTTTGTTTTTTTTGTGGTACGTGGGCCTCTCAAAAGAGTCTTGATATAGCAATTGACTAATTTGAGTGTCCCGCCCACCAAAATATATTATATAATATTTTATATATCTATATCTATCCATCTACCTATTTGAGAGAGAGAGAAGTTGAGAGACAGAGAGAGAAACCGATGGAGACTGAGACATAGAGACACAGAGAGAAAGAGAGAAAGATTAAGTCGAAAGACAGTCTACTCAGGGAAATGTAGGCAAACATCTTTGAAAATGACACTTGAAGGGGAAATGCAAGAGATGAATAGGAGTTAAACTAGTTCAGGGAAGGGGATAACTAGTTCTTTATGAAATAGCATAATAAAAGTTTACAGGACTGCAGAGATGGGAGTGGACCTGGCATGTTTAAGTCACTCAAAGAAAACCAGTATCTGTATCAGAGGCAGCGATAAAATGGGTAATAAATAGGTAGAGGAAGGCAGTGATTAAATAATACTTTGTTGGTTAAGATTTTATCACTTTCCCTAAAAGTAATGGAAAATGATATAATTATCAAATAAAAGAGTGGAGAGGTGAGCAATATATTATAAAGAATTAACATTACTCATTACAGACAAATGATGGGACTAGAGAGAGAATCCAGAGCAGAAGAAATGGAAATTAGTGGCTGCATGATACTATTTTGAAGATAAAATCTGTAGAACTTTAAGACTGATGATTGGGGAGGATTTAGGGAAAGAGGTAAAGCACAATTTGCTGCTCTGGGTGTACAAGAAGAGAATCAATTACAGGCTGCTGATCATGAAAATTGTAAATGTCTTGTAAATATGCCCAATGAGATTGGTCAGAAAAAGAGGTAGGGTGATATACAAGTAATGATAAATAAAAATGAAACATACTAAAATGTTCAATGTTATTGAGTATTAAGATAATTGGTAGGGCTTTCATTTTCTTGAGTTTTATTTTTTTTGTTATTAGTGAATTTTAATGGTCCCTCAAAAACATTTTTAATGAGTAAACATAATTTTTTTTTACACTGGGTCCTTGTTTGATATCTATTTTAAATATAGCAGTGTGTACATGTCTATCCCAAACTCCCAATCTATTTTAAAGATATACTCAAGAGGGATGCAGTGAACTTTAATTAAACAAAGAAAAAAACTGAAGTGTCCTTAAATTTTTTTTTTAACTCAAAGAAGTTGTTCAGTAAATAATATTGCATAAGGGCAGTAAAGGGAAAATTGTAGAAGCTTTGAAATGAACCAAAAGATTATGGAATGTCTTCAATGAAACACAAGACATTACCAAGCATGGCTTTTTGGATTCTGATTCTATGGGAGTTCTGAGCCTTCCCTTGTCTTTGAGATCTTTTCAAAATTGTTAGTAACCTAATCATTGTTATTGACAGAATGCAAATTGTTTCACTGAAACACAGTTGATTAACTCTTAGCACCTCATGGATATTGACACTGTTCCCACCTTTGCAATTATTTGTACATTCATTCAGCATCCCTAATGCTTTTATGGGTATCTGCCTTTGGAATCTTCTCTGAAATACTGGTTACATCTTACTTGCTCCCTTTTCATTAGAGTTAAATAAAACTTTTGACACTTGAATATTTTATATTTTTACAAGAATCAAGATTTTTAGAATAATAATCTCTTTACTTTGAAGTATACATTTTTATTTTGAAAACTTCTTTTAATTTTACTTTAGAAATAAAGGCTTATTTTTATAGATATAAAACATACACACATATGTAAATACCTGACAAATCTTCCTCTGAGGATTTTAAAGACGTACAATTCCAAGTAGCCTATGGACAACACATCATTTCTTTAAGACAGACTCCAATATTTTTGCATTTCAATGTCTATGGAACACAGAAAACTTGTTCAATTTAATTTTCTATTGCAGGCTGTGATGTTTCTTTGTGGCATTCTTCAGAAGAATATTCAAGAGGTGCTTTCCATCGCTACACCTTTTAGAGTTCTTCTTTTTGTCTATAAATCTAATAAGTAACCTCCTAAAGAAGTAAAGGAATAACAGCCTACTTCAATTTTCTCTGTGATGTTTCTGTCATAGAAAAATTGGCATAAAGCAGATCCAATTTCCTCATTGGTTCTATAAGTGCTGATTTCACTTGGACTAAACAAAAGCTTGTTCTTTTGCATTAGAAATTGTTATCCAAATATATTGAAAAAAAATGTAGGTTCAGTGCAAGCTTAGCTAGGGAGAGAGATGTATATCACCATGGGCTTGTGATGCCTTGTACAAGTTATTGTGAGTCTCAACATCTAATTATAACTGTCTATAAATAATACAGAATCATTAAGTTTAATACAAGGGAAATTTTCTGAGATTACACTTTTGACACATCAAATTGTAAGCTAAGTTTAAAGAAATATGAATATTTTGTAAGGCAGTATTTGAAAAATAAATACATTTAGAAATAAAAAAAGTACAGGCTACATGACTCTTGTTTCTGCAGATACCTTAATTACCCCCAATTTAATTGTTGGTAATTCATATTTGAGAAAAAATTCTCTTATAATCAAGCTACTATCTCTGAGTCAAAGTAGCTCTAGATGGAGGACATTCATTATGTTGAAATAATCTCTCAGTGATAATGTGTGATACTAGTTTGTTCATAAACATTAAAAGCAAACTACACTCACAATTTAGGACTATACCTATTTCTATGATCTTGTACTAGGTTTTCCTATCAATAATTTTATGATGATTTATATCATTAAAAAGTTACAATAGCAAAGTGAAACTCTATAATGGCATCATCAATTTTGTGGGCAGTTTAGATTGTGTCTAACTTATCTAAACATATAATATAAAACTGTGTCTATCATATATGTCTATATATATATATTTATTAAACTATGTGTGTGTAGTCTGTATTTATGAAATTTAGCAGTCTCCTGACTCCAATCAGCTGTGAACAGCTGTGTGAGACAAGTAGTGGGTGTGCAGGCTTTGTTTGATGAGGTGAGAGACAGTAGGCAAGAGATCATAATGCATCTTTGTGAGGAAGAGCCATGTATTTCATTTGCAAAGCGTAAGTCATTTGATTTGAGTGAGTACATCTGGGTTGTGTGTTTGCATGAATTCAAATACGGACAAAATCCTATTTTATTATGCTTTTCTTATATTATTTTAAATAAGGTTTGAATAATACTTATGAAACCTTGAAATGTACACAATATGTGTAATTATTAAATTTTTGTGTGGGAAACAGCATAACTTTTGAATCCAGACTGACTTTATAAAACAGACTTAAAACATCCACTTAAAACAAACCACCACTTAAAAGGTGGTTTGACAAATGCAGGGATATATCTAAAGAAGCACTCCAGTCATTGCCATATATTATGTAATCAGTACTAATGAGATACTATTATTGTTAAAGCCAGATATGGGAAAAATCCTTAATATTGAATGCCTCATGTTAGATCTTATTTTTATATGTTTTCAACAAATTGAAATGACCACTTTATATCAAAACATGATTTTAAATGGTACATATACAATACTTTTGTTAAACATATGCAGACAAAGTATTGAGAAATATAATGTTCACTAATTAGAGAATAGTTTCTCTGATAGTTGGACTTAAGGCACATAGTAACCAATTAGTGTATTCTAAATGTTCTAAATGTTAGGCATTGGATATTTGCCATTTAAAATTGAAGAGAGGGCTTCCCTGGTGGCGCAGTGGTTGAGAGTCCACCTGCCGATGCAGGGTACACGGGTTCGTGCCCCGGTCCGGGAAGATCCCACATGTCGCGGAGCGGCTGGACCCGTGAACCATGGCCGCTGAGCCTGTGCGTCCGGAGCCTGTGCTCCGCAACGGGAGAGACCACAACAGTGAGAGGCCCGCGTACCGCAAAAAAAAGAACAACAACAACAAAAAAAAATTGAAGAGAAAAAATATGTTTTATACTATATGTAAAAATATGTATTAATACTATACAGGGAATAAGTTAATCTACCTATCTATAAATAAGCATGACAGTGTTATTAATTAGGCAGACATAGGCATACAGAAGTTTTAAAAATTAATAAAAATATTAATAAAATGAAAGCCGTTTCCATGGCTTTATCATTTCATTTCTTAGTGAATTTCTTTCAATGTATTTTTTCATTAATCCACCTTATTCAGTATACCAAGAACATATTATATTTTAGAATAATTTATTAGTACTTTTCTGCATGGGTAAAGAATGAAATTAATAAATGTAAATGTAATGTTTGTTGTGGAGCTACTTTATTTACCAGGCTAGATCATTAAAAGATCTTAACCTCAAGGGAAAGAGGGGAGAGAAGAGAATATATGAACAAAAATGAACATGAAATTAATTCATTTTCTAGAAAAAATAATTATAAATTTTAGGAAATAAAATTTCAAATATATAAGCATTTCAAGATAACAGAATTTATCATGCCAGACAGGTAAAACAATTCCAAAAGTGATTATCCAAAAAGACTGGTGAAAACATGTTTCCCATCCTAAGAGACACTCTATATTCGCACATAATATAAAGTTATTCATTAACTTAAAAAAATTATATATCTTAAACAATGGGCTATAGATTGATCAATCTTTATTTCCTTTAAATTTTCAGATGTATTTTATTACCCAAAACTCGAATAAGCTTTAAAATTATTTTCTTTTTGTTCTAAAATGTCCAAGTAGCTTTTTATTTATGTTTATACTTTCAAGCAAAAATTAATAATTAAATTGTGACTCAAACCATCCAAACATAAATCATGATTTGTTTTACATCTGTTTTTCTTGCAGTGTTGTTCTTTAGGATGAAACTAATAAGTCATTGACATTACAATATCAGATAAATAATAAATCACACCTCTAATAATAAATCACATGTATCTAATAGGTCTGATTGGTTCTCACAGATAGTATACTTATCAAATCACTACTACTGTGAATGCTTTCTTTTTATACAGGTGTACCTCATTTTATTTTGTTTTACTTTATTGCACTTAGGAAATATTACGTTTTTTACAAATTTAAAGTTTGTGGCAATCTACGCCATGATTCCAACAGTACTATTTTTAAATTAAGGTATGTACATTGTTTTTTCAGACATAGTGCTATCGTACACTTCACAGACTATGGTATAGTGCAAACATAACTTTTATACGCACTGGGAAACCAAAATAAAAATCTGTGTGACTTGCTAATTGTGCTATTCATTTTATTATGGTGGTCTGGAACTAAACCCACAATATCTGGAAGGAATGTCTATTCTTTTTAATATACAAATTGTCTAAAACCTCTGATTAAAACTTATACATATTGATGTTACCTTTATACTTTTCACCAGGATAGCACTTAATGCTAAGAAAAATCATACCTACCATTAATGTGGTATCAGGAATTTCTAATAGTGAATGTTAACAGGCATATCAACAGAGAGATTAATAAATGTAATCCTATGTGCTTCCTAAGAATAATCCCTGGGTTAACGTTGGGCAGACTTCAGCATCCTGTTTTGCCCTTGCAACTTGACTTTTCTACCTGCCTGTAACTTCTCCAGGTTGAGCTGCTGCTTGAGCTTGTGAGGATTAAAAGCCAGAGCTAAGGCTTTGTCAGGACAAATAAAGTGACCAGGACTCAGCTCCTCTATTGACATGAGCATAGGTGGCAAGTAGCTGAGAGCCCCAGGATAAAGACCCACATCCAACTGTGTGATGTAAGACCTATAACAAAGGCCCAATCTTGTGTGTTGCTTTGATATCTGGTGAAATTGGGAGGGCCTTGCATGACCTAAGGGCAAGTTCCTCTCCCTGCTCTGCTTCCCTAGCCAAACAACTGTCCTTATCAAAGGGACCAAGCATGATGCCTACTTACGCCTGAGCAGTGGGCTTCAGTTTCCTGTCAGCACGTGGGATTATTCAGACAAGCCAATCACATCCTTTGATAGGACTCAAGGGCACCATGGTCTCTTGTTTCTACAAAGCCTCACTCCCTTGGCTGTTCACACTGTTCCATGCAGTCCTGCATGGAGCAGCATCCTCCTTTCCTAGGCTGTGGGTACCTGAGACTAATCAATACATGTTGTCTCCTCTGTCCAGGGCAGGTAGTCATGTAATCATGTTTGGCTCTTCCCATAATCTCTTAGAGCAGCAATCCCTCCCTCACCAGTAGGATGAATAGGAGATGTTTAGAGTACACTGATTTTGGAGGACATTCAACAGGTATAAGTGCACATACGCCCTGGAGTGGAAGTGTAGCCCTATCAGTGAGAGTTCCGCAGAAGACCAGCTGACTTCCTTGGCTCCTGAGAAAAGTAGGAGACACTGGGTAAGTTTTACTCCTATAGCTGAAAGAGCCCTGACATTTGCATCGGAATCAACGAAAATGTGAGGGTATTTTCTCCTAGCGCTCCTACTGGCAGTTTGCTGGCTGGAACACTGCAGGCCCACAGGGCCAGAGACCACTGCAGAACCAGTTGCCTGCTGCTACACTCCACCAAAAATCAGCTCTGAGCACCTATGCATAGCTCAGGCCAATGAGAGCACAGTAATGTGTAGTTCACATCCAATGTGTAGAAGTAGAAGTACAGAAATGGACTGCTCTTAGAGAAATACAAACGACAAGAAGATAGATGACTTCAATACAAACAATAACAACAACAACCATAATAATGAGTGCTTCATGAAAGTCCACTTTATCACACAAAAATTTTCATATAACTCAAATATTATAATGTTCAGATTTGAAAAAAAAGAATGTATATATATATATATACATATATATATATGTATAACTGAATCACTTTGCTGCATATCTGAAACTAGCACAACACTGTGAATCAACTGTACTTCAGTAAAAAAAACAAAACAAAACAAACAAAAAAACTGTCCACACATTTTAGTGGACAGACAGAAAAAAAGGATGGTTAATGTTAAAACGCCAGTGGTTAACTTGGACAACCAAATGAAAGATATATCTTAAAATTCAAAGCAAAAATACACAGACCTGGAAATTAAAAGGGACAAGACAAGAATCCAGAGGTCTCACTAGCTTGGGCCACTACTCACACAATTTCATGGGAACCATAAACACAGCACAATCCCTAGGTCTCTGTCTTATGATGTTTCCATAGCCAAGAACATTTTCACGTGAATAATAAGAGTTTGGAAAATGAAAACGGCAGAGGAACAAAGGAGGTGAGACAATAATAGAAATTTTCCCTGTGTTAAGGAAGAGTCAGCAAGTTAAAAAGGCTCACAGAGTCCCAGGAAGCTTGGCAAGAAAGGGCAGATCTAGACATATCCTGCTCTAGCTACAGAACGTCAAGGACAAAGGGCAAATGTCACAAGCTCTCAGGCAGAACAATAAAAATAATATCTACTGTATGGAGATTGGAGAGCTGACCCTCACCCAGCGGGACTGATCAGACAGGTCAGTGGCCAGGGACCATTTTGAATAATAGCCTGTTTATACTACAGAAAGCAGAGAGCTGACCAAAATCACTGCACTTGTTGCCTGGGTCAGGGACAATATGACAGCTGGCCAGCAGAGGCATTGACCTCTGATTCCTCATTCTGGGCTGTTAGAACACAGGCCAGCACTGCATTGAAAGAAAATCTTATCTAGGATTGCTTTTTCACTAAAGCCACACCTGAGGCCATAGGACATTAGTTTTTAAAACAATTATTTTCATATATTAATCTTTTTTTCTCTCAAAAAGTAATTGAGTCAGAATAGAATGATGTGACATTTCTTTCTTAAGTAAGTTAGTGAAATGAGATTTGTAACTATTTTGGCAACAGAAGCAACAAAACTTCTTGTTCCATCTTGTGTTGACAAGAGTCTTTCAGATCTCAGATTATTTTGATGGGGTAGAAACGTTTAAGCAGGTGGTCAGTGTAAAACAGGTGTTCTAGGGAAAAGAAAGGGGAGGCTAGAAGTTATATTATGTGGCATCTGTGCCTCATTTTCAGAGAGCATGACACCCAGATAACTTAGAAAGTTTCAGAAAAGATAAGACACAGTCAGACGAGTAGAATTTTTTTTCCAGTTACTTCATGTTCATCCTATAAAGCTGAATATTATCTACCTGTATTTATTTAATACATTTAACTTTTTGTCATTATCTTTTGCTGAAGATAAATTATTTTGAATTTTTTCTAGATTACTAGTACTGAGAAGTTTGTGCTTTTTAAATGTTATAGAATTAGTACAACAGTGGTTGAAAAAGTCCCTTCTGATATTTATTTTGGTAATGCACAATGTATTTGAGGAGTTTTCAAAGAGAAAAATGATATCAAGCATTAGTTTTAGTAACTGAATTCTATTTGGGATATGAATATTTGCTTTGACTTTTTTTTTTTCTATTTCAAGAGATTGTGACTCAAGATTTTCCCCCATTTTATGTCTCTCAATGTTGGAGAGAACATTGGAGAACCAGGCATCTGAGGGTTCTGGAAACACTTTGGTTCAGCACAGTGAGAAAAATATGCAAAAACATGAGTAGGCTTATTAGTATGCAAATATACCTAGTAAAAAAACAATGCAATAATATATTTCATTCAATAGATTGCCAAATATCGTTTTAAATAGGAATACCTGGCTTTCGCTACAGTTTGGGAAAGTAGATGTTTGTGTGTTACAGTTTGCAGTGTAACTTGGTGAAACATTTCTGGATAGTTATTTAATATTTTCAAAACTTAGTACCAATTTGTGACTGAGCTATTCCAATTTTATGAATTAATCTTTAAAAAATCCATCAATCAAATCAACACCAGATTATAAAGAATTTTTACTGAAATTTTTTTTAACACCTCCAAAAGAAAACAATCCAAATGTCTAAGAAAATGTTAATAATGACCTATTTTCACATATTCAGCTATGCAATACAATTAGGAATAAAAATGATGATTTCAGATGTGTTTGTTCTTATATTTACTGACATACAAAGATGGACATTCCTTATTAGTACATATACATATATTATTATTACATATAAATAATGATTATTTTTAGTATAAAATCCAAATATATTTTATATACAGTTTTACATACATATGTTTATATACATATTTTATATACAGTAAAAATCTTTTTTTACCGTGTTTTTCTCTATTACTAAAAATTATCAAAATATTAGTATACTCTTTTTCTTCAAGAAATTCTTTTTCTTCCAGCTTTATTGAGGTATAATTGCAAATAAAATTGTATACATTTAAAGTGTGCAATGTGATGATCTGATATGCATATACATTGTGAATTAACTAACACACTTATCACCTCACATAGTTCCTTTATGTGTGTGTGTGGTGAGAACACTTAAGATCTACTCTCTTAGTAATTTCAAGTATATGATACAGCGTTATTAACTATAGTCACCAGGCTGTATATTTGATATCCCAAACACATTCACCTTGTAATTAAAAATGTGTATCCTTTGATCAATCTCTTCCCATTTCCCACACTCCCCAGTCCTGGCAACCACCATTCTACTCTCTGTTTCTGTGAGTTAAACTTTTTTAGATTCCACATATGAGTGATACCATGTAGTATTTGTCCTTCTCTCTCAATCTTATTTAACTTAGCATAAAGCTCTCCAGGTTTATCCACATCACTGCAAATAGCAGGATTTCTTCCTTTTTTTGGTTGAAAAATTACATATATATATATATATATATATATATATATACACACATATAAATATCACATATATCACATTTTCTTTAACCATTTATCTCTCAAAAAACATTTAATACATTTTTATTTTAGACTTAAACTCCAAAACCAGTGAACAATCTGGTTTTTAACTGACATTCAGCTATGAAGAATAGAAATGATGTGTCCAGTTTCATGACTTAATCAATTTAGAAATGCTTTCCCCCTCTGAGAATAACAAAAAAAGAGCATAATTGAATTATTTGTTTACTGTGCAGATATTTAATGCTATTTCTAATGTAATTTTTTTAAGATGTTGGTTAATATGTGATACCTATTCAGAGCAATAAGGAAGGAAGGAATAGGTCCCCTGCTTGGGGCTGATGGTGCAATGTTAACAGAGACATATAGAACAGACCTAATTCACAGTTTTCTCTCCCATTAAATAAAATGAACTTCAAGATTAGATCAATTTCAATTAAATTTATGGAGTTGATCAAGAACATTTAAACTTATGAATAAAAGGAGAAAATGGTAACAGGAAATTTTATGGCTTTAAATAAACTTGTCTCAGGGCTCACTGATTTTATGTCAGAACTTAAATGAAACAAGACAAAACAAGCAAAAAACAAAAATGCGATCATTATTTAAAATTTTCTATCAGTAATCTGAAAGAAATTACTATAAATTGTTCCTGGGAAATGAAGTCTTAGTATCAATACCTGAGTCACAACAACCTGTTATGTTTTGAAACAAAATTCTAGTACAATGACAGACAATATAACATACTTGAAATGACAATTCAATTGTACTGATTATACTTTCATCATTAACAAGATACCTAAATTTGATCAAAACACCATTTGTAGTTTTCAGTATCTTTGTAAATGTAAAGTTGAATTTGATTTTTTTCTTTAATATTAACATGATGGGGAAAATTAAACAATTCAATGAAACCAAAAATAGAATGGAACAGAATGGAGCAGAATAGAATAGACTAGATAGAAGAGAGTAGAATATTAGTTTTTTATTTTACACCTGGTTGAATTCTTTCTCAATCACTTACTAAATAAACAGTTCTTGAATGAGCTGCCTAACTGGATTGGGGTTTTATTTATTTATTTATTTATTTAAAAAATCTACTCACAGCGATATGGAAATTAAAGGAAATAACTAAAGTCGGAAGCATAGCTAGGTACCTGGCATAGCTATTTTACAGTGGGAGGAGCATGACACACATTTTCTTTTCTTTGTTCCATCCATTCCAGCCTTTGAACATTTTATCACTGAAAAATCATGGAAGGCATATCTAACACAGTTCATGAAAACACATCTGGAAGGAATAGCTAAAATAATTGGTTGCCATAATCAAAATATAATTATTGGCAAAGCAAGAGGATACTCTCCACCAACTAGATTTAAAATGGGAAAAAATAAATGTAAGCCCTGGTTTTGTATTCAAAGACGCAATTTTACAAAGTAGGTTAAGAGAATCCCAACTTAACAATAAATCCCGATGAAAATATCTGTTGGAGTTGCCTCTATGCTCAATATTAAATGCTGTTTACCAAAAGAAGTACATGCCTCTTAAGAATCAAGAATAAAGTTGAGCTTAATTAATACAATCATAATATTGAATTATAGGAAGTCCATAGTTCACTGTGTATTCATCAAAGTTGACCTGGAGTATTTAGTGCTAAAATTGGCTTTTTATAGTGGATATGGACTGGTAAAGGAAACCATTAAAAACTCTCTTGCCTACCATCTATTCCCATGCTTTCCTCTAGTCAGAAAACACTCTCATCCACTGTCTCCAAAAGCTAGTGCTCACATTTTCCTTAAATATCCTAGGAAGCTAATTCCTCAGATGTTGTACATTATTTTAGATCTAGCACCTCTGAATTCAATACCTACAGTCTTAACTCTAGCACATGTCCTGGCTAAGCCCAAGGCTCCTTCCTTCAATCACCCTTGAAAGCTAGGGTGAGAATTTAACAATTCCGAGCGAAAGTCATGATTAAGAGCTTGGCAAGCTATAAGAGCTGCCATTTCCAACATAGCTGGATAAAAAATGGAGTTTTTTTTTTGTCAAGTAGACAGCTCCGTGAAGCTGTTCAAATAGGGGTTATACAACTTTCTTCCAGAGACCTTGGAATTAAGTTGTTTGGGTACTTTTTGAGGTCTCTTTCAATGAAAAAATTATTCACTGAGGTCACATCCAATAAAAGTAGGTAGATAGATCTAAGAACATTCATTATGAATGGGTAATGAATTAAAGATCAATTCCAATTTTAATTGATATTCAAATTCAAGTAACATTTCTTGAACTCGTGGTATTTTATAAATGTATTCCATAAACATTTATTGATTACAATTTATATGCCAGACACATTCAGTAGTGAGAAAAATATTTGCCCTCATAAACTTTCCAGTAGGAGAAAAGAAACGATAAAAATACATGTAATAAATATGTAAAGTATATGTTAGTTTAAAAGTGATCAGGGTATGTAGTAAACAACTATAACATTGTAAGGGAGCTCTAGGTGCTGGAGGTGGGATGGAATGACGGCAAGAACCACGCTCTGCTAAGAGTTTTAACACATTTTACTGTATGCCTAAATTCAAAGAGATTTTGACTTTCAAATAAAATAAGCCATACAGACTGAGAAATCACAGATAAAAGATTTCAAATAACCAGCAGGTTTTACCTTAAAGGGCAGAGTCTATATATGTACCAAGAAAAAAAATAGTTCATTTTTTCCCCAGATTTGCAACCTTTTTCTTAACTTAAAAAAAATCCATTATCTTAGAAGGTTATGCAGGAAAGAAGCTGAATGACTCCTATTTCACATGATTCTGGGAGACTCTTTAAAATCTAAATTATTTCTAAGATTGATTTATAATATACCCTATAGTCCAAGTAAAACAAACATCACTAGAGTCCCATTCCTTGAACTGTACTTAGAAATTTGGTTTCAGTCTCCAGACATTTGGAATAGGGTAGTCCTGGGAGCACAAAGACAAAAATAAAACTGCTTTTGGTTGTTCTAGCTAGACCATGATGTCTACTAAGAAATTGCTTGATATTTCACATATATGAATTTATATGCAGTTAAAGAAAAAAAAATCACTTCTAGAGGTAGAAACCATAGTGCTAGATGCCTCCACAAAATGAAGGTAAAATATGTTTAACATTACCTGTGTGGAGTTTTCCTATTGCATGATTACAACATAAATTTATTAAATTCTATATTAAAATATGGAGAGTTTCAATTTTCTAAGAGCTGGAAATCCTGTTTCAGCAAAAAATAATTGAAATGTATATTGTCCCTATGGTTGAAGATATTGACCACGGGGAAGCTTTGAAATATGAAATTATGTAGAGTACTGTAGGAGAATTAAAAACAAAGTCTCCTACCAGCTCACAAAAACCTCTCCACAAAGGTAGAAGAGAAAGAAAACAGCTCCATTATTGAATAAGCTTTAAACTGAGATGTGATGTGAAATCACAGTCAATCCACTAAAGAGATTGCGAAGTCAGAAAGAAATCTTATCCTTTTATACAGCCAAGCAGACACAAGACATTACATACAAATTTGCGAGATGAATGATAACTAGTCCTCCAGTAAGAGGGCTTGACAGCACTATATGTCACATGCAGTGCATCCCAACTTCACCTGGTAATTAGGATGACCATTTGTATTAGCCAATTGGCTTTTTCCAAAGGGGATATAAAGTTCTCATATCTTTATGTCAGAACTTAGAGAGAGGCACCAGCCCAAATTAGCCTCCTACCCTCACAGAAACTGGGAGATGGGGGAGCCATTTTCCTTGATGATGACATTTCAAAGAGATGGCTCCTAGGCCGTTGAAGAAACATTACTAGGTTGTAAAACTAAGAGGCTTATTTAACTTGTAAAAAGGTTTACATACATTTCACAGAAGCAGAGAAGGACTTTAAAATTACAAGTTTTCCAAAGTATATGTTCAAAGAAAATGGTGTCTCTTTCCCTTTTTTCCATCAGAAAGAATTTGTTTTTAAATATTGTATTTACCTTTACAGTATCCATATCTTTATATTATGTACACAGTAATGAATATATCACTTTTATGAACATAAGATGAGAAATTTCATGCATGCTTATAATAAGCATGTATGTTTCTTGTCAACATATCATAAGGAAAGAAATTAATTGAGAAAAGCTTGTTTCTGACAAAAAGGATTACAGCTGATAGGAGATATTTATATTGAAGTAAATAATTACAACTTCCTATATAAGAATTGCATCTTAAATCAGCATTCAATCAAGAACATCACTGTTTGGCCATCTTTAGTTTCTTTTCCTATAAATATCATATCAAAATAGGAGCATTTTCATGACTTTAAAAAATGTTTGTTAATAAAAAAAGGTAGTAAAAAAAATCAGATGCCACAGATAATTTAATTGGGAAACTGAATTGTGTTGCCAAGAAGTATGAGAGTAGATACTACTGTGTGTGATAATAATTATTGAAATTGTGCCTCGCAAAAAATAATCATAAATTAGAAGCAGACAAGGGAAAACCTTAAACTGATTGGGATTTAAGCTTATAATGGGTAGTAGTATTTCTCAATAATCTCATAAAGAGTAATGGGGATATTCTTTACTGAAATTGAATTCCCTGTCTTCACTGAACAAAAATGAAATCAAATTAACTTACAAAACACTAAAGGAGGTTTTTTTTTTTTTTTTTAGATTTTAAGGTGGAAGCTGTTGTTCCTTTTCCTTGGACTTTATACAGAACATATCTCATGGCAAACAATCTAATAAATGACTTTGTTTGGTTAGTTTTTTACTTTACAATTTTAAAAGGAGTGACATTTATGAAGCAATATTTCATGAGCTAACCAAATTGGATATAGAATGAACATGAAGCAGTTCAATTATAAAGGACCCGCTGCATCACAGAAGCAGCAAGCTAGTGGACAGGAAACCATGGAACACTGGTTTTAGTTTCATTTTATGTAATTTTTGATCACTTTTGTGATCTTAGATTATTCATTTATCAGCATCAACTACTTGAAAACAGCACTTACTCTTACAGTGTTTGTAAAATTAGACATACACATATAAAGTCTGTAATAGTTCCTCGTTTAGAATAAGTGCTCCAGTAATGGTAGATATTCTGTTACTGTTTGAGTTTCCACATCACATTCCAGCTTCAAAATGATTCAGGAAATGTGCACAGCCTCTCTAATCACTGAAAGAAAGTTATATAGTTTAAAGTCTGAAGTGCATAAGCACAAAGAAAGCTATATATGTCCAACATATTTTTGAAAAATTTTAACCTAATCAGTATTTTGTTAACCTATATAATAAAGTATATAAAACAACCAAAAGAAAAATAGAAGTCTGCCTACAGTAATCTACACCTCACAATATAACAAGAGAAAGCCTGAACATGGAAAAAATAATAGTAGAAAAATTAGATGAAATGAAGAATGAAGTTAGTGTAAAAAATGTATACCATTAGGTTTAGCAAGAGTAACATATTTGGCTTTAGGCTTCCTAGTAAAATGCAAATAAAAGTATGTATACTTAAAATGTGTTAATTTACTTAACATAACAACAAGGGAAGCCGATATACATGTTTTCCTATTATTGAGATCTAAAAGAAGTTTCTCATGTAGGTCTTTAAAATGGGAAATTATTTTAGATAAAGAAAAAACATGCTATTGCCTTTATTATCAATAAACAACTTTATTCAGAAAGCTACCTCCTTTGTGAAATGTGAAATAAAATGAAGTCATTTATTTATTTATTTTTAAATTTATTTATTTATTTTTGGCTGCGTTGAATCTTCGTTGCTGTGAGCCTGGGTTTTTCTCTAGTTTTGCAGTGAGTGGGAGCAACTCTTTGTTGCGGTGCGTGGGCTTCTCATTGTGGTGGCTTCTCTTGTTATGGAGCACGGGCTCTAGGCATGTGGGCTTCAGTAGTTGTGGCATGTGGGCTCAGTAGTTGTGGTTCATGGGCTCTAGAGTGCAGGCTCAGTAGTTGTAGCGCATGGGCTTAGTTCCTCCACAGCATATGGGATCTTCTCTGACTAGGGCTTGAACCTGTGTCCCCTGCATTAGCAGATGGATTCTTAACCACTGCGCCACCAGGGAAGTCCCAAACAAAGTCATTTATATCAAGGAGTTTTAAAATGGAGCCAGGAGGCTGTAGGAGGTGTTATGCATGTTCTTACCTGGTGTAACCAGGAACTTTTGAACTAGGCCAAATCGCAAATATTCCAAGGATTCTGAAAGAACACCTGCAAATTGTTGGAACAGCTGACTTTCCGCCTCTCTAGGATAGCCTTAGCACTCAATCCTGTTGAGTCAGTTCTAGCTTCTGCCTCCAAATCCAATTCAAATTCTTTGTAATGCAAAACACCCTTCTTTGTCTTTAAAAGCCCCAGACGTTTGTTCCTCATTGGGACACTGGATTGCTAAGGAAATCTTTGTGTTCTGAAGTGCAATTCTTTGACACCAAATAAATGCTTTCTTCTTTATTATTGGCTCCTAGTTTTATTTAGGGTAACACATCTTAAAAATATTCTCCCTTGGAGTTAATACATAATGCCAAAGCAAAGAACAATAATTCTCTCATGAGCTAAAATAATGAGGTTTATGTATTACAGTTCTTTTGGTCAGTTTTAAACCAATATATAAATACAATTTCCATATATGTGTGTGATTGTGCATGTGTATGTGAGTGTGTGATATGCATATTCTTGGTTTACTACCAAGATATTGATAGATGCCAGTGAAAGAGAATAGATTATACTCCTTAGGAATTAATCCTACCAAGTTCATACATGTGAAACCAAGCAGGACCCTGTGGGGCCTTCCTGGGGACAGACCCCCATTGCTGCCATGGCCCTTGCTCCTTGTTTGTAGATAAGCTGAGCCTCCTAGGTTTTCCTGAGTTCCAAAGAACAAATTTAATCTGAGAAGTGAGAAAATACAGAAACAAAGGAAAACGCCAAGCAAGACAAAATAATAATAGTTTAGTCATAAAACAAAGTCAAGGACCTTTAGTTCCTCCTCAGGGGCTCTAGATAATAACCTGATCCATATCTTTGTGTTGTTTTGCAGGTACTAAAGTCCCCACCAGGTGGAAGAAATTAATTGCATGCTGACCACAAACACTTAGACCTCAGACCAATTGGGACCAGAAGGTTGATGCTGTTGGCAATTGAAATACCACTGTTTTACCTCAGCACCAACTAATCAGAAGAAGGTCCACACGATGATCAGGTACCCTACAACCCTCACCCCTAATGCTGCCTTTAGAAACCCTTCTTTGAAAGCCATCAGGGAGTTCAGGTCTTTTGAGCATGAGCTGCCTATTCTTCTTGCTCGGCCCTGAAATAAACGCTGTGATTTCTTTCATCACAACCTGGGGTCCGTAGATTGGCTTTGCTGAGCATTGGGCAAACACACCCAAGTTTGGTTTGATAACACATTTTGTTCTTTGATGAGACATATTTTCCGTATATATGTAGAAAAGAGGATAAAACCTTTATATCATATGAAACAATGTAATAAAAAGATTGATTCCATTCAATCTTGCTTTGTTTAATAAACATAAAAAAATCTATATGTGCTATCATAGTTCCACAATAATGATGCTCATACATTTTGACCAAAATAACCTTATCATTAGAAAATTTACTTTCTCTAAGCTTCAACAGATCTGTTAGGTTGCCCAGAGGTCTAAGTTGTTGTTTAAAATCACTGAAAGCCTACTGACTTTCATTATCTGAAATGGCCTAATTATTTGAATTATACAGAAAGATCTTACAGTTTAATCTTTCTTTTTCTTATCAAGCACATTTTGTAATTTCTTTTAATTTACTTTTGTGAGTTATACTTTGAATGTTATCTTTTTGAATGTGATTAATTTTGTGTAAGCTAGAGTCATAGATTTTGTTATTTTGCCAGCTCCTTTTTGACTTTCAGAACACAATTACCAAAAAAAAAAGCTATCAACAATATGGATTTTTATCAAGAATCTAGTTTGAGGAAAGCCATATAAAAAAACATGTACCCAAGGACTAAATTCACTTATATGTTAACTTGGATGCATTTTACAAATATGCTTGTGATTTTATTGAAAGTTTGCCTAATCTGAATGGAACGGAAACAATGCGAACAGTTGCATAAATTAGCAAAAAATTCTGGGAAAGACTCTGAAGGTCTTTTAAAATAAGAAATGTGCTCCTCTGTCCAAAATGTTTCAGAGATAGTTCTTTTGGTTTATTTTTAGAATTATGACTCTAGAATTCCATTTAGAAGGACTCTTATTCAAATACAGAAGAGAAAAGGAGCCTAAAGGGAAGGTATAAGTGACTCACTGACTTAAATAGCCTGAAGAACAGTTAGGTGAATGATGCATAATGAACTTGGGTGAATAGAAAGGGCTAGTGGAAGAAATATTGAATTATATTAATATAAAATGTCTGTATCCAGACTACATGTGTTTATTTATACTACATTGGTGAAATAATGCATTGAAATAAGAGGAAGATTTAACGGAAATAATTTGGAAAAAGAAAGAGCATATTACACAATGTTTTCCAGGGAGAATAACAACAAATACAGATAGTAATTGGTGAATTTATAAACATATACACACAAACAAACCATATATAGACATATTTCAAAGATTACATTTTATTCTAAGACTCTCATTCTTAGACTCTCCTAAGATAGTGAAAAAATCCCCTACTTTTCAGCTTTCAATCCTGTAACTACTCTTATTCACTTCTAAGAATTGAAGTGGTTAATTTGTGACTCAGTGTTATCTATAATGATCTTCCAGTTTTGCTACAATAGCTACAGTCTTTTAATCTTAAATATATTATTCCATTCTATTTTGCTTTCTGAGCTGGAAAAAATGTTCACGACACAATATATTTGCATCCTATCCATTATGTCTTGACAATGAACACTTATCTCCCACAAAATAGTGTCATTTATTTCATTCCAATGAGCATGTTATTAACTGAAAGTATTTAATGATAAAATCAAGTACTTTGAGATTTCCATTGATCATATGCTGCTGACTCACTTTCATGCACAATTCATATTACTTCCACAGACAAACTGGCAATGTGAGAATTTACCCAGACTCTGCTGCTCTTTGAATATCTAAGAAGTAGTTGTGCCAGTTCTAAGAATAAATAGAAGATAATTTTCAAGGAACTCAGGGATATCTTAAAAACTTTTGTTACTTTTTATCGCAAAGAATTCTCAAACTTCTTTTGTGAAAATGATATTGAAATGTGAATATCTTGTAATATCTGGAATAAAAATGTACATCATAACTTTTGAAAGATATAGTGTTTCAAATGTAAGGGATTAAGAACTTGGAATAAAGATTAAAATGATCCTGGCCTGAGGCAGCTCATTAATTCTACACAGATCGAGTATCATATGTCCTTCAAGAACATATCTGAAATCTCCTTGCTTAAGATCTTCCTTTATTTTTTGAATAATATGTCATTTGAGGAACATTAATCCTAGATTCTCAAAACTGTTTTCCAATATGTCCCAAAACTGACTAGTATCAAAAAATGAAGGATAAAATGGAGCTGCATTAAATAGTATGTCACTTGTTTAGCTAATTGAGTGGGAATGTGATGGGAATGGAAGGAAACAACATATTTGGAAAACATTTTATAGCAGCACATTTATTCCATCTTCTCACTATAAAGTATTGGTCACTATAAAGTAAGCTCCAATGTCATCATAATACTAATACATAAATACTTCCTATTAAAACAGGTAACTTTTAAATAATTGAATATCATAATTCTTTGTATGCTTTGTGGGATGATGCATGTTTATAAAAATTATATAATTAAAAGTCTATAGAAAAATTTAATATTTAGAACATTTCAATAGTCTTTGAATATGTACAAAATAATGGAATGATATGAAAATTTGTTTACAATGTTTCAAAGTATAGGCCTGAATCAATAATTTTCTTCCAAATCTCAGATTTATCTATGCAATTTGACAGTTATCAGAAAATATATGATTAATATTTGCAAAATTCCCACATATTATAGCATATAGCAGTGAAATACATTTATTTGACCTATTTTGCTCTTACAAGCAACCAGCAACTTTTCTTTCTTTCTCACCTAAACCTGCTTTGATGTCTCACCAAGATAATTAAATTTCTCTGTGAAAAGGTCTTCTGTTTCCACTTTTGCTTTCTTATACACTATTTCCTATCTAGAGACCAGAATAATTTTATTTAACTGGAAATCATATCACATCCCATCTGGCAAACATTCTTTTGATGACTTCTGTTTCCTTAAAATGGACTTCAGAAAATTAAGAAATTCTGATCTATTTTCAGCACTCTAATTTTCCTTAATTATACTCTTCTCCACTTAAACTATATTTAAGTTACGTCTTTTCTTTTAGTTTCTTGACCCTAGAAAGTATATTCCTACCTCAGGACCTTTGTCCTTACTGGCTCAACTGCTAGATTCTTCCTTTGAATCTTTGCATGACTTGATATTTGACTCCAGTCATGTGACAGCTCACTGAATTCCTCACAGAAATGCCACTTTGCTGTATTTTAGCTTTTATAAGATGATATTCCCCACCTCTGCTTATTTTTATTCCATTCAATTGTTTAATTTTATTTACAGGATTTAAATTGAAATCTTCATATTAACATATTATGGTTTTTGATTGCTTCCTCAACTAGCACATAAAGCAAGCATGTGTGAAGTGATCTTATTGTATTGTTTGCCATGCCATTCCCAATATTTAGAATATCACATATGAAAGACACTCAACAAATAACTTTTAAATAAGTGAATGTATCAAAAACAAATAACGTTTTATGCAGAAAACAAAGGTACATTGAAAAAGAATCTGATGCAAATTTCCAGACGCTTTTGATGTTCTTTCTTTTTTTTTCTTAGTTTCTTTTCTTTTCTTTTTGGTGATTCTAGACCAGTTCTTATAGTTTTTACTTCTTTTAGGAATATAAAAATCAATTCACTATAGTGACAATATTTAAATGTTTAAACCATGTTCAAACTTTGTGGGATATTACTAATGTATTGATTTGGGCAAAAATAATGCTAAAAGTCAAATAGAATATAATTGATAATATACTTAGGATTTATTAAAGCACAAATTAAACATTTTTTAAATAGTGTTAAAAGGGACCACTTGGGAAGGAAAAAAAAAAAAACTTCAGAATTGAGCTTCTCATAATTCATATACTGAGGAAAGCAGAAACAGAAATAAGCAAAATTGACTGAATGTTATCTAAGAAATGAAGAGTGGAGTTGACAGGTTTAAAATGGTTCAACTACTAAACTATGATACCAGATGTCATAGCAGTGGTATTAAGGATGCTTCAAGAATGAAAGGGGCTGGAGGACCTGTTAATTCACAGACACCTTGGAGGTAGTATAAACCAGCCAAGATAAAACAAACAAAACAAAACAAAAAATCAATAACAGCAAAAGCAGTTATGAGAGAAGAGAAATTAGGGAAGAAAGAGAATGAAAAACCATACAAATTGGGAAGGAACAATTAAACTAATCTTTGTTCATAGATTATAAGATACTTAGAAAACTCATATGTATGGTTAAATGAGTTTCAACAAGGGTGCCAAGACCATTCAATGGAGAAAGGACAGTCTCTTCTACATACGGTTCTGGGAAAACAGGATATTCACATACAAAAGGAATGAAGTTGGACTTTTACCTAACACCACATACAAAAATTAACTCAAAATGGATGGAAGGTCTAAATTTAAGAGATAAAACTACAAAACCCTTAGCAGAACACATAAAGCAAAAACTTCACTACATTGATTTGGCAATGATTTCTTAGATATGACACCAAAGGCAGAGACAACAAAAGAAAAAATAGAGAAATTGAACTTCATGAAAATTAAAAACTTTTGTGTCTTAAAGAAAACCTATAGAGTGGAAAAAAATATTTGCATACCCATATATCTACGGAACTATGCCCAGAATATATGAGCAGTTTTTTTTTTTTTTTTTTTTTTTTTTTTTGCGGTACGTGGGCCTCTCACTGTTGTGGCCTCTCCCGTTGCGGAGCACAGGCTCCGGACATGCAGGCTCAGCGGCCATGGCTCACGGGCCCAGCCGCTCCGCGGCATGCAGAATCTTCCCAGACCGGGGCACGAACCTGCGTCCCCTGCATCAGCAGGTGGACTCCCAACCACTGCGCCACCAGGGAAGCCCTATGAGCACTTTTAAAACTCAACAACAACAACAAAATAACCTCATTCTAGAATGGGCAAATAACTTGAATAGGCGTTTCTCTAAAGAAGATGTTTGAATTGCCAATAAGCACATGTAAAGATGTTTAACATTATTAATAATTAGGGAAACACATTAAAAATCAAAAAGCAATACTGCCTTAAACCTGTTTGGATAGCTACTGTCAAAATAACAAAAAAATAACAAGTGTTGGTGATGATCTGGAAAATTTGGAAGCTTTGTGCACTCTTGTGTAGAAATGTAAGATGATACAACTGCCACGAAAAACACTATGGCATTGCGGTTCCTCACAAAAAATTAAAAATAGATTTATCATGTGATTCTGCAATTCCACTTCTGGATGTAATATAAAAGCATTGAAAGCAGAATCTTGAAGAGAAATGTGTACACTCACTTCATAGCAGATTTATTCACAGTAGCTAAAGTCTGGAAGCAGCCCAAATGTCCATTGACAGATGAATGAATAAGCAAAATGTTATATACAATGCAATGGGATATTATTCAGCCTTAAAAAAGGAAGGAAATACTGATATATACTACAACATGATTGAATCTCTAAGACATCATGCTAAGTAAAATAAGCCAGCCACAAAAAGACAAACATTGTATAAGCCCACTTTTATGAAGTCTTAGAGTAGTCAAAATCATTGAGACAGAAATTAGAATGATATCTAGGGGCCGGGAAGAGAGTGGAATGAGTTATTATTTAATGGGTATATAATTTCAGTTTTGCAAGATGAAAATTGTTCTGGAAATGAATAGTAGTGATGGTTGTAAAACAGTGTGAATGTACTTAATACCTCTAAACTGTACACTTAAAACGATTAAGATGGTGAATAATATTTTGTGTATGTTTAATCACAATAAAAATTGGAAAAAATAAAATCATTGAAGTCAACACTGATTCTTAGAAAATACTAATAGATTTAATTAAATTTTAGCTAGACGAAAAGAGAAAAAATGGAGAGAAAATACAAACTACCAGTATATAGAAGAAAACAGGGCACACTCTATGGATCTCACAGACATTTACACGATGATACTGGCATATTATAAACATCATTATGACAGTAAAATTGATATTTTAAATGTATTAGATAAATTCTGCCAAAAAAATCAACTAAGGAAAAATTAGTGACTTGAAAAGCTCCATATATATAGAAATTTAATCATTGTTTATAATAATGTTTCCTTAAAGAAAACTCCAGGTCCAGAGAGTTTCACTGATTAATTCTACCAAACACTTAAGGAAGAAAAATGTAATTTCCTCATGAACTCTTTCAGAAAATGAAATGGGAAGAAGTATTTCTCAACACATTTTATTAGGCCAGCATTATCCTATGCCATAAACAAACAAAAAAAATTGTGAGAGGAAAAAAAAATACAATCAATATCCTACATAGATATAAATGTAAATGTTCTTAATAAACTATTAGCAAATTAAGTTCAGCAACATATTAAAAGGATAATGCAATCTCAAAATCCCAGCAGGTTTTATTATTATTATTATTATTATTATTGAAATTGACAAGCTGATTCTAAAATCCAGTTGGAAAAGTAAAGTGTCTCCATTGGGGAATCAGTTACTTAGTCATGGAACACCCATGTGACTGACTTTTGTTACTCTGTCTCTTGGTTACTTTTACCTAATCTGTTGTCCACATTCCACTTTAGTCAATTAACCAAATAATATTCTCTATAGTAATTATTTTCCTCTACTACAGGATCAAGTCTAAGATCAAGTACTATCTTTAGTTGTCAATTCTCTTTAATCTCCTTTAATTGAAAACAGTTTGTTTCCTTGGTCTTTTTTGAGATTATTGTTTTTAAAATAATAAGCCCATCTTCTTTTTATATAAAATATGTCTATTTTGAGTTTGTTAATAATTTCTATTTATTTTATTCAGGTTTTCCATCCTCAAACAAAATACACCATACATGTCATTGTGTCATTCTCATTGTAAGACACTCAGAAGCTATAATGTCTATCTACTCTTTTGCTGACATTCATTTTGTCCATCTGGTCAAGGTATTTTTAATTTCTCCATTGTATAATTATGATTTCTCCTTGCAACTGTAAAACAATCTGTATGGAGAAAATAAGTCCACATTATCAATCCCTCCCCTACCATGAGATTTGCCTTTATTGGGACCTGGAAAATACACCTTTTGACTTCTTAGGTTTTTAACCAAGCTGGACCCTATGGGACCTTCCTGTGACAAACTCTTCCCCCATATCCTCTGCCGTAGATCCCCTCTGAAGTACCTGAATAATAGTATCCACTGCACATTTCCTGAATTGTTATACAGATGCTAAAATTCCCACCAAATGCAAGAAATTGACTGTTTGATCACCATGAGCACATAGCCCCCATTCCTACTGGAGCCTGAGGACTGATAATGTTAACACCTGTGACACTGCCCTGTTGCCTATCAACCAATCAGAAAATTGTGCACAAGCTGATCACATACCCTGGGATGCCTCACCCTCACCTAGCCTTTAAAAATGCGTTCCTGAAACCCATCAGGGGAGATTGGGCTTTTTGAGCATTTGCTGTCCAGGGCTGTTTGTATGGTGCCTTACAATAAACGCTCAACTTTCCTTCACCACAACCCAGTGTCAGTAGATTGGCACGGTGGTGAGTGGACCCAAGTGTTGGTTTAGTAACAGGTTCACCAAAATGCTGATGGATTAAAGAAAATAGTAAGGCATAACAGTAAAATAAGAGTGCAGCCCTAGGAGAGAATGGCATGGATTTTATTTTTAGCTCCACACTTGAGAGCAGTGTAGCTTTGAACACGTCTATTTCTCTACATGTAAAGTATAATAGTTACCTCAAGTGAATAAGATTTTTGTAAGGATTAAGTCAATCAAAAATGCAAAGCAATTAGCTCATTTATTGATAAAAAGTTCTCGTTAACTTTTAATACCAATTATGAATATTATTTCTGTTGTAGTTATTATTAAATTATTATTGTTCCTAAATATGAAAGTAATTTAGATTCTTTGTGTTTCTCCTTTTATTTTTAAATAAATTTATTTATTTATTTATTTGGCTGCATTGGGTCTTAGTTGATGCATGCAGGCTTTCTCTAGTTGCGGCGAGTGGGGGTTACTCTTAGTTGTGGAGCATGGGCTCTAGGCATGTGGGCTTCAGTAGTTGTGGCATATGGGCTCAGTAATTGTGGTTCACAGTCTCTAGAGCGCAGGCTCAGTAGTTGTGGCAACATGGGCTTAGTTGCTCCATGGCATGTGGGATCTTCCTGGACCAGGGCTCAAACCCATGTCCCCTGCATTGGCAGGCAGATTCTTAACCACTGTGCCACCAGGGAAATCCCTCTTCTTTTGTTTTTCAGACAGTAATTGGAAAGTTTAGGTGAGTCAAAGCAACAAACCACAGGGTTGTTTCTGTAATAGGAAGCTTGGAGATAATATATAATTTACGTTGATTAGGTAATTTTAAAGAAGAAAAATTATAGAAGATACAATAATATTAGCGGGCTAAGTTGTATTTTTTGCAGTATTGTCCTTTCTTATTCATTCCAGTAAAAAAAAAAAAATGTGGGATTTAGTGCTAAATAACATGATCAGACAATTTCCTCTGGGTATGCTCTCTATGAACTCTTAATCTTCCAATGCCGAGAAACCTTAATTAAAAAGGAGACTATTAGCAGTGTGCAATGTATTTAATGAGTGGGCAACTGACATCTCAATATGAAATGGGGCAATTGCATTTAAACAGAGAATAGATGGTTATGGGAACTTCTCTTAGAGGTCACTAAAAGTTCTTATATTATAAAGGTCTCATCTTTATTAACATTGAATT
The DNA here is from genome assembly GCF_964374135.1 of Grampus griseus. Lineage (NCBI taxonomy): Eukaryota > Metazoa > Chordata > Mammalia > Artiodactyla > Delphinidae > Grampus > Grampus griseus. Next base: position 15,445,347 of record NC_139019.1, read on the forward strand.
TTTGATACACACTTCTTTTAAATGGCTCACCTGAATGCCAGTGGGAGGTCTTTTTAGTTCATCATTCAAAGCAATGTTTCAAATTAGTAGAATTAAGTTCAGCTCTGTGACATTTTATACTACTTTTACTATTTATTTGAATGTCTTTAATCTTCCCATTTGATGTCTTACCACCATTTTAGTGATAAAATTAGTATTACATAATTTCTCTTGATAATTTTTCTAGTCTCTCCTATATGATCTGAATGCATCTAATCAGAATTCATTTTTCATATTGCTCTTGTAAACTAAGTATGCAGAAAAAGCCAAATGGACTAGTGAATGATTTGTTACAGGAAATACTACATATTGATATTTGGATATTTTTTCTTTAATTATTTTTCACTGGTTTTTAAAAACACACGTGTAGTTACATGGGGAATCACCACAGTACCTGTGCTATTCTGAGCACTCAAGAAAGATTGATTGAATATGTGTATGTTTGAATCTCTTTTTCTCCATCTACGTGAAACTATTATAAATAAAAAGAAAATCCGGCAAAGGGAGAAAAGTGATATGTAGAATCTAGATCAAGTTGGTAACCAACTGAAATGAGTTTTACGAGGAGGAGTGTACAGCGGCCATGGCTCACGGGCCCAGCCTCTCCGCAGCATGTGGGATCTTCCCCAACCAGGGAACGAACCCATGTCCCTGCATTGGCAGGCGGACTCTCAACCACTACGCCACCAGGGAAGCCCTATTTTTAATGATGAGAACACAAGGTTTACAGTCAGCAAATTTCAAGTACAAAACACAGTATTATTAAGTATAGTCATTGTGCTGAACATTAGATTCCCAGAACTTATTCATCTTATAGCTGAAGGCTTGAAATCTTTGACCAGACTTTCCTGTCTCCCTACCCTCCACCCTCACCTCCAACCCCTGGTAACCACTATTCTATCATCCATTTCTGTGAGTTCACTTTTTTTTTTTTAAGATTGATGGAAGCCTAGGACACATGAGATGTAAACATTGGATATTCTTGCATCTGTCTTGCTTTAGAATACTGTTTTTATTTTTTGTTACATTCCTACCTCTCTCCATGCTATTTAATTTACTACATAGATAAAATATATTATAATGAATTTAAATGGAATTATAGGTGAGGATAATAAACTTGGGCCATCCCCAGTTATGTTACAACAGACTTATTCAATTATTTACCTTCTATTCTTGGTCCCTGAAAACATTGATTTTTTTACAACTGGTAAAGAGTAAGAAAATGTACATTAAAATATGACAATGAGAAACTCTCATATACAATGGGAAATATCTTTTAAATATCCACTTAGATTAATTTCATAGACTTTTGGATTTATTCAAAAGAAGAAAATATAACAACATCTGTGAAGTACTTTAAGATTTATTTGTTTCTTTTAGGTGAATATCATTATGTACCTTATGTTCTGTGGTATATCCTGAACAAGGGAGCATATTAGTTTAAATAGAGAGTTCTGAGTTTATATATAATTTCAATATCTAACTCTGTTATGAAATTTCTCTGAAAGCTGTTCCTCAGAATTCACTTTGAAATGAATCACTAACATCCAAGTACTTTCCAGGTTTAACCACTCTTTGTCTTCTAGGAAGCCATGTTTTTACCATGTGACTCTATTTACCCAGCTATAGCTGACTGGATAAGAGATAAACATTGACCAACAAAACAAAACAACAAGGAAAAAACCCAAACCAAACCAAACAAAAACAGCAACAACAAAAACCCTCTTGTTTTGGATATTTGCAACTATATTGGTCTTTGTTGATTCCTTGAATTGGGGATGTTTGAAACCAAGATGAGTGACGTATATCCTCCAATATGTGTTTAGCAAAGTAGAAAAAGTTGGTGCCATGGAAAAGAGAAAAGTAAAAATAAAGGGAAGAGAAAAAACATAAATGAGAAGTCAGGCAGTGAAAATGAGAAAAAGATACTCTATAACTTGAATGCTGCTTTTACTTTCTGTTCTCAGCCTGAAGACTCTTGCTTGTAATTTATGTCCTTGTGTTTCTCAGAATAAAATGCTATTATTCAGTCAGCCTGAATAAGTTTCATTAATTGTATCCAAATGATCCTACATTGCAACACTCACTATTACATTTCTCAGTATCATCAGGGGTAAAAAAATGTCTCTTTATTTTAGCTAATCCAAACAAAATGAGATATTTGTGTTTAAGTCATTGACAGGAACATAGGAGTTAGTGTGTCATCTTTGAGATTTTCCATAGTGGCACATGGCTATTCAGTAAAGTGAAAACAAAGCTCTCATGTGAATGTCTATTTAAATTTCCTAAATAAAACTATTAGCTTTAATAAAATATTTCCATAAATACTTTAATCTTTTCAGTATTATTAATATTTTGCTTGAAAAATAATTACTGTTAAGATAAGGTTGAAAAGCGGAACCTCTGGAACTCAGACCATGTGGCTTTGAAATCCTGGTTCTGTCTCTCATTAGCTTGTAGTCTTGGGAAAGTTACTTAAAATGGGAATATGATTGCAGTCACTTTATAAAAATACTATAAAAGGTAAAGGAGTTTATAAACTTAAAATCCTTGAAGCCATGATTCTTAGTGTTTAAGCATTTTTTAAATTAATTGTTTTGTAATTGTTTTTCAGTAGCATATCTTTAGGGAAAATATTTTTAAGAAGGTGTAAAGATAACATTACTGGGAAGTGAATACTACATGGATAATGGATTTTGTTGCATGGTAAAAGCACTGAGGAACAGCCAGCAAACATTTATTTCAAAAAGAAACAGTTGTATCCAGGTGCTTCATAATTGTAGCTTCCTTCATTCTCTCAAGTTCCTTGGAGACCCATTGACCAGGGGACTTTGATAACATAACCACAACCTGCATTCAGTCTTGCTAGGTGAGGGGGTAATTTGGTTACTAAGTTGTACAGCTGAATGCTACTTAATGCTATGTGGAAAATAAACCTTCTCCAACTAATTTTCCTCCATGAGTAGTTGAAACTATATGAAATCCATTCCTTGCTAATAATCTTACACAGTTGCCTTTGAATCATATATCTACACTGCTGTCCTTATTCTTAAAGACATTAACCCTAAAGACTGTATTCACTTTTGGATACTGGAAGTGTAATAAGTCCTGGAGGCTCTGGAAGTTGAGTTGATAGAAGCAGCAGGCTATTTTGGCTTTTAGAAATTTGAAGACCTCAATACCTAATGATTTGCCATTTCTTTACTAAAACTCCTTTGCTGTAAGTTGTTCATATAATCAGCAATGTGTGAAGTTTAGGTGTCTGACTCTGCTGTCTTCAGGGGACTCCTTTAATTTGGTGTTTGTCCTCACACTTAAATTCAGCCTCCATAGAAGTCCATGCTTTGATTATTATGACAAAACACTGGAAGAATCACATTATCTTTAGTAGCTTCCATTCACTTTTTCATCCATTTCATAATTGACCAGTTCTAGCTACTAACACTCAGTTAACAGCAACATCAACTCATACCAAATGCTTCTTTTCTTTTCCCCTTAATGGTTTTTTTTACTTACCCATCACCTATTACTTTTTAATGTGCCATGAATCCTGCATTTCTGGTTTATTTTATTTTATTTTATTTTATTTTAGGACGAGAGATGCATTTTAGAATTATAGAGTCATGGTGTACATTCCAGAATCTGCTTCTTACTAGTCATAGGTTTTCAGCTAATGACTTGACTTCTTTGACTCAAACTTTCTTTATTTTCAAAGTGAATTTTAAGGTATTAAAAAAAAAAGAAACTTCAATTCAAAACAAGTATGTACTACTACACTTTCTATATTCCCTTTGTACTCATTAAACACCTCTGCTTGTGTGGTTCTTGCCTGGTAGGATGACCCAAACCTTCATTCCTGAGATGGCTGAGCCATTAGCAATCCTGCCTAAATGGGATTATTGTAGTTTTCCATAGGCTTTAATCACAGGACATGGTAGTACTAAGAGCTGTCCTAAGGGATGTCCTTTATTCAGACACACTCTTCTTTCCTTCCGCTGTGTCTCCATTGCAGCCTGATTTGTTCCTTGTAACCTCTCCAGCCAGTACGGTAACACTCTTTGACTTTTCATTCCGAAGTCTGAAGAGTCCAAGTGGCCAGGCAACTGTCTTAATTTCCAGTTCAATATAATCATTGTTGTATCTCCTAGTGGAAGCAAAAATTTTGCTAGTGAACCAGTAGGAATAACAGTGGGTGGTACCACTTACACACATGAAGTAATAATAGTATACTGCCCATCTATTGTACTTTAATGGAAACCATGCTCAACCAGCCAGTCATAGGTCTCTGAGTTAGGCTACTCTGATTACTGCTTTGGCTCCATTGCCCTTTCTGGTAACAGCGCTCACCTTGTCTTCGGCAATTGACACCACTTGAGCCTTGCAACCCTGGTTTCTTATTATTCTCATTGCATTTAAGGATTCAATTTGATGGTAGAATTTTCCCTGTAATATCTGACCTAGTGAGAACAGCAACCATAAACCCTTCTAAGAATACAGGGCCTCTCCTGAGAAATTTTTTTCTCATAGCCATAATTAAATTGTGTTTTGTCTTCTGGAACTTTCCAGGGTGGGTAAAGAAATCTTACATGAAAAATTATCTTTAACACTCCATTTCCCCAAGGCTTTAGATCCCTTTCTCTGCAGTATCCAAGGCAGTTTGGGCATTTCAACTTTTTTTAGTTACAGGCTTCCTTTGTGCCCATGTTTCTGCCAACCAGTTAAACATCTAGAATTTATTCTTAATGGGCACATTCAATACTTTTGGCCTGATTCAACTTTATATTCCTATCACCGTGATACCACACCATTAATACCCATTACTACATGTACTCCTCCTATTTCTATACGAAAAAGTTATAAAAATCATGCAGTTTTGGTGCGATATACAGCAAGCTCTTCATAAGTTACCCTTTATACCTCACTTTTTGGAACCTGCGAGAACTTGAACTTATTTATATGTTTAGAAGCAAAGAGGAATGGTAGGGATAGGCCCTAAAGAGAATCAGCAGCCCCGTGAAAGGAAAATACCTCAGGGGAAGCCATTACAAACATTTTAGGCAAAGTTGGGCTAAACCTCATCAGGTGAAAGGACTACTTCTACTGGCTAAGAAGACTGATCAGAATTTGAAGATTCAATGTTTCCAGCTTCAGTGGGACCTGCCCATACGTACCCATTTCAAATGTCAGGACCCCATTCCTTCCTGGTCTACATCATGACTTGGATAGAACACACTCTGTAAAGTTGGGAATTCAATTTGTGTTGTAATTCAGTCACTCACAGGATGAGACTCTTTTGGTTTTGTTTGTTACAGAAATCCCCCTGACCCCCTTTAGCTACAAGAGAAAAGGCTTTCTTTCAGGGCAGGAATATAAACTTTTAGGTGATTTATATATGACTTGAGATGAGAATTTAAGCCCTGAGCTCATCATTTTCTTTCCTTACATTCTGAAGCATAGTTAGGAACAATCAGCCAATCCTACGATACTCCTCAATCTGATTAAAATGTTCTAAGGTGGTAAATACATGGTTACCCAGAACCTCACTTTCTATGGATATTTGGTTAGACATATCCACGCGGCAGTATTTTCTGTGTCTCTATTACCACATCATGATGTGCACTACTAGCGCCCTCTTAATCACTAGCAATAAAGTCTTTAGTACCTGTAAATTTTTTTTTTTTTTTTTGCGGTACGCGGGCCTCTCACTGTTGTGGCCTCTCCCGTTGCGGAGCACAGGCTCCGGACGTGCAGGCTCAGCGGCCATGGCTCACGGGCCCAGCCACTCCACGGCATGTGGGATCTTCCCGGACTGGGGAACGAACCTGTGTCCCCTGCATCGGCAGGCCGACTCTCAACCACTGCGCCACCAGGGAAGCCCAGTACCTGTAAATTTAATCTCTAAGATTAGAGAACCAACTCTGGAAAACCAGGAACCAAATCAGGAAACTTGTCTTTAAGATTCTGTTTCTTCCATGAATAAAAAAGAATGTTTTCTTCTCAGGAAGCCTTGGCTCTGCTCTTGAGGCTTTTCAACTGATTGAATCAAGTCCATGCAAATTATCTAGGATAATATTCTTAAAGTCAGCAGGTTATGAATTTTAATCAAATCAACAAAATACCTTGACAGCAATACCTAGATGAGGGTTTGACTGGATACCTGGAGACTATAGCCTAGCAAAGTTGATTTGTCAAAAAACCATCACAATTATCATAAGCCCCATGTGGTGTTATAAGAATAAAAATTCTAGCATATAAAGCGTTTCTCATTCTGTCTGGCACATATTAAGTGCTATGAAAACTGTTCACTATTGTTTAAGTCATTCTGTGTTGAATTTCTACTTCTTGAAGAAAAGTGTTCCCTAACATTTTTCATAATTAGCAGGGAAATAAGGAGTCTCCTAGCTGCTGGAAAATTATTTGTAGGAGCTTGCAAATCATTTTATGGATTTGGTCCAGCCGGTCACAACTACCTTCTCTTTTGTTCAGGGAGCAAGAATGTTGCCAGAAAAAGGTGAGAAGGAAGTAGGCAGATACCAACAATAGCTATAATTTTCTACTTTCTAACACACACACACACACACACACACACACTTTTTAATACACACAACTCTAAATTTTCCGTATGTGATACTATCATCCACATGCAACTCAACACACACTCACAAAAGGAGAAATCCCTAAGTCAGATCCAGCTCTTTTCATTCCCATCCTAGTCCAGGGAGCCTATATCATTGGCATTCTTTTTCTTTACGCCTAGATTTGTCACTATATAATCATGAAATTTATGGACTATATGGTAAACCTAATTACCTTTTATATAGCCAATGTTTAATTATGGATGGAAAGCTGGGTAACTCTCAAAAAACAACCAACCAGAAAAGAATAGAAGTGAAAACAGCACATAACAGTCACCAACTAAAACTTTCATCCTCCAACAGGCTGGGTATAAAAGGAACTAAAGCATTACTTTACAGTGAATGGAATGAATGAATGAATTATCTATTCTAAACTGCCCCAGATTCTACCACCTGAAAATATTCCCTTTCTTCCTTGTCTTCTGCCCATCAAAGAGGGCCACTGGGGCTGAGAAGAATGGTAGTAAAGCTGTAGGCCTTGGATGCATTCCCCTCCTGGTTAAGCATTCCTGAAGCAGAGAGATGCTCACGTTGAAGGAAATAAAGTAGTTAACCCATTTTAATCCCTCTGGAAACATTTACCTTTTGGTGATTAGACTGATGACATTTATAGTAGGAGGTTCCTTATCTATAAAATGCTGCCAGCAGAATGTCTTTGATTTAAGATTGGTTATGATAAACTATGCTAGAATCTATAGATTGGTGGTACGTGGCTCCAGAAAATTATCACACAAGCTAAGTGATTATCTGGGTATAAAATAACTTTTTCATAACATAAATGTTCCCTGCTAGGTGAGGCAATAACCTTCACACCTTTGTAGAGATTACATACATGATTCTGGATCAAAGGATGTTTGTCTAACGTGAAAAGAAAGGACCTGGGAATCATGTACAATGTCCTAGACCTCCCCCTTCTTGACCTGATAATCTCCATTACTTGTATACCTTGAATTATTATCAAGATTGATTCTGGGTAAGATTTTTGATCCATAGGAGTCCAGCTAAAAAACCTGATCCCTATGTTAGTTCAAAGAAAATGGCCCTACTAGACTGACAAACTTTGGCCTCATCTCTATGACTGTGTAGGTAAAGTGTCTGAGAATTTCTTCAGCTGTTGAGGAATCCCAAGATATTTCTTTGGAAATCTAAGAATCTCAAAATATTAATTGACTGAATGTAAACTTCAACAACTAACAGTGCCAGAAAATGTCTAAAGTCAACAGCTTCAAATCAAAGCCTACCCAGTATTTGTAGATGTTGGTGTCATTAGTAACTGACCATAGTATTTTGCTATTCCTCCTTGACTCAGCATATTACAGAAAGAAATGACCTGCCTCAACAGTGCTCTAGATCTGTCTTGCACTGTCTTCTTACTTTCTAGACAGGCTACATTTTATTTCGATGTTTTTCTAGCTTGTAGCACTTTTTACTCAAAACAGAAAGAAGTGAGAAATTCTCTTTAATTTCCTATTTTTTTTTCCTCCAAGTTAGCTAGAGACTCAGCTTGTACAATGTCCAAGTACTAGGATATCACAGAGGTATTTTAATAGCTGGTAACTGCCTATGATCTTGGGTTGCTACCATCTGTATTTGTTTGCCAGGGCTGCTATAATAAAATACCACAAACTGTGGCTTAAACAATAAAAATGTAATGTCTCACAGTTCTGAAAGCTAGAAGTCTGAAGTCAAGGTGTCAGCAGGATATGTTCCTTTTGAGGGCTGTGAGGAAGGATCTGTCCCAGCCCTCTCTCCTTGGCTTGTAGATGACCATCTTCTCCCTGTGTCTCTGTACAGTGTCTTCCCTTTATGAATGTCTGTATCCAAATTTTCCCTTCTTATAAGAATACCAATCATGTTGGATTAGGGTCCACCCTAATGACCTCACATTAAGTTAAAAATTTTATTACATCTACAATGACCTTATTTCCAAATAAGCTCACATTCTGAAGTTAGGGGCATTAGGACATCAACGTATGAATTTTTGGGAGACACAATTCACCCCATAACACCATCTTGGCTTGTGTGAAAGGGACTCTATTTCCCAGCCCCTTGATATAGCCAATTTCCCATTTTATGGTCTGCCTTTTGCAACACTCCCTCTTCCTCCTTGTATTAATCAAGGTTCCAGTGGACAGAAACCCTACATGTGAATATAAGGAATGTTGGGATTTGTATTGATTTTTTTCTATTGAATTATGGAGAGGATGAAACTGGCTTTGAGGGTCATAAAACACTTGAATATTGTTGAGACTTTCTCTTTCTTTTGTTTGTTTCTCCTTGTCTGTTGGCTTGATTCTGTCAAACCAGCTGTTCAGGCTAGATTGAACCCACAACTACAAATAGTTCTAGGCTCATGTGCATGGAGCCTCAGGCATCCAAGACCCAAAAGCAGGCATTTCACTGCCAGCTCCTGAAAGAACAAATCCAAGGAAGGCTTTTTGTAGTTCTTGCTTTATGAATCTGTTCACCTCTGGATCAATCGCTGTGACTAAAGACAGGTGGATTTTACCATGGCTTACCTGCTCACACCTAATGACCTGGGATTGGGGTCTGTAAGCAAGGGTAAAGTGATATGAAAGAAAAACATAGACAATAAACAAAATTTTATGCTGCTAGCACATCCTCCACTTCAATCATCTTAGAAAATAATGCTTAATGTCTTAAGAACTTTCATCAATGGAGAAAATGGAAAACAGAAGATACTTATAATTTGTTTCAGTTACTTTTAGCGATCATTCTGATATTTACTATGTTCTTTATCTCCTTCTTTTGTGCTATAGTTTGTGTCTTATCTTTTACTGTTCAGAATATTGTCCTAGATATTCATTGTTGTGTGTGTGTGTATGTTCATGTTTGAGTATGTGTTTCTTTAATTCTAAAAAACCCACAAAACTGTGGTTGAATTACTTTTCTCTCTCCCTCTTTGCTCAACTGGTTATGGTTAGGAAAAAATCATCCTCTGGGATGTATGTTGTGAACTGATTTAAGACAATTTAGTCATATAACATTCATTAGGTACTGTTATTAAATATTGATGCCTTTGAAAATTAGAGGCAGATGGGGAGTGCATTTCTCCATGATTTCACAATTAGGTTATATGTTCCCATGGTAGTCAGTCTTTTTTAGACCAAATTCTTCAAAACACAATGTATTGGAAAGCAGGTAAAAATGATTCAAGGAGCATTTATTTCTAGGCTCAGGGAACTCTTATTCTTTCTTAAGGAATTCCAACAAGTATCTTACATGAAAGACAATTCCAATACAGCCTTAGTACCACACTGGCTAAAAATTAAGCTGGATCAGCAGATGGAGGACACAGAAACCAATGGAGCTCTATTTTGGGAGTACAAATTCAAAAGCAGTAGTTGCTGATCTTGTTAGATGTTTTTTCATCTTTCATGCAAGGACTTTCTACGAGATCATATATTTTGAGTAACACTTATTTCTCTAAATTTTCTCTAACACCTCTCATACTAGTTAACAAACAGTATGATGGAAATATTGATAATGATATTTGAAGTGCTTAAGAGACCAGGTCTGGGGCATGCTTCAGTGACTGAGTTGCTTCAAAGCATAACCCTCCCCTACTACATTGCAGATTAGAGTCCACTTATGCACATTTATATAAAACTGTTTATACTGAAGGGTATTTCAAATGAATTACTCTATAGAGAGTATAACACTAGGTTAGATGGATGGATTATGCAACATGTATTTCCAGTTCAAGGTCAAGACATCTTGGGTGAGATTCTGAGGAATTAGAAAATTAGATCTGCATAAAATATTTTATCTGGGTTAATTAAATGACTCAGCTTGAAACTAGCTTTCTATATTTACTTTTAATTTTCATACCACCTTCCTCTTCAGGTACCAATATGAGTAGGCTTGACATCTTTTTGTTTCAACAACCCATTGGGTCAAGAAAATGAGTTACTGGTTTATGAAGCCAGCTATTGAAAATCTGCACAAAAAATTCAACTGTTCTACAAAGGTTTTGTTTGGAGTGGCTGCACTTCTTTTTTTTTTCTTTAGGAACAGCATCATGCATGTTTAGAAAGGTTAAGTCATTCTGAGTTTATTAAATATCTTGGGTAATTGCTGAGCTGCCCCTTTTTTTTTTTCTCACTCCTGGAAACTAGGGGGCTGGGTGAGTTCTTCCAGATTCTCCTCCTCTTATCTCACATCCCACAAAGTCACTTTCACAGGACTGAGAATTCTAACACTGATCCTCTGTCCTTTTCCAGACTGTCCTAATGTACTAAGTCTATAATAATCCATCTCAATTTAGGACTCTGGGTAGTACTTTCCCTAGTTACTGTAATATAGTGGGATTATGTTTGCTTGTTTGTTTCTCTTATACATATTGTTTTGATAACTCCAGTTGCTATCAAGTCTAGAAAATGAGAATTGTCCATTTGCCTTCACTACGTCATGTTTCTCAGGGGTCTTCTTAATAATCATTTCTTGCTGTTTCTGACTTTATTTCCATTCAGCATATAATATTTTCTCAGGCTCAATTTCTGACTTATACTGATATCCACCTAAAGAGAATTAGCCTGAGACTTTATATATATATATATATATATATATATATATATATATATATATATATATATATATATATATATATATATATATATATAAAACATATATTTTAGAATTGTTTTATCTGGAATACTATTACTGGATATGAAAACATTACTGGCTAATAACAATAATAGCTTTTTTATTAGAGAAAGAATATACTTCCTTTCCTATAGAAAGTGAATCAGTTACATATTTTAAGGAGTAATTACTCCTTAAAAGACATTAAATTTTATTTCCTCAGAATATAAATTAATTGAGATTTCAAATGAATTAATTATTAAGTTTATTTGATTATATCCTTATTCACATTTGTTCAACATTGTTTTGCTAATTTAAGGATATTTACCTATATTCCCTATGGTATTAATTAAACAATTTGCAGCCATTCCAAATGTTGATACTATAATGGAAAGAATACGAAACTAGTCTTAAGATATTTTCCTTACATAAATGAAAGGGGCATAATATTAAAGTTAGGGCAAGTATTTATATAATAGTATTTCATGTTTTGAAAGACAGAACTTAAATTTCTGAAAAATGATCATTTCTTTATAACCTTCAAAATGATATTCTGTTTTAATTGGATAATAGTTTAGGTCACCTCTGGTGTTACAACTCTGATATTCAGCATAATAAATAGATACACACAATTTCTAAATTATCCTTATCCATCATATATTACAGAAAATGCTTACACACAGGACACAGTCACCTTTTAAAATTTCACAAATCCTTTTGTAAAATAACTATTTTATATATATTTCCATTCACAATGTAAAATGAAAATTGGTGATTTATAAAAATTTGGCAATTTGAAAAAAATTAGTGAATTTAAACAGTGAATATTTTATACTTTGATCTTCTAAAGTGTTACAACCAAATTTCTTGATGGTTTTGTCCATATGTCAGCATTTCTAAATTTTAGACATTTATATGTAAAATGAGGAAAATTTTACTTTCACTCTGCACATCCCACATAATTCCTCACTTCTTAGCATGGACAGTGAGTAGTAGGGGATCGAGGTTATACTTATTCTACTGGTTCCAGAGGTCAGTTTGTTTTAAGAAACACTCTTACTCTACCAGATGAGGGAAAAATGTGCAAGGGAAAGACATTGGGTGGGCTTTCTACCATAAATTTCAGCAAATAGATGTTTTCTTGTTTCTGGATTATTAACAGCTTTTCTGTAAAGCCATTATCATTATACCTTAACAATTAACATATGCTAGAAATATGAGTCAAACTTAAACAAGTATGAATATAATAAATAAAGTATATTATAAATGACACTATGTCATAGACCCAAATTAAACCCTATAACCAAGACATTTAACACCTCTTCTTTCCCCCCACTCTTAGCACACCATTGAGAAATCAAAATATTCACATATTCCATAAAGAAATCAATTTATAAAACATTTAAAAGGAAACAAAATATTATAGAGAACCCACCAAGTGTTTCAAATATATTAACAGAGTAAAATGTGTTAAACCTCAGACTACCAATTTATATCTCTACAAGAAGTCCAACTGTGCACTACTTGAGAGGTACACCTCAAACAAATATGACTCATATAAGGAAAAATTAAAAATCAAACTTCCTTCAGGCAAATTCAAACAAAATTCAAGTAAGGGCATAGCATTATTAATCCAAACTATAATTTAGGATAAAAACATTTATCAAAATAAGAGAGATAAATGTTAACAATGAATTTGTAATAGCAATAAAATTCAAATTGAAACATGAAGATATCTTCAGGCACTTGTTCTATCTTTCTCTCTTCTACCTGCTATTTGATATTGATGTATATGTACATACCAAAATGTGTATACAATTATTTTCCATTTTCCTTAATCTCTACAATGTCTTATTTCTTAATCAAATGCAGTCTGGGATGTTAATAGATAATAATTTTACTTATTTCCCTTTATAGTATATTTGCATTTCAGTTGAGGCTTTTAGTAGCTCAAAACAGGGGAGAAAAAAAATGAACATTTCAAGCATCAGTTTGAAACTCTAGTGAAGTCAGAGAATGTAGCTGAAATACAACTATTTGTGCATACCAAGTTACATGGATCAATTAATTTATTTTGGTTTTCCCAACAAGTTTAGGCTATCATATAGATTGATCTATGGTATATAATTAATGCAAAAAGGAAATTGTGGAAGCAAAAGGAGAAAAATGATATATTTAACCTAGTCCAGCAGAATGGTGGACACTTCTACACTGCAGCTTTTGGAAAAGTTAAACTGCACTCCCATGTATTTTTAGAACTATGCTGACAAAGTTTATAATTAGAGGTGATAGAACTGGATCAGATCAACCTATGCTCCAAAGTGCACTAGCTCAACAATCCCAGGGGGCCACTTAAAGTTTATAATCCTTCTTACTGTAGTGGGAATTTGAGAAATAATGGCTGACATGGGAGGAATTTCTTGTTTTTTGCCAAGTTAAGTAGATTAAATCAAGGTTACCTCGTTTTTTTCTATCTAAACCAACAAAAATATTCAGAATCTCTGTAATGGCAGTAGAACCTTGAAGGCAGAAATACCTGACAGTTCCATTTTTTATTGTTAAACTGAACATATGTTTATATGTAACACTCATTTCAAAGGTCTATGCAAGGGAATATAACCAATTATATTATGGAATTCAAATTCAATGATATAATTGAATATAATATAATTGAATATTTGAATTTTAATGAAATATAAAAGCCTAAGTCATATATTATGATTAATATGTCACATCGAATATGTCAAATCTAATGCTTAGAAAATGTAGAATGCACTTGTTTGATACATCAATATATTTATGTCAAAATCATTATAACATATTTAGACCAAACCTGATTGCTAACAGCCAAATTACGAATATGTATGTATTTTCAAAATACATTTGAAGTAAATATGTTTTTGATAATTTCTGTTTCTCCCACTTTTTAAAACTCTCATATTGTATCATATGAGACAACTCTCATATCACATTCAGGTAGCAAATCATTTTTCTCTGAATAACAGAAACATCATTTTGAAAGCTTGATGAAAATATTGTGTTAGGATTATTAAAACTTTTTAAAACAACAAATAGCTTTAAAAAGTAATGTTTGAGAATGACATAAATATTTTTCTTTTATAAAGTTATAACATTAAAATTTGATGCAGGAGAAAATGAAGCTGTGTAAATGAGTTTTCTTTGTTATAAATATCACCTTAAAATTTATGAAACTCAGGGAATATGGCCTTTCTAGTCAACTTACACCTTCAAAATCAACAGTGACTATTTAAATATTAAGATATACTTAAAAGACTTTATAAGTCAGTTTAGTCATCCATGGTTAACAAAATAGAGAAAAATAATAGAAATCCAAACGTTCAATTTTTATAGTACTTCAGTTTTCAGAACTGGTTCACAGTCATTATTTCATTTAATTCCTTCAAACATAAGGAAATAATATTAATACCAGAATGGAGTTTAGTCTTATTTTATGGTGGATTGTTTCAGTCATCTAACTTGTCAGTAGAGAGGCCATGAGGATGAGAGCACAGATCAGAACACACGATTTATTCTTGACAAATAATATCACTATTGAAGTTTTCTCTGAGATTTCAAAATATTTTCTCAAGCATACTCAATTCTACAATCCTTCTAGCTCCTGTACAGGCTAGCCAAATCTCACTTCTGTATATTTTTCCTGTGAAACTCATTCTTCTCTTTTTGTTCCTAGAGCAACCTTGTATTATAATTGTTAGCTTACATATCTGCTGATTCTTTGAAAGAAGAATATGTCTGTTAAGTCCATCTGGTCTAACATGTTATTTCAAAAAATATTTCCTTATTGATTTTCTGTTGGGATGATCTATCCATTGATGAAAGTGGATATTAAAGTTCCCTACTATTATAGTATTGCTGTCTACTTCTCCCTCTAGGGAAATCTGAGGACATTTCTTATTCAACTCTATATATTAAATGTAGAACATAGTGACTGAGAGGCATGAAGTATTTAATAAATAAGTGAAATAAATAAAATAAAAAAGGCAGTGAAATCAAAGCATGTTAAGGAATATCTCTTTTTCTGAGTAGAGATTTTAACACCCATAAATTCTGTCTATATTTACAAGCCTTATCCATTATTGAATTTCTACAGAGTACTATGGATATGTGCATTGAAATTTTATGAAACATGACATTAAAACAATAAATTTACTACCATAGAATTAAAAAAATAATTTTCATAATTACAGGCTAGATGCTATATTCTATCAGAGGGAAAAATATGGTAACAGATATATTTTAGAGTATTTTTTTCTAAGAATACTTTAGAGTCTCTTTTTAAACATAGGTTATGACACTTTTTTCTCAGATGGTATCTGTTATCTCAAGGAATCGACATTTCAGTTTTTACTTTTGAAAAGATAATTAATGGATGACACTTCAATGCTTTTGAAAGGACCTTGCATCCTTTATTGTTGCATAACAAAGCACCAAAATATTTAATGTCTTAAAAGAAATGCACTCTTTCTCACAATTCTGTGAAATTCCTGATCAGTATACTTCTGGAATCACCTGGCATCATTAGGTCTTACTCAGGCAGCTATAGTCAGCTGGCAAATGTGCTAGAGGTTGATTTCAGCTGGGACAGTTGGGATGGTGGGAGCTTTAATCTTGGGATTCTCCACAGCCTGGTGGTCTTATGGCAACATTTATGAGGGCAAATCCCAATGCTTTACATTAGCCAAAGTCTTGAAGTTGATGTGGATGTGACCTCCAAGGAATAAGGACTAAAGGGAGGCATATTTTATTTGGGACCATTAATGTAAAACTCTAAGGGTGACCCAATACTAATATTTAAAACCTCAAACACATACATATGGTTAATTAAATAAATCATAATAAATCCATGTCAATAAGATATTTATAACTTAAGTCTAAAACCATGCTCTTAGCAGAATGGAAAATAGTTTAAATTTTGAAATTATCAGAAGAAGCAAATTACCCTTTTCATGTTGGATCACAAACTAAACTGTTTGACTTTCAAGTATTCATTTTCTGAAAACTACGCCAAAATAAATCTTTCTCATAATTTTAGTTTGAAAATGCTATTCCCCTTATTAATTCTATGTTCTTATCATCACATCTTGAGGCAGCCCTGAACATATGCCAGTCCGATGTCCCTTCAAGGATGTCGTTACTGTGCAGATGCAAGGGTACAGATAGTTGACAGCCTCCAATTGCAGCACCTGCTGGAACTGAGTCTTGAGCTGAGGCCATGTTCTTCCTGAACAGCTTCCCTCCAAGAATGCACAACGGTGGAGGGACTAGGAAAATTCATCTAACATTGATGAGTAGGATAACCATCTAAGCTGGTGGTAGGGCATCTCACAGAAGCCTAAAGAAAGCAATGTCCTATGCTGAGTTAAGTTGAAATGCTTGAATTGTTGTGACAGACAATAGAAGAAGAAACAAAAAGTCTCAGGAAAGTGGTCATGCTGGAATTGGTATATTATATGAGGCCAAAGTATCACTGGAGGATTATGTTCCAAGTGAAGGCTCAGAAGACACAACATTGTGAAGACTATTGGGAACATTCTCATGAGAGATAACTCCAATCTCTAGATAGCTCCAATTCTGGAGTAGAAATACTCTATTAGCCAATAGGAATTTTAAATAATATGGAACTTGCACAGAAGGCTGCTCAAGTGCCTTACTTTTTTAAAGGGGTTTATTGTATTCATTTGAATATGCAGAGTAAGCAATAAAGCACAGGTGCCCTTAAAAAAAAAAAAAAGAGCTTCCCTGGTGGCCCAGTGGTTAAGAATCCGCCTGCCAATGCAGGGGATAGGGTTCAATCCCTGGTCCAGGAAGATCCCACATGACATGGAGCAACTAAGTCTATGCACCACAACTACTGAGCCTGCACTCTAGAGACAGCAAGCCACAACAACTGAGCCTAAATGCCACAACTACTGAAGCCCATGTGCCTAGAGCCCATGCTTCACAACAAGAGATGCCACCGCAATGAGAAGCCACACACCACAACTAAGAGCAGCTCCCACTCTTCGTAACTAGAGAAGCCCTTGTGCAGCAACGAAGACCCAATGCAGCCAAAAATAAATAAATTTATTTTAAAAAAATGCTGGGGTCCCTCATGAGAGGGACCCCAGCAACACTCAGAAGTCCTGGCCAGGGGTCACTGCAGGAGAACGTTCCACTATGCTCAGCATATTGATAGCAATGGGGACAGTGATGTCTCAAAGCAATAGAAGCCCAGTGGCAACTCTTAATAGCCCAAAGGAGGTGTGGCTGGTGATCACAATTGCTATACTAAGTGGGGAGATCAGAGTGACATTTCAGCAGGATTGACACATAGAGAAGACGGCTAACAGCACATAGCATGTCTGAGAATAAAATATGTGATGCCAACAACAGTCTACTAAATATACATAAACAAAAGAAAGCAAGGTTGAATGAGCAGGAGGCTAAGGGAAGCCACTCCAACAGAGTAATAATCCTTTACTCAATTTCCAGAACTTAAGTCAGTTCTTGAACCCAGAATGCATTGATTGAAGTAGAAAGATCCACAATAATTAAACAGGAAATAGATTCCTCCAGCCTTTCCCCAGAGGGACATGCAGGTGTTTACTCAGATGATACATCAGGAAATGGGGTTCCCCCAGCATTTCAAGAAAAATTGGACACAGGATCTGTCTTAGCTTTGATGCTTGAAGAAAAGAAATATCATCATGGTTTCACTATTAAAGTAGGGGCAGACAGGAGGCAGGTAATTATTGAAGTTATGGTCAAAGTCTGGTTGTGGAACCAAGAGTTATATCCCTCAGGTTCTGAATGTATAATTGAAGATGAAGTCCTTGGAAGCTGAAATATATCTGATACTAAGTCCTTTATCTGTGGGATAAGATCTATTATGATTATGGGGGAGTCAAGCCTCTGAAATTGCCCATACCTTCACCTTGATAGTGAATCAAAACCAGGATTGTATCTCCAGAGAGGCAGTAAGTGGCAGAAATTTGTGTCACCTGTAAAGATCTAAATAATGCATAGCAGTAATTCTTATAATATGTCTGTTTAATTTGCCACTGTGGCCTTTGTAGAAATTTGAGGGATCCTGGAGAATGAATGCATAACACCAGAGTTTCAATCAAGTGGTAGTCTCAATCACAGATGCCATGGCAAACAGGCTTGAGTGGATAAATACATCTGCATGTACATCGTATGTGACCATCAATTTGGCAAATACGTGTTTAATCTAGAATGTTCAGAAAGTGTTCTTATTAACACAAAATAAACTAAAATACACATATTTGGTTTGTCCCCAGGTCCCAAGGGTCTACTAACTGTCATTCCTTCTGTCATAATACAGCTTTAAAAATATCTGAATCATATGGATATACCAGAGAACATCACATTGATCAACTTCATCCATATATTTTAACCATATTACCTTGAGTGAGGTATGATGAGGCCAGATGTAGAAAGGCAAGAGAGAGAGAGACTGGAAAGAGTTTTACAGTTTTGTTTTTTGTTTTTGTTTATACTTATAGTCCTCTGGAAAGAGTACAGCGTGCCATGTAGGACCACTCAGGGGAAATACTAGGGTTTGTCACAAAACAGAAGGTGAGGGGGAGCTGTGGGAAAGAGCCTTTATTGTGGTTTCTGTGGGAAGAAAATGTTATGGTAGGGAAAACAGGCTTAGGATTAAATAATGCACAGAATTATTGTGGACTCTAGGGCACAATAGCTGTCTCTTGTTGGCAGGAACCTGGTCCTAAGACAATTGCAGAGGTGTATAATTGCTCAAAGTATGAGAACCAGAGAGAAAATTGATCAGAGGTATGGGCTTAATGGACTGCTCAAGAAGGGGAACTAACTGGCTGCTAGCCAGAGCTCAAAACTGAGTCAATGTAGCACATACACACACACACACACACACACACACACACACACACACACATTACACCAGGACATGATTATCAGGCAGGATAAATACAATGTATATTTACTGAGGGGCAATAGCAAATGATGTGGCCAACTGCACAATGCCCTGGAACAGAAAGGACTGGTAGATCAGAGACAAGGAGGTCTATGACAGAACCATGTGTGTGAATACCCAGGAGAGAGCACAAAGTGTACAGATCACCCATCATGGAAGAGACATTGAATAACCAAGTAGACTAAGTGACTGCCAATTGATATTTTCCTTCCTTTGTTTTCACCCACTCCAGAAATTGCATGATATGGACATTAATGGAGTGGCCACAATGATAGCATGGAGACAACATGTGGGCCCAAGAGTATGGACTACAAATGTCGAGGTCAATCTAGCTACTCTCTCTTCTGAACCTCTAACCTGTCAGCAATTAGAAACGAACTCTGAACCAGTATTATGACATTATTCCTTGAGGAGTCCAATCAGCCATATTGGAATGACCAATAATTTAATGGTCATTAAATTATTCTCCAAGAATAAACAATTATTCTGAGTATAGGTTTTCTTTTCCTGCTCATAGATCCTCAGCCAGCACCAACACCCAGAGTAATCGAATGCTTAATCACAAATATGATATCCCACACAAAATAGTGTCCAACCAAAGAATATACTTTATAGCAAAGGATGTATAGGTAAGGGCCCATGACAATGGGATCTATTGGTTCTGTCTCATAATGTTCCAACCAGATGCAGCTGGCTTGTTAGAGCATTGACATGGCCTTAAGACTCACCTGAGGCACCAGCATGAGGCGTCCCTGAAGATGAGGTACCATTCCCCAGAATTCAGTGTAAATACTAAATCAGAGACTTACACGTGGAGCTGTGTTCCAAATAGGAAGGACACAGGAGACGGGTAACTAATGGTTGGTAGCAGGAGTGGCCTTGCTTGCTGTCATTCCCATATCTGCAAATGTGGGCTCTTCGTGGTTAGAAGGTTTGGTCCCTAAAGATTATGCACTCTTGCTAGATGATACATCAAGGGTTACATTGGACTACAAACAAGTGCTGCCAGTTCGGCACATTGTACTCCTTGTGTTCAAAAAATCAGGCAAGAGGAGGAGTTTGTCTTGGTTGGGGTAATTGACCCTGATCAACTGGAGGAGGTATGGCTGCTGTTATTCACTAAGAGCAGGGAAGAAAATGTCTGGGACTCACGTCATATACTGGGGAGCATCTTGTTACTCCATTAACCAATTAGGACTGTGAATGGATGAGTGAAGCAAAACATACCAAGAAAGGAATGTTTATCAGAGGCTCTGCTCCTTCAGGAAGGCGAGTTTGGATCTTACCACGAAGTAAGCCAGTGAATCCAATAGATGTTCTAGCTGAGGCCAACAGACTTGGAATGAGTACCAGTGTGAAACCGAGAACAACTGGAGCTGAATTTATCCTATTAAATTTCCTCTTCTACATTTTCTTCAAAAGGAAAAGTCCACTAGAACCCTGGAAAAAGTGTTCCTTCAACATATTTGTAGAAGTTAGTCCACATGGCACAAGAGAGAGACTGTGGCAACCATGAAGATGCACCACTTGGATCCTCATCAAAGTAGTACAGTTAACTGCCAGCCTGCAACCTCAGTGTCTTCAGGATCTGCCTTAGGTTTTGCAAAGAGACCATGCTCTTTCAGAAAGCCTGAGCCAATAAGTGACAATGTAAGTATACTATGGACTAGCTATTTCTGTCCAATGCAGGACTCATTTGACAGACAATCTTTCTTCTACACCTCCCCGTTGGAATAACTGTCAGATCTAGATGGCAGTCTGATATTCTATCTGCCCAATCTTTCTTACTTCACTCTTTCTCATGTGTCAGATATGTATCTTGGTTGGAAGGATTTCCCTGCCAAGTTCTCCTTCCTTCTTTTATCTCTCACTGAAATTAACCCCTGATAAACTGTGTGGACTCTTAACTCCATTTCTAGATCTGCTTTTGAAAGCATCCAGATGACACACACATTCACCAAACATTAATTAAAACTTACAGGAAATAAAGATCTTAAGCTTTGACTTAATAAATTACTAAAATGTTGATATTGTGTGTTATGGGCTGAATGTTTGTGTTCCTCAAATATTCATATGTTGAACTCTTAACCTCCAGTGTGATAGTATTTGGAGATGGAGCCTTTGAAATGTACTGAGGGTTACATGAGGTCATGAGGTTAGTGCCCTCGTCCTATGCGATTAGTGTCTTTATAAGAAAAGACACCAAAGAGCTTTTTCTTGCCTCCCACATGAAGAAGAAGAGGTTATGTGATCACAGAGCAAGCTGGTACCTGCCTGCAAGCCAAGAGAAGAGGCTTAAAAATAAAAGCTACCTTGTCAGCACCTTGACCTTGAACTTCCCGGCATTCAGAACTGTGAGAAAAGAATTTCTGTTGTTTAAGCTACCCAGTCTGTTATATTTTATTATGGCATCCTGAGCAGATGCATATTGTATATTATGATTTAGAAATTATTATATCTACAAATATATTGTAAGTTTCTCTGTTAAGCAGAGCTACTTTCTCACAAATCATATGAATTACAAACTTCTAATTTATACCAACTCTCTCATTTTTTTCTCCCATCACAAAATATAAAATGAGGATGCATTACAGACATTATACACAGAAAAGACTGCCTTATATGATCTCAAGGATCTGAGCATTTATTGAGTGCTGGTAACAGAAATCATATGAAAGACAGAAAAGAGCCCTTGTGCAAATGCGCATCAGAGCATATTTCAATCTAAAAGAATTTTAGAGGCAGATATATGAGAAAGTAATTGAGAGAGTTACTCCAGTATTAACCTTTACTTCTGCTAAAATTCCATCTCAAGTAACACTAATTATGAGGAAGTATCTTGCGAACAACATATCAAAACTTTAATAGTTTAAAATCAAACTGATTTATCTCTGCTCAGAGCACACAGACTTTCTGAGAAAAATAATTTTAAAAATGGAACTTCTAGTAAGGATAAGATAAATGAAAGCCACTGAATTTTCTATTCTGAGTAGAAGAAAATATTTCACTCCTTTTCTATTTATTTTTGTAAATTGGACAAAATCTATAACGGAAGAGTGTTTTGCACAGTAAAACAAAATCTATCCAAATGAGGTAAAACAAAGTTCTGTGAAGCATATCAGAGCACCACATTCCTCCTCTATATCCAAATTGCCCTCCTGCTATGACTTGAAGTTTTAGAATCTCTAATGGACGAAAACATAGAAATATATTTACCTGCAAAAAAGCACTATGGAAAATGTTGGAAGAAGGAGGCTTGGTAACCACCTTAAATATAGTGGCACTTACTTTGAAAACAATCTACAAAATATTCAGTACCTCTCTTTTCATGCTTCTGTGAAAAGCAAGATTTTTTTTAAAGGAGTTGTTATTAAATACATAGAGAGGAAAACCTTGCAAGATTTACCTTTCTCCTAGGTAGAAATAGTAAAGTTTTATGATTAGCACAAACATGGAATTTTCTGGAGAAACTCTATCAGAAACTATAATGTTATAGAACAACACCAGAGTCTTAATTGAGAGGAATAAGCACTGATTGTGCTCAGATATGAAGTGAGACATTTTATAGGAAAGAGGGCCTGTAGATTGCTCAGCTGAAAGTCATTTAACTGTCTGGCATATGACTTGTAGAAGCAAACCAAGAGAGGACAATATTTTGAGTAGAGCCAGACCTCATAACATGTACAGATGGCCCAGTCATTCAATTCCTGGTTTAAGACCACCATCCACTATTAAAAATGCAGCTTAATCTGATCTGGAAAATCATTATTTTGTTCAGACTGGATGAGAAGTCGGCCAGGTTCATGAAATAGAATGGTTGAAGTTTCTGCTAGAACTTTCTAAACTGGCACTGGCAAAGAAGAAAGGAGGAAAAAAAGACCAAAAAGCAAAAACAGTTTCTTTTAATTTTGAAATATTACCAATAAGAAAATTTGGTCAGAAAGCATTCTTAATCATTTTTCTTAGTATACATTATGTAATAGGAAGCTTCTGACTTATTATAACTGTAGATTTTATTATTCAGACATATGATATAACTGTACATATTAGCAGAAAAGGAGGCATAGAAAATAAAATAGACTTTTCTCTATAAGATAGCTTTGGATAGTGCGAAATATGGTTTTAAATACTGAATCAGATACAATATAGTAGTAGTTTAGAATATAAAAATAAAGAAAACAGAGAAACATTAGGTAATGAATTCTCCATGAAACACTCATTTTTTTAAGATTGATTCATTAATGTCAATATTTGCTATAGAAAAACAAATTCCTAAATATTGGTGATAAAGCAAAAAAGCTCAACAGGTAATGTTCTGCTCTTGTAGAATTTAGAGTAGTGAGAAAGATTGCTAAACTAAAAGAAAAGTAACAATAAGTTGATAACTACTACAATGAATGAAGCCAGGACAAGTCAGAACAAAATCCCTGAGGTAGGACAAGATAACGTTTTAGGGGGAAACAAACAAATAAATAAACACACAAAATCTCCTGCTGTGAAAAATATTTGTAAATTCTAGATTAAGCAACATTACATTGGTTTCTTCACGGTAAGATCTATTAAAACTACTGCTATTCTAATACATGTCATGATTCCGCATAAGATGCGAGGCATAGGGTATAGCACTCATCTGGGACTGAACACTTAAATTCCCCAAGCATCTTACAACTCTCAGAAAAGATGTCTTTTCTTATTAGGAGGAGAATCTCCCTAGTGACACTCAGCTGGTAATTACTCTCTCACCAAAAGCAATGAGGTGAATGAGCTTCTCATAGAGAGGACAGAAGAAACAGATCATAAAATGTAAGTATAGTTAAATGAAAGTGAATTCAGGAGGTAGAGTGTATGGTAGGAAGTGATTAAAAAGGAAAAAAAAAAAAAGACGATTTACTAACCCTGGTCTGATAAGCACTGGCTTAATGTATGTTGTATGAGAAGTAGGACAAACTTAATAACAATTGAAAATAAAGGAAAAAGCCTGACTTGTTAGATGATTGATACTGAGTTCTAGATTAATAACATTCATACACTTTCTTCCCCTTCTGTGTTCAGAACCAACTAAGAGATAAGTCACAGAAATCAAAATGTTAGAGGAAAATACCAACTGTTCTGCCAGAGAATGCTAGATTGGGGACTATTGCTGAAATAGACAGCCACGATGGGGTTCCTCTGACTTCATCCAAAAGTAACTTACTGACCCAGTCGCAGAAACTTTCAAAAATGTTAAAACTCAACTCTCATGTTTATGTAGGCTGAATATGTGTCCAGAATGTATTTTACTCATAAATGAGGCAATTAGGAGGATGGTACAGTTGCATTCCAAAGCACTGGAGGACTAGAGATTTATACATTCACTTGTGTTATGGGCTGCATTGTATCCCCTCAAAATTCATAGGTTGAAGTGCTGACTCCTTGGATCTCAGAATGTGAACTCAGTTGGAAATCTGATCTCTGCAGATATAATTAGTTAAGCTGAGGTCATTAAGGTAGGTCCTAATCCAATGTCATTAGTATCTTTACAAAAAGGGAAAATTTGGACACAGAGGCAGACATGCATAAAGGAAGCTGATGTGAAGACACAGGGAGAAGGCATCTGTCCCAAACCAAGGAGAGAGGCCTGGAACAGAATCTTCCCTCATAGCTCTCAGAAGAAAGCAACACAACCAATACCTCAGTTTTTTTTTTTTTTTGAACTTTTAAACTCCTGAACTCTGAGACCAAAAACTTATGCTGTTTAAGTCACCAAGTTTGTGGTGCTTTGTTACAGCACCTCTAGAAAACTAGCACACATGGTACCAACCCTGGTTCTGAGGCAGTAACCAGTCAAGGAAACAACAATAACATTGACAAAAAGAGAATCTTCAAATCATAACACTGAGGGTAGACTTTCCCTTAACAAAGAGTAGGATCAAAACCTAAGTGGAAACAAAGTTTCTTTGCTTAAAAGATCTTGCCATTGTTCTACTCTAATGACTTTTATGATTAAACAAGTTCACCTGTGAGAATTTTACATTTCTATGAGTTATGTTTTACTGAATATAATTTATTAAATGATTAACTAGATCCCTCACAAAACAAAACTTTAACCTTGGTTCATGTCAGCTCATTTTATGGTTTTCTAGATGCTAATTTTAAAAATAATTTCTCGTAGAGCAAAGCCAGACCCAAGTGAATTGATTTGGCCCTAAGCGACAAATGTTAAAATCTTAATAACTGATAAAGGCTCCTTTTTGAATCTATAGAAACATCAGTTCACAGAACTCTCTGATAGTACTGTAGAGTCAGGAAGGTGTCACATCAGTAGCTGGACAACTCATATTTGGGATAGTAAAGCATGAAGAATTAATTCAACAGATATTTATTGAACACTTTCTAAATACCTGTTAAACATTGAGTAATGGGCTCTCTTTTGTTCTTCACGGTGAACACCAGAGAATGGATCAATATCCAAGGTTTCTTGGAGTCACCCAGGGATCAGAGACAGTGTCAAGTAGACAGTAGCAATTTGCACACTCTACCTGGCTGCACATTATTCCCCTAGGCACACTGTCAACAGAATCTATATTCACTGTCAAACCTGAATCTTCAGGTGGACTTGTAAACATTTTCCATAGTTTCTATCTTTGTTCATCTACTTCCCATCATTGTATATGGACAGATAACAAAGATGGACAAATACTAAAGAAATACTTGAATAAAGTAAAAGACAAAAAACAAACAAAAAAACAAACAGTACACTGCAAGCATAAAAGTAAATCCAGAGAAATAATGAGGTAATATGCAAAACAGAAGCACACTTATGATCAGTATAATTCATATGAACAGAAAGATTTGAAAGCATACTATGTTGATACTAATGAAAAGCAGTCATGAGAAATAGAATTCTAGGAACCTAACAATGTCATTTTGTATATTTAATCATGAAACAAACAATGATAGAAAAATGTTATCAAAAGAGCTGTACCTGATGACCAAAGTAGTGAACTAAAGGCCAAAAAGATAAACTTGGAACATAATGCAAAGGAAATACAGGAGAAAAGTTGACTCATAGAGGAAAGACATAAAAGTTTCAATGTTTCTTCATTCATTCAACAGGTATTTATGAAGCGCCTGCTAGGTGCCAGAAATTGTTCCAATGCATCTAAAAACAATGGACCTTATTCTGAAAGAGCTTATGAAATAATGTGAGTAGTCAGACAACAATAGACACACTAAAGCAGTAAACCATATACAAAGTTAGAGGGTGAAGTAGAAGTAGTACAGCTGAAAGAGGTTTGAGCATAAGAAGAGAGAGGGCAGTTTTTCTTTTAAATAACAGGATATGGTATGTTTCATTAAATAGGTAACAAAGGTGATATTTGGGTAATGTTCTGGGTGTTGAGAAACCTAAAAGGGGAGGTCAACAGGCTCCATGAAGAGAGATTTGCCAGTTCAAGTAAAAGAACGAAATCAAACTAATAATAAAAATAAATGTCATTGAGCTGAAGAGGTGAGTATTCTTCCTAAAAGAGCCAATCTCATACCAAATAGGATTATGAAAGAAAAAAAAGCACCGACACCCAGTTACACACTGATGATATAAAAAGTAAATATTAAGGCTTCCCTGGTGGCGCAGTGGTTGCGAGTCCGCCTGCCGATGCAGGGGACACGGGTTTGTGCCCCGGTCCGGGAAGATCCCACATGCCGCGGAGCGGCTGGGCCCGTGAGCCATGGCCGCTGAGCCTGCGCGTCAGGAGCCTGTGCTCCGCAACGGGAGAGGCCACAGCAGTGAGAGGCCCGCATACCACACACACACAAAAAAAAGTAAATATTAAACATCTCAGTTAAAAATAACTCAGTAGATGACTAGATATAATTTTATTTACTTCAACATTGTCCATGAGTGAATATGTGTTTATTATGACCATGAGTGTATAATTATGCAGACTTGGGATTGTCTACCAAACATTAAAATTAATAATTGATTTAATAAGTTGACCATCTGTAAGACTGAAAGCATCAAGTTCTTTCACAACCCTTCCTTTAACTCAGAAGTACCCCCAAAAGAGGACATAAACTATACTATTAAAAACATGAATAAAATATATTGACAGATAAATAAGGATGGGATAGATCGATAGATACCAGATTTACTCCTGATAAACCTTTCACCCTACCTGTTAAATCAGTATATTTTCTATGAATATTTTTTTTCTATTCAGTGGAGAATGTCAGTAAGTTATACTTGTTAAGAGAAGACTATTTTCTTTCATACTTCCTTTACTTAGCCTCCATTTTTACAAATTGGGTAGAGAATTTTTTAAAAAATAATGGTTAAATTGTATTCTCTATTTGAGAGCTTGCTCTTTATGCCATGCATTTATGATATATTTCTGAATGTCCAAAACTCCCATGTCAATTAAGGTAAAATTGATACACTTACAGCATCAACTCTGTAGAAGTTATTTTTATGTAATCTAATGGGGTTGAACTAAGATATCGAAAAGAAAGCCTCTGCTAATTTTATGGCTGTGACCTGAAAAACTGCATGTGGGAAGCAAGAAAATTTTTCTTAAAATATATTTCTGGGTTTTCCAATACTTATGACTCAGCCATAAGCACCATAAGAAATCCCTGTCCCTGTCCCATAAGATGATCAGTGTAGAAAAATAAATGATTAGCTGATAGTACCTGGGAAATCTCATGAACATTTATTTCTTTGATCTGAGGGATACCACTCCATAATCATGTCTTAGGAGAACATGGCCTGTAGGTTAAGAGAACGTGAGCTGAGAATTCACTGATGAGTCTGTTCTGTGCACATATGTCTGCTTGGTGCTGTTGATGGCATTTGAGGACTGACTGAATGAAAAATGAATGCAATTTCAGATTAGAAAAAACATAATATAACGCTGTAAATGCATATTGTAAGAATGAAGATCGAAAGTGTTAGATACAATCTTTAATCAACTCAAAGACACTTGATGTATTTTATAGACCAAAAGGTGTACCCATGTGATAAAGAATCAGAAAACTGATTTTCCATTAGATTCACTTTTGAGATATTTACAAAGTTAAAACATTCATTCTTGCTCTAGTTCTATTTTTCTCTCTCCCACCCACATACAATGCAAAACAAGTCTAGGAAATAAAGCACACCTGACTATAGATCGACGTCTCAGAAAACTGCAGCATTGGGTCAATGTTGGCCTTAGACAGGGTGAGTTGCACAAATATGTTTCTTAAATAGGAATAGACAGGCCTGATGAATTTCAGCTCCAGGTTTTCTATATTTAGAGCTCCTCTGCTTAGGATTCCAGTAGGGTTCTGCCAGAATGTGAGCTTCAGAAACTAGGTGAGAGGGAAGAAGCTTCTCTCCATCTGTGTAAGAAAGAACTACTTCTTAAAATGACTGCTATTTTTTTTTTTAATATGGAAACTCTATGGCAGATTGTGGGGTCTTGACATGGACTTTTGCAGAGCTATCACCAGATATCTGATATGAGTGTACAACGTGTTTCTTAACAGAGATTTGGTTTGTGGGAAAAAAACCAAGAGTACATGAGGGTTAACAACATGCATGTGTAGTAGTGAGTAACAGCACCCTCTCAAGACATGTGTCCACTTGCGTAGGACAGTGGAGATGATTCCCTTTTTCCCTAGCCCTGCCAGCAAAAACAGTCCTCAGCTACCATTGGTATAGGCAAGCAATGAAACTTCCAACCAGACTGTTGAGAATAAAATGTAATCAAATTTGAGAATGTGTATTTCTTTCCTTTTTTTTTTTCCAGTTTGATACCTGAGGAAGTATGTTTACTAGTCTCATTCAGAATGAACTCTCTCATGGCATGAGGAAAAATAAAAATTCAGAACTGTGTGGTTGGAGTGTGCAGTGAAGAAAGTCGTCTTTAGCCAGTCAGCTCACTATTTTCATGACAAACTGAATTTCAAGGTGCAGGATCAAAAGGTAGGTTCTAAAACTGAAACTCCACATTGCAAAACCAAGATAAATATTTGCAAAGGTAATTCTATAAAGCATTGTTCTAAAAAAATTATAAGATCCTTATAACTTTAGCAATAGGCAGAACTTGAGACGACTGAAGTATGATTTTATTGCAAGAGGATAAACCATATAAGTATTCCTATCATGTTATTAAAGGATTCATAACTTTAAAATTTCTTCCTTTTCAGAAAAACCCAGGTGGAAGGAGATTCTTATGTGTTCATCATATGTGATGAATTTTCTATTTTAATTTGTGTCTCCTTTTCTCTGTAGTTAGATTATGCATGTAAGAGAATAAATTATACATATACACATTTTATAGTTATTTACTGATATATGTTTTTCTCACAAGTCACACTTATAAAAATCATGTGTGGTAAGCATGACCACATAATTTTGGATCATGGTTTGCCAATCTGCTTTATTTGTGATTAATTTCATAAAATATACTGACTTCATCATTTATACTATTAAAACAAAACACTATATTTTTTGCATGGATAATTCCTTTTGAAGTTAAACAAATGAAATGGTGACCTGCCACAGATAGATAATTATTGTATTGGTTGAAGAACTAGATAGATGGTTATTAATTTTCTGTCTAACACATGAAGATTATATGATTATGCAGAAGATAACTCATGATTATATAAAAAATTATCAATTAATTTTGCATAATCACAACATGTAAAGTGTGGACTAATGCAGCTAATCCATTGCATAAAACAAATTTTAATGTAATAACTTAATCCTTTCAGGAAATGATTGTTGTTTAGAGAATCCTGGGTGTCAATGGTAAAGCAATCTCTCTCTTCAATAATTTTAAAATAAATTTCTTGATCTTATAATTTTAAAGCTTTAATTTGTAAATATTAATATGTATGTATATATGTTTATAGTTGTGCTCAAATTGCCTTTTCAAATGTAAGAATGTAAGAAAAATCCATGTCTTATTTTAAGAATTTTAATGTCTCACTATTTTTACCTGAAGTGATGATTTACTATAAATTCACTTTGTAAGCATTGACTTATAGATCCAGATGTCTACCCATTTCTGCTAACAACACTTATTTGAAATGCATGCTAACTTTTGTAGTCACTGTTATCAAATTCTATGGTTTAAAATTTAAAAAGAAATCACCTGAGCAGAGCTTTAAATGACTGATGCCTAAGCTCTATCTCAGGATAATTAATTCAGAATCTTAGAGGGTAAGATAAAGATATCAGTCGTGTTTTAAGCCTAGGTAATCTAACATATGAACAAATTTGAGAGCCAGTGCTGAGAACTGCCTGTAAACACTGTGCATTTATTTTGGACACTATGAGCTGAATACCACCTGAAAAAGATGACTATAACAGCACTTTCCCACAAATTTCTTTTTTCCTTCCTCAATTTAATGATTTTTCTTGGACATATTGTTGTTTTGCATGTTGCAAAAGTCTCTAACTGTATGTTACTTTCTGCATATCCCCATAGACGGTGAAAGTTTTTAGCAGTTCTCAATTTTTGCTGCAGATTGGAATTTTCTAAGGAGCTTTTTAAAACTCAGATACTCAGGTGATTCTGAAGCACTGCAAGATGGAAAACCTTTCATTTGATATATATGCATGCTTAATGCTACACCTGTGCTTTGCCATTTTTTTAATCCGTTCAGAACAAATACTTATTTTATCTCTTTATTGACTGGATTTAGATAGTTCTGAGTATAAAGAAAAATAGTGCTTGATTGTAAGTTTTGTATATTTTGGCTCTGGAAAAGTTAATAGAATTGGCAAAAATAATGAGAAGAAAATGTCTGTGGTAAATCAAAAATGAAAATCTCGATTTCAAAATTCTTCTTCCTCTAATGAATTCTTTAAGGACATAGAATCCACAACCTCTAAAATAAGTATGGCTGAAAATAGCTAGTTAGCTCTATGAGTAAAGTTCTATTATCTCTTTTACATTCATCTCTATCCATAGGAACTGGAGCCATGTTTTGCAAATAGTAGACACTCAAGTATTCATTAAATTAACAAGTTAATAAATGAAATAAAGGAGTAAACTCAAGAGGCACTTATGTAAAATGATAGTGCGCAAATGAATTCTGTACCTTGCCACCCCTCCTTCACCCCCTGCCACACACACACAAAGGAAATTTGTTTCATTATATCTAGAATTGATAAATAACAAGTTCCTACTGTATTGCACAGGGAAATATCGATATATTCAATATCCTGTGGTAAACCATAATGGAAAAGAATATGAAAAAGAATATATATGTGTGTATAACTGAGTCATTTTGCTGTACAGCAGAAATTAACACATCATTGTAAATCAACTGTACTCCAGTAAATAAATTTTTTAAAAAAGGAAATTTATTTCATTTTGGAATTTGAATAAAATTGAATAAATTTAGAGGATTAGAAGAGAAGCTCAATCAGGACTCAAGATTCGCACTGAGTTGCACACTAGTTTCTAAGATGTGCACACAATCCTGGATCATGGGATGAAGGGTAGACAGCTTTCCTTAATGACCATTTCATCCTGACAGGCATTCAGATAAAGAAACGTGATTGTTTTTGTACATTTCTGGCAGACAGATGTCACTACCTCAGTTGGAAGTAATTGGGAAGCTGTTTGGCAGCCTAAATGTCGAGGCCAAAAAGAACATTTTTCTGGGTTTGGAAGTTGCTTTTATTCCTCCTGTTTAACACCATTAAAGAAGACATATATTCCTCTGAGCAACTGACTTTCCTCATATTAACCCTGACCTCCATTTTCTCTTTTCTTAAATAATCAAATGCTCATATATTATAAATCTATTCATTTGACATTATTTCTCAGAAGTAGAAATTCTCTTGAATAAAGGCAAATAAATACATTTGCTAAATAAATCAAATCAATAATACAAATTGTATTGATGTCACATTAATTGTGTCCCTCTGGATGTTTACAAAAACACAGGAGAGTTTGAGTTTCAAATGGTCTGCCCAATTGCCTCCCTTGACCTACCCCTCCATTTAAGCATGCCTGATCTAGTCATGGATTTATAGGAAAATTATTGCTGATATTTTTAAGGTATTAGAGGGGAAACCAAAAAATCCTGCATTAGAGTGGAGTAAATGCTTACAGCCTATTGTTGATGATATTCGATGTGAAAGTTTAATTGTGGGACTTCTTAGAAAAACAATTTCTGTAAATTTTCTGGAACCAGTCAAATATTCTTTCTTACAGGGTAGCCTCTGTTGAGACTGTTGTCATTTTCTTCCCTGCTGAAGAAAAAGTAGGTTAAGCCACTGTTTTCCTTCTCTATACACTGAGATGGAAATAACACCAATACTGCCGAGATTACATCTATTGTGAAAAAATATTTAGATCAGAGGCAAAAAAGGTGTTTGCATCTTTAAGGAAAAAACGTAATAATAATTTTTATGGGATCATTTGAACTTACTTGCTCAGAAAATGACTACTTTCATTCTCTTCCTAGACACACCGGGATGAGATTTATAATTCTCTTTAAGTCTTAAACAGAAGTTACATGATACTGATTGTGATGTCTTCTTGTAGAAAACAACCAGATTCACATGCTTTGAACTTGGAAAATGAATTGAATACATGACCTTTGCAGCAGAATATTCTCAGTGCTGCATAAACAGGGAGGCTTTGGATGTATTCCCAACACTTTATACTTTATTTATTAAATTTTATTTTCCATAATTTAACGTATGAAATGGAAGTGAGGCAGGAGATAGATTGGCTGCAGTCTAGGCATTTACAACTAGCCTCCTGTTTACATTTCTTGGGGCAAGAAAAAGATGGGCTTCAGGCCGGACACTTACAACTAGCCACCTGTTTGCATTTCCTGAGACAGGAGATAGGTAGGCTCCAGGTTAGACATTTACAACCTACCTCCTGTTTGCTCTTCGAAATGGAAATTACAACAGAAACAGGGTAAATAGACAGGCTTTGTCTCCTGAGGACACTTTAGGATAACAGTCATGGCAGGGGGCTAAACCCTGTTGGAGTAAAAGATCAAGAGGTCACATATTTCCCATCCTTGGGGCAAGGGAGACATTGCACATGAACAGAAAGGCTCCTTGGGGGTCAAAAAGGAGGGTATACCAGCCCATAATAGGTGATGCCAAGGCCACTTATAGGCCTCTGGGCTATAATCCATCTTGGAAAAAAAGTTGCACTTGCATGTTGGGAGCGTCCTAGGGCAGGTCAGGCGTGGAAAAAGAAACCAGATAATTGGTCAAAGGTAAACAAAGACCTGGAATAACTGCCCTATATAAATGATTTAACCACCTATTTACCGTGCTCCTCTTCATTAGGGAGGATGCCCACATCCTTTCTCTCTGGGTGTGCATTTCTGCCTTGCTTCTGTCTTAACTAAACAAACTGTTTCTCTGTGTGCTCTCCCACTTATTGTGCTGTGTCTCTAATGATAAACTTTGTACCTGTTTTTACAGTTTTTGCCTCCTTGAGAAATGCATTTTTAAATGGGGACAAGGGCCATAGGAATTGTTCTTCTATCCTCTAGCCCCTGGTGGACTAGTGGCTAGGATTCCTGGTTTTCATTCAGGCTACCCAGGTCCAATTCCTGGGCAGAGAACTAAGATCTCACCTCAAGCCACCGTTAAGTGCTGCCTCTGTAAGATCAGAAGGAATTTCAGCCAGTGAACAAGACAAAGGTTTCTAGAGAAAATCCTGTGTTTTAATGTGACTATGCAGAAAATGACCTACTCTATGACTCAGTTTGCTTATTTTTTTAAATCAGGATATTAATTTGACATTAAATAGAGTAGTTTGAGAAATTAATTGAT
Source organism: Grampus griseus (assembly GCF_964374135.1). Taxonomy (NCBI): domain Eukaryota; kingdom Metazoa; phylum Chordata; class Mammalia; order Artiodactyla; family Delphinidae; genus Grampus; species Grampus griseus. The sequence continues at coordinate 15,479,413 of NC_139019.1, forward strand.
CTTAATGTGTGAAGTTTGCTGAGCATTATGTGTTCAAAAATAAAATATCCAAAGATCTATAATATTTCAATAACCAAGTTATATTTATCAGGGTTATTTTATTCACAAGTAATTCAAACCTATCTCAGAGTAGTTTAAACAAACAAATGATACACTTTTATTAAATGTATAGATTTGGTGAATATGATTATAGGAGTTCAAATCATGACACCTGAGTTCTAACCTCTTCATCTCTGAGCCAGATCTTCCTATTTGTTAGCTTCTTTCTCAGTAAGGATGTCTCTATCTTACAGCAAATTTCTTGCCTCTTTGTTCAGACACACATATTTATCACAGATTCTGGAACACAGACCTTTCCAACAGCTGTAGCAAAATTCTGATAAAGAGCTTTGGTAGGCCTAACTTGAGTCAGATCCCAAACTTAAACCATTGTGTGGTCAGGAATTGGCTGCTCTCTGATCTGCTAGGCAGGGCTAAATGCTCCACTTTATGGCAGGAGAGTATGAGGTATTGTAATAAGGAAGAACAAATCTCACTCCATATTGTATCTGTGTCTTTTACTTTAATCTTTGTATTCTATTGCTTTTGCTACAAATTAATCACTAAAATGATGCTGCCTGTAGCTGAAAGTACACATAATGGTTCATGTCCGGGAACCCTGCTTCCCATGCCTGAGCCTTAAGCTAAAATACCTTTGTTTAGCTCACAGGAAACATCCTGACCAGATCCACCTATGAATGGCTACAGGAAACGAGAAATGAACACATCCTCTCCAGAACCAAGGAAATATTTGCAATGACTTATGGCCTTTTTATACTTTGCCTCCTCACCTTCCCCACTTCATTCTATAAAAGAAACTAGCATCAGGGAGACGCAACAGGGAAGACATATGGGAACATATGTTTATGTATGACTGATTCACTTTGTTATAAAGCAGAAACTAACACACCATTGTAAAGCAATTATACCCCAATAAAGATGTTAAAAAAAAAAAAAAAAAAAAAAAAAAAAGAAACTAGCATCAAAACCCAGGCAAGATGGTTCTTTGGGACACTAGTCCACCATCTTCTCGGTCTGCTGACTTTCCAAATAAAGTCTCTTTTCCTTGCCTCAACACCTCTTCTCTTGATTTATTGGCCTGTTGTGCAGTGTGAGCTTGGACTTGGTGACAGTATGCCTATTTAAACTACAGGCTAGAGTTTCTGTTACCAGAAGATGGGATAGCGATGCATATAGGGAAGAAAAATAATTCTATCTATGTGTCTATCTATCCCTATTTCTTTATCTACTGGTCTAGCAATTACAATCTTCTATTCTTATTGTTCTCAATTATTTTGGAGTCCTCCATATTTTAATATAAGAAAAGGAGTACTGAGAACAAAATTGATGCTAGATCAGTAGATAACATAATATATATTAAAACATAAAACATTTAAATACAAAAAAATACCCAAGTACACATTCTACTACCTGTCAGAGTGATAATGTCAACCCATGTAATGTAGTCTCTGGGAAACTCAGTGGATAACATGAGAGTCAAATGGACAAAGTAACAGCATTTTGAATTAGTTTTGACCCAACAGAATACCTGAACTTGTTTAGTAGAACTCCCAAAATCTGCAGGCAACTTTTTGAAAACACTACTCTATCCAACCATCTTATCATAAAGGAGAGACTTATAAGAAACCTATCTCTTTCCTTTCTACATAGGAATCTACAGCTGTGGATGAGGTTTAGAACTACTTAACTCCACTGTAGCCAACCATTACAATTCTAATTGTTACATGCCACCAGGAAGAACTTTATAGCATTAAAGTCTAAAAGCTGTAGACTTGTTCAGCATATTGAATGATTTTCTATTTCAGCACTTAAAGGAAAAAAAAAAAAAACTACTTTGTAGGGTGTAGAAATTCTTCATGATCTGAATATCGCCTCTTCTTTCATCTCTTATTCATTGTATTCCATACTTTAGCAATTCTAAAGAACATGATCACAAAAATACTCTCAAGTCTTTTACTTTTGATAATGTTCTACCATTTTCTAGAATTCATTTTATTATCCTTCATTATGAGGTTTACCTTAACAAAACTTTCCAATTTACGGTATTTTATTTGCTTCCAGGAGACAGGTTTACTCACAATTTCCATATACCCCTTGATACTTTCGACATGGGTTCAAACTACTAATTAAGCTTAAAAAACACTAGGGAGGAACAAAGTCAAAAGGTACTTATCTTAAAGGATTGCCCCAGAACTCAGAAAATGATGATGCAATCTGTAAAGTCGGATCATTAATTAAACATGACATACATGTATAGCTATTTGAAGGATCAGGATTGTCACTTCAGGATGGCACTTGTTAATCCAATTCTGCAGTTGTTTTTTTTTTTTTTTTTTTAATTTCATGTTAGGAGAAATAATTCCATTTCTGTATGTGTATCACAAAACCTTAATAGTTTTATTATTAAATTTTTGTAGAAGTTTTTATGATTATATTTGTGTGCACAAAAAATATCTGAGCTTGTAAATTGTGATATAGATTGTTAATGTGATGTAGAATTCACATTATAAATGTATAAAATTTTGCATATGTCCAATATAGGCAAAGTGCTTCATAATAAGTTGTATGTGTAGATGTGCCAGTGAAATTTTTGCAAGTTTGTTAATGCTAATTTTTTAATGCTATATATTTTCTGAAGAGAGGATCACATTTATTGCAGTATTTTGTATGCTTTGCTTATTGTGTTTTATGTTTTTATGTCATTTTCTATCATAATTTAAGCTCCCTGAGAGCAGATCATTGTCTGAAATATCCCAAGCACACAGAAGAGAGAAAGCATAAAACAGGTATTTCTGGAATTACTAAATTCAGCAAACAGCAACAGACAAAATGCCAGGTCATATCATTATAAGGGAGGTTACTCACATTTTGAATTTTTAATAAATACAGAGATCCTCAAAGGCTCATTTCTAGTCATGTTAAAAAAGGCATCTGTATGCATGTTTTAAAATTTCTCCAGGGGATTTAATGCATATCATATTGCCTATATCACCACTAGAAAATATAAACATTAATTGTTGTCATTAAGAAGTCATCCTTAATATGGAAGCATGTTATTTTAATAGCAGGCCTAAAGGCAACAACAAAGAAGAAAAAGAAAAAAAAAATATGCTGTTACCTGGGAAATCAAATTGTTATTTTGGAACAGAAGAAAATTTGTGAGACACTAATGATAGCTTAAAAACATCTTAGCTTGCAGCATAGGTATTCTTGAAAGGTCTTCTTTCAGTAGAAGTAATGTTTCATCAAACCGAAAGAATATAAGGTAATAATAAAACCTCCTAAGATGTGATGACACAGACATTCATTAATGAGCTGTAGAAAATTCTGCTTATGACAGTGCTCATGATGGTGATCATAAATGAATGTCATCAAGTGGCACCTAATTAGTGTGATTAACCAACTTTAGAGCTCACCAGAGGAAGTATTGAATCAGTGCCGCATTTTATGCATGGAAAATGTTTTACATTTGGGATCAATGCTTGTATCTAAAACATCTGTTAGAGCTCTTTTCGTGTTTTCATTCTCATATATCTGATTGGTCTGTTGTCAGGAAGCATGCCTGTTAGATAAGCATGAATGACCTTGAAAATAATGAGGCACACTGTGAATAATTTGGTAGGACTCTTCCTAGTAGATTTGATGAGACTGTCAGGAATCCTAGCACGGGATTTGAAACCCAAGCCTTATTTGCTTTCACTTAAATAACCTTAAACAAATTATGTGAACTTGATCATCTAGGTAATTTTCAAGAGTGAATACATATACCATATCACTGGGAAAATTTCCACGTGGAAGAAATCCACATGACAAATAAAATAATAGCAATTGTAAATGATGACTTAGGCTACATATTCATTAGTAGGGACAAGAGCATTCTGAATCCTGTTATATAGTTCTACGCTGGCACTTACAGGAGCAACTTGGCATAATAGATTGGGGAAATTTATGTGAATCAAATTTAATAAAATTATAAGATCGGGAGTTTGTACACACGGCTGTATTTAAAATAGATAGCCAGCAAAGACCTACTATAAAAAAAAATTCTAAGATAGTATTCTGAAAATGATGATAGTATTCTGAAAATGAAGAGTTATACAGTCATATGTGTCTCCATAGTTTATCTTAAACACAATATCAAATATTTCTGCACCCAAATTTCAGAAAAGCATGTAATTTTTAAAAAAAATTTGCATCTCCTAAACCACAGCATCTTCACACAACAAAATAAAATAAATCTTTTGTAAAGTTATCCCATTATTTATTTAACATAGAAGTATACATTTTAAATAAAATTTAAGAATTAAGTTAGAATCTGTAAATATTAGCACAAGTTGAATCTCAAAGAAGAAAAAGAAAATGATCCTCATCTTACAGAAGTCACTCACTGCCTAAGTCCACTTTCTTTATCTAGAAAGTCAGACCTTAAGAACTTTTGTTGTCAGGGTTATTGCAAGAATCAATTCAGGTCATGGATACACACTTTCTTTTTAACTGTGTGAAGTATAATACATTTATTTATCAGGTGAGATAAAAAATAACTTTAAATGTCTGTACTATACTGAGCTCAGGGTTGGGCATATAAAGGTAAATTATATGTAGTCCCTATGCTTGTATAACCTTTATTTTTGTTTTCTGAATTTAAATTTTATTTGTTTTCAGCAATTACATATGTTCTAAAAGATTGGGACTATGTTCTCCCAAATTTTGATATTATTTTCCCCTAAGGAGATAGCATATCTGAATGAAAAAAGCCATAGAATTAGGGCAAAGCAGTAAATTGACTTCACAACTTGCTTGCTCTATGCAATATGACACTCAATTTCTCAATCTATAAATTAAAGATAATAATGCCTACACCAAAAATTTTATTTTAGATATCAGAAAAATCAACAATTACAAATCTAATTTGTTAAACGTCTGTAAATCATAAAATATTTGTAAAATGCATTCACTGAAAATATAATTGGAAAATGAGAAAGAGAGCTAATGTCAGTCTTCATAAGAAATTAGATGCTACCATCTTCCTTACTTATGAGGAAGACTGGAATAAATTTCAAATTGGTCCAATCACTTAACTGACTCCACACGAACAATTGCTTTAATGATTATGCTATGATAACTATATCTATGTACTTAATATATTTCATAATATAAAAGTAGAAAACACTGATTTTAAATGTGTCCTCAAAAATTGCCTGATAAATAGAACATTTTAAGTGGCTTTTCTCTATTCAGTTAAGTCATTCCCACATGACCTAACTTTCTGCTCAGTATTTGAAGGAAAGCATTAAAAACTGGTGTGGATGGGCTTCCCTGGTGGCGCAGTGGTTGCGAGTCCGCCTGCCAGTGCAGGGGACACGGGTTCGTGCCCCGGTCCCGGAAGATCCCACATGCTGTGGAGCGGCTGGGCCCGTGAGCCATGGCCACTGAGCCTGCGCGTCCGGAGCCTGTGCTCCGCAACGGGAGAGGCCACAACAGTGAGAGGCCCGCGTACCGCAAATAACAAACAAACAAACAAAATCTGGTGTGGCCTTTGGGGATGTCTGAATATTTGCCTTGGTCAATTCTTCTTGTAACATATAATTCAAGATATTGTAGTCTAACTAATAACTTAAAATCTGGCTGAAGTGTAGGTATCAGACCGAGCACTGGAACTTCCTGCTCAGGACTGTTTATTAGTAAAAAGCAACGGATATTGATGGGATTCATAGGAACCAGGAAAATCAGTGTTGGTTATGCATGGCTATAAAATCTGATGGATTTTCTGAATTGAGGTTTTCCTCAAACATACAGCCTAGTCTTTATGTCTACGTAGATGTCAAGGGCAGAGTTACTCAGACATAGGATACTGTACTTATGATGGTGTACACACTATGGTTTCTGGGTCTGAAAAATTTTGGCTTTTTTTTTAAAACTAAATGAACTTTATTACTTATAGACTGAAGATGCCTATGTTATGTGATAAGTTTGATTGTCATTCTGGAAGCAAGACTGTGAATCATTGATGCTACTTAGAACAGAGTGGTCATTTTAGTGCTATATCAGTCCTCCCAATTTTCCAAGCAACTTAGGTATTCGTGCATATATGCATATAGATAGGTATATAGATTTTTTCCTCTTATATAGCTTTTTAAAGTATCATCAATTTATTTCAGGCCACGATGTTTCTAAACATTATTATTAAATGGTACTGTATCAAGTTTTAGTCAAAATGGGTTGCCTTTTACTATACTTTTTAACTCTTGGCATTCAGAGTAGAGAAGTTTAAGTTAAAACATGCAGAAATACTGTGTTATTTATACATTATAAATATATTAAGGCACTCAAAAAGTTAATTCACTCATTCATATACTCCACCTGGCTTGAAGGTAATGCCAGCAGGTATCAGGTATTTCAAATATCTTGATAACTGACATAGTGGAATTTGAGATACAAGATATTGAGTTGAGAAGATGAGAAGAAAGATGTTTCAAGGCTTAAAATCTATATAAAGCCATTAATTCTGTCTCATTTAACTCCTTTAATTTTGCAGTCAGGAGATCAGGATTTATCAGAATATCTCTAGTAGCTTTGAAATAATAAAGTGCAAGTCTCAATTCTCACTGTCAAATCTGAAGTTATCAAATATACTCAGCGGTCTAAAGGGGGTGGCTGACACTGAAATGCTTGGTTTTACCATGAGATTTCATGTCTGTAAGTCAATTCAAATCAGTTAAAATAATGATCCCTAATCATAACCTTCTAAAATTTTCAGTTGAATCAACTTAATTTGTCACTACTAATATTACTTTAATATATCTTCTACATTTTTTTTCCTGGGGAAACATTTCATCAACAAGACTGTAAACATCCATGATGGATACCTATCTGAAAAGCATTTCCAAAAAGAGTCACTTTTTGGACATCATCTCAATGCTCAAATGTGTGATCATTTCATTTAACAAATAAATCCAAAGTTAACTAGTTTTGTATCTACAATGTGCCAGGCACTCTTTTTTGAGGTGATTTTTAAAGTGGCTGGAAAATCTGTAGATTCTTACTGCTTCTCCAGCACAGTCCTGTGTCTTATTTCTAACTGGGCCAATATAACATAGCTGCTTCCCCATTGATCATATTACTGCTAAAATGAACTGGCTTCTTTAATAAAAAAAAAAAAAGTTTTAATTGAATATTAAATTAAATTATATATAAAGAGAACTTAATATAAGTTACCTGTCTTATAAGTGATCCGTAAGCCTAATTTCTCTCTCTTTATAAATACAAATATACACACGTACATACATCTGGTTATTTGTAGCAGAAATATATTAGTTGAACTCTCCAGATTAGACTCTACTTCCTGAGCTATTGCTTTAAAATAGTTATAAACACAATGAGAAAAGTTATTTGTTGAAGTCAACAGATGATTGATTCTAAAGCTCGAGAATGTTATCTACATAGTTACATCTGGCAAAGTTACCAATGTTCTCATTTGCTATCTAGTCTAGTTCTTTATCATTCTTTTTTGAAAGTGGACCATTGACTTGCAAAGTAGCCCTGTTATTCCTTTTCTTCTAGCTCCCTCTAGTTATCTAGATGGAACTCCAACTTTTGCAGTGATAAAGTTTCTTTAGAATTACCCCAACATTTGAGAAAGACTAATACTTTGTAAAAAAAAAAAAAAAAAACAGATTAATAAGGTGATACTTTAGGCACATTGTCCAATATGTGTGATCTGCATATGTAAATTTTCTAGTATTCATATTTAAAAAAATAAAAAGAAATGTGATATTGATAATATATTTTATTTAACCCTTTATATCAAAATTATTATTTAACTATACAATCAATATTAAAACTATTAAAAGGATATTTTATATTTTATTTCATAGTATTGCTCAAAATCTACTATGTGCTTTAAATTTACAATATATGTCAATTGAGACTAGCTACAGTTATAGCACTGAAAAGCCCCATGTAGTAGAGGCCTCCATAGTGCTTATTTATTGCAGATGGAATAATAGCTGAGATTCTATCTTTCTATTTAATTTGATCTATCTTATGTTATTTTATTTATTTTAATGGGAGTTCATTGGAAGGTGTGTGTTTACACGGCATGATCATATTTCCAGAACTTCTCTGGGGCATAGCTAGGATTCATTACTATTTGGTATCCTGAAGAAATATTAAATACCCCTATTTAGATATGCCAACTGTATAGTTCATTATTTTACGTTTTGAATTATTGAGCTTAACTGGAATTAGAGAAGCATAAAAAAAATCATGAGATAATTGGAAGAGATGTGGTTGTTTTCACATTTCCTCCAACGACTGTGGCCATCTGGGACCCCAGGACAAGTATTAGGCAAAAGAAGAAACTTTTTTCTATAATCTTAGTTTTTAACATACACAAGGTCATAGTTACCATGACCTTATACCAGCTTGGATCAAACATCATCTTATAAAACCATACGTTATATTAGATCTTTTAGTCTTCTCCAATTTTATCACCTCTCAAATGTTCAACTATTTTCAATTCATAAATGAATTGAGGGGCAGTGCCTGGTGTTAATTTTTATTTCATATTTTCCCTGGAAATCCTTGGCTCATAACAAAATATACAGATTCTGGTATCCTCAGGTTTAACGTTGTGCTTTGAAAAAATCCTGGTTATTTAACTTTCAAAAATTGGAGTGAACATGTGCATAGGTTCTTCTTTAAAAACCATAAACCATAGTAGAGTAATAATGGCCAACAGCCTTACTACATTCCATAGGCAGTGTTCGTTGCCTTTGCCCACATGAACTATTTCAAACATACCTAGGTTTCACAATAGAGCAATCCTTCTCTCTCACCATCCCTTTTCTCAGTGATGTTGTCTCACAAGCCACAAAGGAAGTAGAAGCCATAAATTGAGAATGTTCTCAACCTCTAGCCATCCAACTTGAGAACAAAGATTTCTTTATGCTCAGTTATTCCTGCATTTCCACTTTTTCACTGGGTCAAGTGACTGTAAAATCTCCAAGGTGATTTAATTTGTCTTGTATTACCGATCTAGTAGGCATCAGGCTATCAGAAACTGCACTCTCTCAATCATCTTCCCAATCCTTATTTCCAAGTAGTTATTCATTTCATTTTTAAAGTTTGCTCAAGTGTCTGATATCCTCCTCTAAATTCATTTGATACTTATCCTCTGCATCTAGTAACTTCAGCTTCTAAGCTGCAAAGCTATTCTTCCTGAATGAGTTTACCACAAACTATCTCTTCACTTTTTACATCCACTCTGCAGTTTATTAATCTCTGACTTACCCACTATTGAACTAAAGCTCCTTTAAATGACACCTCACATAAATTCTTCATAGTTAAATTCTTCATATTTAAAGTTAATTGACTCATCATTTTTATCCTACTATATTTATTGAAAATATGGATACCCTTGGCCACTCTATTCTTCATGAAACACTCCCCTTGGTTTCCATGACACTATATTGCTTTTCCTTTTATATCAGTCATTTCTTTATTATCTTATATACATGTCCCTATTTTCTGTCCTTAAGCATTAATATTTTCTTTATCCTCATTTATGTCTCATTTTAAATTTACTTTTGTGTAATTTGATTGATTTTTCAGGCTTCAGCAGTAGCAATATCTAATTTCCAATTAAAGATCTTCTTAAATACATACTCATATAACCAAATGCCTAATGAGCATCTTCTTAAACGCCTTGCACATTCTTCAATATGAACATGATTAAAACTATCTCCAGTGTTCCTTATTTCAGTGAATAACATGAACTTTACCTTGTGGGTTGCTCATGCCAGGAACCTGAAACTTATTTTTGAGTTTTACCTTACATTCATAAGCTCAGTAAAATCAGCCACTGAGTCTTGTGAATATCATTTATATTCACCAGATTTCTCCATCCATCTTGCTATAATAGCCTTGCTACATTCCCTAAGCAGTCTTTTCTCCCTTTCTCCACATAAACTATTACAAATATGCATTACTGTATGACCCTTCACTTCTGACTTTCCTAAATGATCTTTCTTCTACTTTGATATGCACCTATCTATTCTCTACAGTGCAGATGTAGTTAGCCGGTTAAAAGCAAACATGACTATGACATCCCCTTTACCTGCATAACACCAATAGTTGGGACTCCAATTCAGTGTCACTTCCTCCAATAATTGGAGTTCCTGAGCTTCAGTATTATTTGGCTAAAGCATTAGGGTCAGTGTGACTTTTTTTACATTTTCTCTTTATAGAAAGCAGGAAAGTAAATCAAGGTTTTGTCACTATTGCTCCCCAAAGATCAGGCTTTGATAACACTTTACTCACTCAGCAAATTCCCTTGTCCCATTCACTGGTGAATCCCTAGCCAACATGCTGGTTCTCAAGTACCAACTTGGATCTCTTGAGAGAAGAATAAGACTTTTAAAAGATCTCTTCTGTTAGAACAGATAAGTTTGACTCTGTGGCAATAGTAATATGCATGAGGGTTAACGGTTTCATGCACCCTCTCTGTGTATTAAGTTAACCATTGAACAATGAAGAGGTTAGGGGAATTGTCTGTGCAACTGAGAATCTGCTTATAACTTATACTTGGTCCTCAGTATACATTAGTTCTCCAAATCTTAGTTCCATCATGTCTGTAGTTCTGCATCCACAGATTCAATCAACTTCGGATAGGGTAGTACTACAAAATGCATTTAATGAAAAAAATCTACATACAAGTGGACCCATACAGTTCAAAGGTCAAAGGTCTGCTGAATACAGCACATTGCCATTTCACCCCATGGTGACACAGAGACACTCAATTAAACAACTTTCTACCAGAGCTCCAAGTGGAAAGTGGAGCACCAATAACTTTCTCTTTATGTTTAACAACAATATAATTGAATAAAAATTTTCACAAATTATTTTCAACTACTTTAAATTTTTTCTTTCCAGGTACAAGACATTCTTCTTTTTCACTTTCTGAAAAGTGAAAAGAAGAAGGCCTTATATCATGTCTTCTTTCTTACTGGTGGAATATTTTTTACATCATATTCTGTGACTCTTCTGAATCCACCATCAAAGCAAAAATAGCAAACAAAGTTAAAGAGTCAAGGAACACTTTATTCAAGGCTATTGCAATAGGATTGAGAGGCCATAACTCAGTCTGAGCTCAGTCTGAAACAAAGGGCTGGAGAGATTTTTAAGCGCTGGGATGGTAAAGGATCAAAGGCCATCTGTGTCTGCTAATTTGCTAATTGCCAGCTCCTCCAAAAAAAAAGGAAAAAGAAAACTTTCTTCTTGACAGGAAGTAGTTTTACAACTTGGAGAAAGATACCCAGAGAATTTGGCTCCTACCTTCCCATAGAACCTGGGAGACAGGGGCACCATCTTCTTGATGATTACATTTCAAAGGGATAGTTCCCTTGAGAGAGATGCTCCTGGACAGAAATCTGACAAGAAGGTTTTTACTAAGATTTACATCTCAAAGGGCAGAAAAAGAATTCATAGTTACAAGTTTTCTGAAGTAAATGCTCTAAGAGAAGGGAATTCAGAGACCTAGAGTCAGGAAGAAGCCTGTCTATAGTTTAGTCTGACTGAGGCGAACAGGAAGGCCTTCTTGGTCACCATCAGTCATCCTTTTAATACGTAAGGAAAAAGGGAAATTTAGAAAAAGTAAGTCTGTCTTTCTCTGAACAAACATTTCCTTTCATATCTTGTAGTGAATTAAGTAAAAAAAAGAAAGGTGTCTTTCCTTTTTGTTGTTGTCCTATATTACTAATGTAATTTCAAAGACAATTGGCAGATGGAGGGAGAGAAATCATACAAAAAGGAATAACAACAACAATAAGAAATGATAGCAGAATTTTATGTTTTAAAAGAATCATCTATTTACAAAAATCAAGTTGTTTCTACACTATTTATTGTAATTACTTGTTCAGTAAGCTCTCTTCTAATTCTGATGATAAACTCTATAAGGACCAGGACTATGTTGTCCATTATTTTTTAATTAACCTAGTGTCTGAAATACAGTAGCTGCCTCAGTAGCTGTTTCAGAAACATTAATGAATAGATGAATGAATCAATGAAATAGTAGAGAACTCCTGTGGGAGAATTCAATGTTAGATACCTATTTTAAACATATATTAGGACACAAAAGTTTGATTGCCTCTCAGCTTACTTTTTCCCAATGCTGTTAGAATACTAGGCTTCATTTTGATTAATATTTTGTGTCTGAAACACCAGAACTCTGACAGCTTCATCCATTTATTTTCAAATTGTAATTTTTTCTTAGTCCCCATTTCACGACAGATTGTTTGACAATATTTCTGACAAAGTAGAAGAACCTAGTAATCTCACAGCTCTAAACACCTATTCTCATGAGAATAGTCTCTTTCTTATTTCTGAATTTTATATGTCTCATAGCACATTTATAAAATTACAACAGAAGAAAGCCTAACTTGTTCTACCTTGAGTGGCTGAATCTGAGACAGCATCTTAAGAAAAAAATCTTAACAGGTATACTAAGGCAAGCATGGACTATTCTAATCAGACATGATGAAGAGATTATATTTTATCTTCAGAGAAAGGTCTCTGCAAATACCTATCAATTCTAAACATTTTTTTAGGATTAGGACAGTAGATTTAACAAATATCAATATGTGACACCTGGTTACGCTTATTTTTCAGACCAACAACAAATAATATGTCAATATAAGTACATTCCGTGCAATATTTGGGATACTTATACTTTTCACATTGTTCCTTTTTTGTTGTTTAATCTGAAATTCAAATTTACCTGGATGTCTTGTATTTTATCTGGCAACAATTCTTATGATGAATATCCAGATAATCAGTCTTCTTTGAAATGATTCAAGGAAGAGAGTAAAATTTTGAGAGTCAGACTAATAAAGGATACTCTGATCCAGTAAATGGAAAAGAATCAGTTTGCTGATTTAAACAAGAAAGATAAGAATTTTCAAAAATATCTTTTATTTTTCTGATCATAAACTTTTCTAGGAATGCTGGTTATTCATCATTCTTCTGTTTGTATTGAATTCAATTAGAATGTTCTAGAGAGTATTGGATTATACAGCATAGTCTTGAAATTGCTGCTGTTTTATTCTGATTCATGTAACATACAATTGATCAACATTCTACAAGAGATTAATTTCCCAATAACTATTTTTATCCCCTTTCCATTGTATCCAATATATTCTTGAGATAAGTAAGATTTCATGGCAAAAATTATTTATTTCATACAAATGTCTATATTTTCATTAACTGTAGAAGAGTTAAGATACATTACAACTATTAAAAATAAACTTCTGGTAATTTACTATGGGTTTTTCTTTATTTTTCACTCATTTAATTCAAACACTTCATGTTAATAACTGAGTACATCAGAGATATAATGACATTTAATATTAAAGGTAATGATTATATTCATTCAAATGTTGAGATATGTGTATGTATGTGTATGTGTGTGTCATATGAACCTAACACAGCAGATTAAATGACAGAATGGTTTAATACTATCCACATATATAGAAAATAGACTCCTTTAATACTTGCACCCAAGAAAAGTAACAAATTTTTTTGGTGCTGAATATATCAAGTGTCTTTTAAAAAATAGACCTTTTAAATATTCTTAGATTATGCAGCTTGGACAGATGAGGTTTAATAATATCATGCAACACAGTAGATTAACCAATCCTTTAAAATAAAGTTAGCTAATTTTACTTCCTTATGCTCTTGAGAGCAAATAACCTTTAGATTTTCCTTCAAACTCAGGAAAGTATAAGCTACAATGCTCTCCAGGATTAGAAGGCAGCCCATCCTTCCCCTTATTGTTTCCCATAGTGTGAGATAATGAACATTTATTCACACTTTCTCAACGAAGTGACATGCTTCCATGTATTGCCAGGTCCAATAATGCACAAGGCAATGGCATTGTCCCCTGAAATTAATGTACAGTTATACATATTCACTTAAGCATTGTTTCCTCAGTGGTACCAGAAAAATCTGTCTTCCATAAAAGACTTTTCTGTTGTCTAGTATATCACCGTTAATTCCTTTGTGCTAAAAATGACTCTGTAGTGAAAATCATATTTCAGAATACCGTACCTTCTAAGCATAGCACTCAATGTTCCAAATACTTGCCAAGAACTATGAATTCTTACATCTTTGGAGAATTTGAGATAATTTATACAGTTAGGATCCTCAAGATTTTCTAAAGAAAAAGAACGAAGGACACAAGAGTAACTCCAGGAGTTATTTTAAGCAAATATGCCATGTTAATGGCATTTGAGATAAGAAGACCCAGGAGAAAGCATATTTAAAGACAAGTAGCATCAGGTATTTTGTTTTAGCAACATTACTTTTGAGATATATATTAAACATCTGGTATGATTTATTCTTGCATTTTTGCTTGACCTCAACCAAGAGCTTAATTATGTTTTCCTCCCACCCACAATGAAGTACTTCTTCGAATTTTTCAGCTGCTCTTTACCAGAGATATTTTGTAGTATTGTTTGTTACTCTCACTGAATAATTTAGGTTTTCGTAGATGTGTTATTTACAAGGTATTCCTACAGAGGGCAAGATTCCAGACAGATTTTTCCAATCTATCTGGTTTCCACAACACGAAGATTTTCTTCTTTTCAGCTGACTCAAAGAGAAAACTCATTTCAAGTGTCTTTTATCTGTGAATAACAACATATGCTTGTCTTCTCTTTCTTTGCCAATTTAATCAAGGGGTTGAGAGCAAAAATAACTTTTACTATAACTTTCTAACACTGGACTCTCAACACTGAAATTTCCCTGAGGCTTCTCTCCTTTTTCACATGATTCCTATGCAAATGCTATTGCTTTTTATAATTATAATACATATTTTATAGCACATTTCCTAATTTTGTCCACAATGGAGTTTCTAGTTGGTTCTCCATTCTCCTGTAAACTTCGGGTTGCTTTTTGGGAGAAAAGGTAAAATGTTTTGGTTCAGAGTTTGCTCATAGTGAAAGTATGCATAATCACCTCTGAGTGTATAATATTGTGAACAAAAAAATGCAGCCTACAAACATATTTTAATAATCAATATGGTCTAAGTACAATTTAATGTTTAAATATATATATATAGATACATATATAAAGCACATGATATGGGTTTTTGAAAGCTACAACAATAAAATTATACATTGACAAAGACAATAAAGTGTAAAAATCTTTCAACCTTTCTCTCTTGAGGTCATAATCCTCTGCACAGATTTGACATACCCTTTCTCTTTACAAGTCATAGTGGATTTCTCTTGATAGCAACTCAGATTTTCATGTAATTCAAGAAGAGGTGATGGCACGGTAAATAAATACTTTCAATGAAGAAATTGTAAAAAAATACATATGCATATATACACACAATAAAAATATTAATAGTAAGATATTATGTCAGCAACATGGCTTGTATTCTGGCTTGTAATTTGAACAGTTGTTTGACATTGAGCATGTAACTTAGACTGAAATGTTAGAATGGTCTTAGTACTACTCATGTTTTATAATAGATAAAATGATGGATTTAAATGTAGGATAACGTCACATATTATTAAATATGTAGAAAAATGATATCTATGTGAAATAAAAGCATTGTCTATCTAAGATTTAAAAGTATATTCCTTCATGGAATCTTCCCAAGAGAAACAACCAAAGACAAAGCATGTGATGGTAGTATTAATGGTAATAGTGGTACATATGAAGCAAACTGTCAATAAGGCAATGACTAAATTATCTACCATACTATGGAATATCATGCAGTTATGAAAAAGACACTAAAATGATGTATATAATATATATATATAAATATTTTCATATATAAGTATGTGTGTGTATCAATGTCAATGTAAAGCAAATTGTTTAGTATTGATAAAGCTTTAAAAAGAATATGTTTCAAAATGTTTATGAAAATATCACAGGGAACTATATTCAATATGCTGTGATAAACCATAATAGAAAAGAATAGAAAAAAAATAATGTCTATATGTGTATAACTGAGTCACTTTGCTGTATAGCAGAGATTGGTACAGCATTGTAAATCAACTAGACTTCAATAAAAAATGTTTATGAAAATAAAAATAAATCTAAGTACCATTTTATGTTTTTTATGGGTATACTTGTATGTTTATAGAAGCATAGAAAATGTCTGGAAATACATGCTTTAAAATAATCATTGTTTCTGCTAATGAGTTTGAATGGTCACAGTCAATGGGGAAGTTTGTCTTATCTTGAATAGTAGGCTTATTTCAAGACGATGACATACGTATTGCCTGCACAATTAAAAACTATTTTTAATAAAGGGGAAAAGTAATTATTTGAAGATCATATTTTATTGAATATAGGTGAAGGACGATATTATTTTGAATGCAAACCAACACATAAAAACAGTATAGTTATTTAAATATATCTGATTTAAAGCTAAGCTCTTTGGTGTCAAATATCCTCTATATCTGTAACATGGTCTTTTGATTTAATAGGAAACTAATTAATGTCTTCAAAGTGCAAGCAAAAGGAAAACAGTTATTTGAGTTGAAAAGAAAGCTCATAGTCGATATTACTTTTATGAAGGATATTTAATAGTAGTTTTCAGCCTTAATTACCAGAATTTTTTGTCTTTATCATTTCAATAAATTTAATCATTATATAATGAAGAATGACATCTAATATTCTAAGGCTTTATGAGAGTTAATTTTCAGTAATGGACTAATAATTTGTTTTCTATTTGGGGAGAAAAATGTCACATAATTATTTCAATGTATTTTCCTTGTTTTCTGTTTTAGAAAAATCTCCCTAAGCAAACTGTTTCTGACTTCAGGTAAAATTATATTCACAGTTAACCATCAGCCTGTGAGACAGACCACCAAGAGAAGAGTGCCATCAGTGTGGATCTTGTCTTTGTCCTGATGGGTATTGGGTATACCCCACCTGAGTTATGCTGCTATTTAACCATTACCTCAGGTATGCATTCAGTAGGTTCTACATCACCACCGTTTTTTGTTGTTTTCCTTAGACTTTTCAGATTTATTATTTAATTACTACCATTCTACACACTTTTTAAAATATTGTTATTAAAAACATCTAAAATGTTATGGGGAATTTCTGGGAGAACTTCAGTTGAGGTACGTTCAGAGTGGTTGCAAACAGAGCTCTGTAAGGGGATAGAGCTTCCCACTTGTCTACTCTAAGGAGTAACAATTCATAATGTGGTATCAATACACCCTTGTGAAACTCTGAGACTTATCAGGCAGACTGTGTGTTAAAATTATTTTTAAAATAATGGTAAGATATTCTTTTGCCTTTTTTTACTGAATTGATATTTGCACTGATAGTACAAAAGTAATTGTGGGTAAAATGACTGGTGCCTTAGCATGAATCACACTGCTGACACCATAATGAGTTAGTAGTCACTGTATTCTTCCCTTTACACACCTGCACATAAGAAGAAGAAGGGGAAGGAGAGGATGCAGCAGCAACAGTGGTGCAGCTGGTTTCAACTGGGGATTCTTTTTTGTAGCAGAAAACCTCCCCTCAACTATTGGGTAGGCATACTTTTAATGTATTGAGTGATGAAATGGAATGCTCTTATTAAGCATTTCCACTGCATACCACAGTACAGTTGTCTCTCAAGAAAAATACACTTCTGTGATTGTTTGGACTGCAAACTGAAATAGCTGCTTTTTTTTTTTTAATGAAATACTTGTTTATTTGAAAGAATGACTGCCAGACAAACTATGTTTATTCAGATTTTGTATTTGGTTACAGGTTCTTGAAAATAAACCAAGTGAGCATGTCAATTGTAGGCAAACAACAGACAATACTTGTTGTCAATGATAAAATTTGAGATTTCAAATAAAAATAAATTTTGCAAACCTTATATTTGCCACTATGTGTTTGATAGATTACCAAAACAAAGAATTTTCTGATCAAATCAGCAGAGAGAAGAATTTGACATTTTTAAAAATATTATCTAACAAAATAAATCAACATTTGGAAGATCTGTAGAATTCACTGAAGCATTACTTTTAAAATGACCCATATATGATTTAAAGATCCATTAAAAATGCAAGACAGAATAATGTTTTTAAAATTATAATCTGGGAAGTCTGTTGACCTGTTTTCAGATCCCACATTAAAACAAAACTTTAATAAATTAACACTTGCTGAATTTGGGTATAGTGTCAAAATAATTCTCCATAATTATCTTATAAGGTTTTTAAAATCCTCCTACATTTTCCAGCTGCATATCTGTGTGAGGCTGGATTGTCTTCGTGTACTACAAATTAAATAAGATATGCTGTGTGTTAGAACAAAAATAGGCATGAAACTCTAGCTGTCATATATTAAGCCAGACATAAAAGAGATTTGAGGCAAATTAAAGAGTTACACAGAGATTTGACACAGACAGTCAATTCTAACTGCTAGTTATAAATATTAGGTTCAGAACCAGTTCCTTAGCTATTTCTGCAAACCTAAAATCCCTGGACTGAAATGCATGAATTTTGTAGGGCTATTTCTGTGAGTCATACATTTCCCGTTGTTCCTATCTTATATGAACTAATTATATTACAGAAACATGTATTATAGCTGTAAAGACTTTATTTTAATACTGCATGTTGATCAGTAGTACAATGAAAAATAAAGCAAGGCGAAGGAATAGAGATTGAAAGGTATGCTCCTTTAAGCTAGATGAAAGAAACTGCTTCTCTGAAAAGGTGACAATTGTGTGAATAAGCTATGAAAACACCTGGGAAAGAACTTACCTGGAAGGTAAAGGCAAGTACATGTTTGGCATGTTTGATGAAGAACAATAAGGCTCAATTTCATAGGCCAAAGTTAATTAGACAGAAAATTATAAGGGATAGGTTAGTAGAGGTTGTCAGGCAAAAGATCATCAAAATCCCCCTATGGGCATGAAGAAATATGTATATGGAAAGGTGATTAAAGGTTAAGACTGAAGCCAACTTTCATTGGTTCAAATCCTAGCTACTTTATAGAGTGTTCAGGTGATGTTTAAGCAGAAAATGGAATTAAGCATGGTAACAATGATGTACATGAAGGAGGAGGAAGCTAGTGCAAAGGTTTTAGTGTTAGACATATGATGTGTGCAAGAGAAAGCAAGGGAACTAGTCTGGCTTAAAGGAAAAACTCAGAGAGGGGAAGAAAGAGATTAAATAAAATGATTAATTGAGAAGCAGATCTTTTAGGCTCTACTAAGAAATTGAAACACTTTTGGATTTTAATTGGAAGGAAATGGAAGGTATTTGGAGAGTTTTAAGCAGAAGACTGATCTGTGGTATACATATCTGAGGTCTCATTCCAGGTTTTACATGAAATATAAATTTTATGACCAAGAATGTATATAGGGAAACAAGTTAGAAGTAGTTAAGTCAAGCCTAAATTGGTATAGACAAAGATTTCATTAAAATGATGGCCACTAGACTATACAAAATGGACATGAAAATAAATAAAGAAAGGTAAGCATAGGGCTTAAAAGTGGTGACTCAAAAGATTCCCTAGGTAGAAATCTCAGCTTTGGAGATACATAGTTGCTGTGGAAACGTTTATACTTTCTGTCTCAGTTGTTCATATGTAAAGTGGGGTCAGTAAGTATATAACCTTATATTATGTTCTGAAAACTAAATGGATTATTACCTGTGAAACATGTTGAACAGTAGTTGGCAGATAATAAGTATTTAGTATATGTTTTATGTCTATTAATATGTATTTGTATTATTATGAGAAGGAAGAATGGTTAATTGGGCGGTCCTGAGGAGATCAAACACTGGGTGAAATGTGGATGATTATAAAAGCGACCTTGATGGAAGAGCAAGGTTGCTGTTAGAAAGTGGGATACTGTGTGAGTTAATGATTTTGCATTGTAGAGGTTTGGGATGGGAGCTTGCTCTCAATGGTAGAAACATGGTGCTGTTACTGGTTCTAGCTACTGGCTTCTTTCCACATTCCCATGTACAGTTTCTTGCACCCTTTCAGGGTTAACAACACTAGCCTAATCACATGCCCTACTCAGAGGTCAGAGTGCCAAGCCTTTGGAGCACCCTCCTCTAAGTTTCTAGGATACTTTAAGTACCATTTTATGCCCCAGCATTAGTAGTGGTGGTTGCTTCCTGCAGTTACTATCTCTGGATGATCTCAATGTTCCTTTTGTGTTATTTAGCCCTTCAATTTCTGTTAAGCAATTCCCCATATTAAAATTTTCCTGTGAAATACTATTGCTCTCTCTATTTTCCTGATTAGGCTCTACTTGGTATATGATAGCATGTTTTCTTTCTCATTTATTAATACATGTTCATAGATATCTATGTGACTAAAACTTTATGTACATGAAATCATGTCATAATGCTGGAACTTTTTGTGCAGTTCTGATTTTCTTTTTATTTTTTCTTGAAAATTCAATTCAGTTTACATTCTCTCTTCCTTCCAAATCACCTTCCCAATCCTAATACATATATGCAAAATAACTTATGATAATATCTTAGAATTCATTCTTCCACAATATCCTATGTTCATGAAATCATATTGTCTAGAGATCACTAATATGTATACATTTGGTCAAGTTTCAAGGGCTAATTAGGGAAGCAGTATTGCTTATTGCATACTAAGAATTACAAGGTATTTGGAATTCAGGTTAGTGAATTTCAATAGGCTTTCATTCACTTGTTTTCATCCCTCAGGGAAGAAGACAGAATACTTTCTTCTCTTAGGGAATATAAATATTAGTAGAAGATGTTCATTCAAGTCAATGTTCTATTCCTCTTATAAGTGTTCATAAGGACAATATCTGAGCTTCAAATATCTAATTAAAAAACTGAACAAGGGCTTCCCTGGTGGCGCAGTGGTTAAGAGTCCGCCTGCCGATTCAGGGCACACGGGTTCGTGCCCTGGTCCGGGAAGATCCCACAGGCCACGGAGCATCTGGGCCCGTGAGCCATGGCCGCTGAGCCTGCGCGTCCGGAGCCTGTGCTCCGCAATGGGAGAGGCCACAACAGTGACAGGCCCGCGTACCACAAAATAAAAAAGAACTGAACAAGAAATTTCTTTAATGGGAATGAGAAACTACAATCTTATAGTAAATATCATTTCTATGAATACTGATAAATTGTTACTATATTATAATAAAACACTAGTGATGATGAAATGATAATTCATATAATTTGACGTATACTGCATCAACTTGAAAGAAGTAAGATGTTTAATCAACACATTGGAATCATTATGCTACTATCATCATTCTCACATTGATTTCCTAATAGCTTGAGTTTGCCTTATTATTCTTGCATGAGCACATCTAAAACAAGATGAAAGAACAGAGAATACTACACGAAGTAGAATAAATTTTGAAGGATGAGTGATATCCTTGGTAAGGAGGAGAATGTGTAAATTTGAGAGGTGACAGAGTGGTGGTTAAAATAAATTTATAAGA
The DNA here is from genome assembly GCF_964374135.1 of Grampus griseus. Classification (NCBI taxonomy): domain Eukaryota; kingdom Metazoa; phylum Chordata; class Mammalia; order Artiodactyla; family Delphinidae; genus Grampus; species Grampus griseus. The sequence goes on from NC_139019.1 coordinate 15,500,936, forward strand.
ATCAGATTCCAAGTTGTTAGGATATATTATACTGTTTTGAGCTGAAGTTCTATATCCGCCCTTGGTATAATGTTTGCTAATTGGACATGAACATATAAAGTATCATAAGGAAGCATTAGTATTACAAAGTTCATAATGATGTACCGTTATGATTGATATAAAATAGTGCTATAAAAGTTATAAGGTAAAAGCATTTAAAGCAATATACTTTTCATAAATTAACCATGATATTTTCTTAGAATGAAGGCTCAAAGATAATGTATGTAATCAAGATTAAATCACCATGTTGAAATATTATGGAGTTAATCATTGGGCAGCATGCCTGAAAATATAATGATTTATAAAATGGAAGACTATGAGTATATATATACATATATATATATAATTATATATAATTTAATAGATCATTGAAGAATTGTGGTACCCCACAATTGATTCAAAGCATTTATTATTTCACAGTAAGTATACATATCCATAGTCTCTTCCCAAAATCAAACTACAAATAAGGGTCAAACAGCACTTTATTATAAAATTTGTAATTATCTCTTTCATTTCTTCCTTTTTAGCAAATACTCTCGTAATTCTTTCACATGCTTATAAACTTTAAAATTACTGCTACTTTAGAAGGTTTCTGTGTCATTTTGTGACTCTTTGTTTTTCTACTGTGCCTTTATTTTTATTTTTTTCACTTCTTCCCTTTCCATTATTTATCCAGAGTTTGTTCTTTAGACCTTTTTACCAAGGTTCACTAGCCATACACCTGCATAAATCTTGTCAATGTCTTTGGTATATTTCACTGTGGGGCATTTTAAGGATTAGAGGGTACTCTGTGTTTTACTTATCATAGCTTATTATACTGAGATGATAGGTAGAGAGATAGACAGATAATAGGGATATAACCTTAGGTTGTTTTCTTACATATTCTTACCTCTTTAATCTCTTTGGAATAAATTCAACATCAACTTCGTAAATTTCTTTTTATATTTTTAATATTTTTGAAAACTTTTAGTGTATAATTCAATGTTAGATTTTTATAACTTCATCATTTCTCTTTCACAGGTAAATAAAATATTTTGGTCATTTTAGGATTAATATTTCCTTTATCTAAACAGTTCTACTCACAGCGAAATTAGTTCTCATCTTTGAAGTGCAGAGATAATGGAAACATATCACTGTAAGTGAACTCTATCTGATGAAAGAGATTCCAAACTCATATTAGTCATGATAAATTGAATTTCTTTGTCTTTTCAGATTGTTGGCAAAATCATGAACCCCATGATACAACAGATTGTTAATATTCACATCTCCAGAAGACTCCTAAACACATAAGTTCTATCTCTCATTCACATCCTTTCTGTTTTTTACCTTTTCATTTTTGTATATCTCTATTATATTTCTTTATTATGGATATTACCAAAGAGACACAGAAATCTCAACCATTACCCAGTTTCAGTAATTACCAATACATAACCAATCATGTTTCAGTTATACCATCTCCAACATTCTGGATTATTTTTAAGCAAACTTCAGATTCACAGGATTTTATGTGTACATACACCCATATAACAACTCTAAAATCTAAATCTTTTAACTATAGCATATGCTACTGTCATACTTTAAATTTAACAATAATTTCTTATAATTATCTAATGTTAAGCTGATGTAAAAATTTGTCTTGTGAAAGTCTTTTATAAAATAGTTTTAAATAAAATTCTGGAGACTAGCAGAGTCCATACATTGTTTTTGGTTTTGTTTTTGATTGATATGTCACTTAAATGCCATCCTTCCCCCCATTTATTTGTTAAAGATGGGGGTCAGTTGTTCTGTAGATATTTCCATATTCTGATTTTTGCTGATTAATTTACATAATGTTTTTAACACTTTTCAATATTTGCCCAGAATACTATACAGATAGTGTTGCTTACTCGCTTTCACATTACATTGAGACATAAAGTTTGATGATCTTTTTTCTGTGATGTGAATGAAACTCCATCATTAAGCTCTGTTGTCCACCTGGTCCATCTTACTAAACTGTCCTCCATCAGTTTTTCATCTAATGGTTTTAGCAGACATTTATGGTCATTACCTAAATACAGTGTTTCATTAAGAATTGCAAAATGGTGATATTCTATGTTGATCATGTTTCATTTATTAGAACTTTACAAACAAACATTTTTCCTCATGAACTATTTAGTTTCTCTGAGTTACCATTCTTAAGGGAAAAGGAGTGTAGAAGCTGGCTGTGTTCCCTTTATAAAACAGGTTGTTACTGGTAACCTCTAGAATTAAATAATATGATTTTTGTTGCAGTGGTTAGGTTTTTGCTTTACATTTTTGTTTGTTTGTTTTAGTTTTAGTGTCTTTTTGAACCCCTAGATTATATAGTATTTTATGTTTAGTCTGTCACAGACATTATTATTGTTGATTCTTGTACAGTCCCATTTTGGTCCACTGGGGTTTCCTTCAAGTTGACTCTTGTGTATTTTTGACATGAACCCAGGTTTTTTGAGAACTTTCTTGCTTTCTAGTGTAAAAAATATTACAGAATCATCTTTTACATTTCCTACCCTCAACCTGGAATCAGCCCTTTCTAAAATAGCACTGATTCCTTTTATTGAAAATGGCATACAAAGATTACATTCTGTGGGCTAGTGTTATTTACTGCTAATGGTTAATCAATCTTTCTAGGTTAATAGACCTGATCAAGCTAGGAAAAAATGCATATTAATTTTGAAAATTAAACATGGATTATAAATTCATACTGCTGTTTTCAATTCAAATATGATTATAGGTTTTTACATAACTTTCTTAATTTTATATTTGTCCCTATTTTTAAATTGATATTTCTTGTTTTTTAGCGTAACATAATACTTTGTTTAATCCTACAGAAATATCTAATAGTTTCAAAGTAACAATAATATAATTTATACAAACAATGTAAATACTTAATAAACAGTTTAAGATTTATTTGCAGTTTTATTTTGTGCTTAGGATATATCACATTGACAACAATACTATTGATTTCTGGGTAAATCTTACAGAAAATAGAAGTAACAGACAATAAACAAGTGAACAAATAAATACTTTTAGACAATGTTAAGTGTTGTGATGGAAAGATAGTGAGTGAGAAATATTTTTTGGTGCGGTAAGTTACAGAAAGTCTCACTGAGAAAGTGCTATTTGAAGAGAGATCTGAAAATGAGGGTAAACTACTCAAAATTAGGGGGAAAAAAGCTTCTAGGTGGAGGGAACAGAAAAAGTATAATCCTGATAAAGCACTGGGCTTGGTATGTTTTAGTGAAAGGAAGAAGGCTAGTCTGGTCAGTCTAGTGAATCATGAATCTAGTCTCAACTATTAGAATTGTAGACAAGGTCTACAAGGTATATATATATTTGTATGTCTGCATGCATATATGTGTATTAAGTAGGCTGTAGATATCTTTCTAGATTTCTCTAAATGCATTTGAAGGAAAGATTTTAGAGGAAAAGAATTTTTGAATTTCATATGGGTTATTTGAGATTATTTTGGTTTGTTTGTCTGGCTATTGAGTTGTAGGAGTTTTTGGTATGTTTTGTATATTAAGCCCATTTGATAGGTCTGCTCTTAGGCATTTCTTTTATTGGGAGGTTTATGATTACAGTTTCATGTCATTACTTGGTATTGTACCGTTCAGTTTCCTATTTCATCATGATTCAGTCTTCGTAAGTGGTATGTTTCTAGGAATTTTATTTTTTTCTACTTATTCAATTTCTTAGCATATAATTTTTCATAGCAGTCTCTTACAATCCTATTTATTTCTGTGACATCAGTTGCAATATCTACTCTTTGATTATTGGTTCTATTTATTTAGTCATTGAGTCTTTGCTCTTTTTTTCTTAGTCTAGCTAAAAATTTATCAATTTTGTTGATCTTTTCAAAAAAACTACTCTCATTTTCAATGGAGGATCTTTTGTAGTTTTTCCTATTTTCTTTTTTAAAAGTTCTGCTCTAATCTTTAGTGTTTTCTTTCTTCTGCTAACATAGGAATGTGTTTGTTCTACTTTTTTTAGTTCCTAGAAGTGTAAAGTTAGGTTATCTGTGATCTTTTTTAATTCACTATCACTATAATCTTTCCTCTTTGTACTGCTTTTGTAAAAATATTGCTATTTCCCATAAGTTTTGGTAAGCTGTATTTTCATTTTCATGTTTCAATATATTTTCTAATTTCACTTTTAATTTCCTCTTTAAAAATTGTATACATAAAGGCAACTCTATTCTTGTCAACAAAAAAAATATTGATTACAATGGAAATTAATTATCTGTTTAATCTGTGAAGGGAGGTCAAATATTACATATACTCGTTAATATCTTGAAATGTTGGAAAGTCATAGAAGAGCACATGCTGAATATTTCATAAAAATTCTACTAGTATAATTTGAATTAGTAATTTAAATGTAGGATAAAGTCATGAAAGTCATCTGTTCTTCATCAGACCATTTTTATAGTGAGACAATTATTAGCTTCTGTGTATGAAATTGAAGGATATATTATCATTCAGCCTTCTACCAGGAAGCATAAACACACAGACTGGATAATTTGTTGTGAGTTAATAAATCGACTGTTTACAGGTGCATGGATAGTTTTTGGAGATCAACAAGTGATGATGCAGTATGTTTAAAAGAAAGGGAAGAAATCTATTAATGTAGTCCATTCATAAAACTCAAGATAAAGAAGGATAGACATTGTATCTGAGGGACCAATCAAAGGCATCTAGCACCAAAGTCTACTAAGCTTTTTAATTTTTAGCATAAATAAAAATTGTCATAAGTAGATTTATTCCATTTCATAATCTCTTTGTAGTTTTATCATTATCTAGTGAAGAAATTACACGTTAACAAATTGCTTTTTAAACCACTACTTTTTTATTTTTTTAAACATCTTTACTGGAGTATAATTGCTTTACAATGGTGTGTTAGTTTCTGCTTTATAACAAAGTAAAACATTTCTTTAGAAATGTATTGTAATCAGACATTTTGGCACTGCACGTTTACAGATTACCATAATAAAGGCAATAAATGGAAGATGACATAATTAAGAAGTTATTTTTATAGCAAGATAAATCAAATTATCCTCAACAATATAACCCATAGAGAGACAAACAATAACAAAAGAATTTTAAAATATGCAATAAATTGTCCTAGAATGGAGGAAAGTGTTTCTCCATAGCACTTTTCAATGCAACAAAAACAATGTTTTGAAACAATGTTATTGAAAAACATTGCATACGTTTTAGGTACTTATATTCAAATCTGCTTATATATGTTTTGCTTTCATAAGGGTATCCCCAAAATATTACATGTAAATATTGCTGGATAAAATTTTAAACTTTATATGTCTTTGTATGATGTTTTTCAATATTATATTTGCTCACTTATTTACTGAAATTTTTTTCACAAATATTTATTAGGTAATTTCTATGTGTCAGGAATTTTTTAGGTGCTAATAAAAACAGAAGTTCCCACCTTCAAGGAATTGATTTATTTTCAAGTTTTTCAAAGGTAACTACTTCTCTTAGTATCAGTTTAATAAAGCTTTACTTTATTAGCATACTCTTTTACATTTTATTGTATAAGTGATTACAAATGTTACACTCCCATTGTGTGTATGTGTGTGACACAGAGAGACAACAGAGAGAGAACTTGAGTACTCATCAATGGAGAGGTTCCTTAAGGTATTTTGCCTTTTTTATTTTCATAAAGGTTTCAGGCAGTTTTATCAATACGTATTTTGTAATGTGATTAATTTGTAACTGCTTAAATTATATCATCTTTATTGCCTCTAGAGCCCTTCACTTTGTCATCTATTAAGTCCAAGGGCCATCTTTTTAAATTAATTTGACTCACCTAAATAATATGCCCACTAGTTCGATTAATTTCAGGGATATATGTTAAAATGATTACAGTTTTTAGTTTAACATGTCATAATCAGTGAAAATAGTTCTGTAAAAGTGATTTAATTGATAATTTACCAAAGATGACAAACTTCCCTGTTCCCCAGTTATTTCTAACATTACTTGATGACTATCTCTGCACTGATCACTCATTCTATACATATACATATATAATTATTTACTTATATATGAAGGAGTTAACAATAAATTAGCTATTAAAATATGAAAGTCACTTAATTACATTTTAATTATAAATTAAAAAGTAATTATGTATACAACTAAAGAATGTTTTTGGAACCTCCTAGTCATTAAAAACTTGAGAAATTTCATGCTGATTCGGTAACATGTTACTTACTGATGAATTTCCTCGGTATATATACACACCGTGTTGCATCTATTCATCTCTCAAGTTACAAGAGTATGAAAATTAACTGACACTGAAAAATGACTAGATGGAAAAAAAACAAAGAGTTATTTCAGAAACTTTGTTCAAAATCAATACTTCTACTCACTTTCTCCAAATTTTTTTCTTTCAATCTGGATAAGGGGCTTTGCAATCTCAATAGCCCATTTCAATTCAAAGTAAACAACAACATACCTGTGGGGTGGATTTCCACCTTGGGGTACTGCAGTCTTTCCTAAACAGGAATCAGCTTCCCCTCTGTGCTTTGAGAATAGGGTCTGAAGGTTGAAATAACCTTGCAAGTCTACAAGGAAAATTACACAAGAAATAATTATAAAAACATCTATTCTAAGAATGGCTTGTCACGCATAAGTAACAAATTATCTACCATAGAGAAACAAGTTTTCAAACCAACATATGGTAGAAATATGTCAGGAAGCTCTAGACATATGTATTTGTTTCTTCTAGGACTATAATGACCGTTGCTTCTTTTGAATCCCTTTCTCATGTAACCCACATCTGAGGAAAGTAATTATTGCTGTGAGATGGTCATATCCCTAAACAAATTGATGGGAACACTCCTATTAATAGAGCATATACATGTTTTTTCTTTGGAATGCCTACTCACTTCATAAGCCTTTTTATAAAGTCTGAATGGGTGAAAGCTTGTCAAGTGCTTAGAGTAGTCCTTAGCAAATGAAAAATGCTACATCAGTGTTTCTATATATCACTAATATTGTTATTGCTTAGTTGATTAAATTTTGAGTAATTCAAGAGGGCTTCCTAAACTTTAATTTAGTTTAATAGAATTTTCCTTCTGGATTTGAATCCAAAATTTCAGCTAATTATAAATTATTGCTTTCTCTTAATTTGTTCTTGTACATTTACTTTCCTCTAGGTCCTAGAATAATTTAAATAACTAGAAGTATGTCATGTAATATAGTTATCTATCAATTAATCATGAAAATTGATACCTGAAGAAAATAAAAATATTCCTCATTCTCATAAAGGTATATATTCTGAGATTACATTGCTAAATCACACATAATTTTTAGGATGAGTGCAAATTCTTTCTACATTAGGAAAATGTCTTTATATACATTGTTCTTTAATATATTAGATTCTAACACTTAGGATTGTTGTCACCTAATATATACAATATTTTACAACTTTATGCTTAAATATAACATACATATAGAAAAGTGCACATATCAAAGGTATTTTCAAAATCTGAATATCCTGTGTTACCTGTAACTAAATCAAGAAACTGATGATTAACAAAACTGAAAAGCACCTCCCATCCCCATTCTTCCTTCCAGTCACTAAACTCCCCAGGAGGGAAACCACTGTTCCTGATCTCTTACAGGATACATCAGTTTCACATGATTTTATACATAGTTGGAAACATACTCTATGTTCTCTACAAGTGGAACCTTTACAGGATGTACTTTTTTAATTCAATGATATTTTTGAGATTCATACATATTGTTGCATGAACTTTTAGGACCAAACACCAGGTTTTTATTCTAGTCTCCCACCTTCCTGTGCACTACTAGGATAAAATAACTGTTCTGTAGCCAAAGCCAGCTCTGGTTCTTCTTAATTTTAAAATTTGCCATATCAAATTTTGAGACCATTGATAACTTTACCTGGTCATGACAGGTGATCATCCATGCCTAGAATAAGCAAAAACCAAAACCAAAACCAAAAGAAAACACAGAGGGGCATAACAAATTTTACCTTGAAATGATTTACCTTTCTCTGGAATTTTAATTCTCCCATTCTGTTTGCTTATACACTTTTCTTGATGGGACTGAAGCACATTATATTTTTGTACCCTCAGGCACCTTTATATATTGCTTTATTTATTTGTTATAGTATCAGTGTTCACTTTTTTTTAACTAGGTTTCGATTACTGTTAAATTTGAATATTTCTGTAATTATAAAGTATCATGATTTATGTAAGATAAGTATACACATGTCTTTCAGGCAGAAAAATTGTAATAACCAATATACAATGTTTATTTATAATACTGTATTCAAATGTTACCTTACATGACTAGTAATTACAACTCAAAACTACCTCACAGATAGTTGTATAACCTGGCTCTCACAACTAGCACATTGTTGTTTTGATTATATAGTGACCACAGTTGAAGGTTAGTTCTGAGTGTCAGGTTCGGTTTAGTTCTGAGTGTCAGCTAAAAATCTTATTTTAGTTTTTATTCAAATACAATAAATATTTCCTGTGAAAATAACTCTGGAAAAAATTAGTCCTGTATTTACTTACTAAAGTTCTCTGCATCTGTTTACTTATACAAGTAGAGTTTGTAAACAATGAAAGGTTTCCTACATACAATAAACACAATATAAATTAAATAATGTTGAAATAGCTCAGTCTTCCATATTTCATATTCAAAACAGGAGTGTGATTGTATCTAAGCAGCCTTAACATTTACAATAAAGATACTTTTAATAAAATGTGATTAAACCATAGATTACTAACTTACTGGTTTTGGCAAACTCTCATATTTTTTGCATATCATAGTGCTACCAGTTCTTCAATAGATGGACACATCTAACACTGTGACAGGTATGGCCCTCCAGTCCACTTAACTTAGTTTGCTAGTAACGGTCTTTTATTTATCACACTGTTCTTGTCTGTAGTTTTATATTTTCCTTTATTTGTGAGCTGTGAAGTTTTTCAATAAAATGTTCAAAGCTCACACAACATAACAAACATGAACACGTATCCTTTCAAGAACTTTTAAGAATTTATATCCAAAGGCACTTTGTATTATCACCTTTTTCCTACAGACCAGTTTAATATATCAAACATTTCAAATGATTTTGAGAAGAATATTAGTATATAATAGGATCTTATTGTTTTCCCCATCAGGAATCTACCACTTTTGACCAATAATTTTATATATAAATATAAATATATGTCATAATACCTTTAAGAGTTGAAGGCAGAAGGCAGCTAAACTCAGAAAGGATGACAAGATATATGAAAATTGCTATTTTCTTCAACATAAGATATAAATCTTTGGTTTTGCTTTCAATAAACCTGTTACTGCTTTCAAACAATACATTGCTCTTTCAAATATGATTTAGACCTTGATAGAAAGAAATGAAAATTAAATGACATGGCACATAAAAACTCAGACAATATCTATATAGGTATCTCTATATATGTAATGTTATTGCAACCTTCATGATGAAAGTTTGTATGAACTATAGATAGTACTTATATCCTTTCTTAAGTCTGACCTATATTTTCTATGGACAAATTAAATAAAATTTCCAGTGTGCTTTTTTGTTCTCAAATTATGACACATTAATCACTCAATATTTTAAATTTTCACTATATAATCAAATATTTATACATTAAATACCCCATTCATGATACTAAGCTTTTAGACCTATTGATTTAACTGTAATAAATTAGTTTTCCTAAGTTTTGTATTAAATATATGTTTCTGAATATTTTATTAAAAAGTCTGATGTAAAGAATTTTTGAATGATCCTACTAGTTTTCAGCAATAAACTAGGGGGTTTTGGTCATATAGCACAATGTCTAAGTTTCAGAAACAGAGACCAACCTTTTAATTTAGTCAGTTTCTGAAATGTCATTCTGATTCTTATTTGATTTGTTTTCTTTGCCTGCTGTATAAGACAATTAACTTCCATTAAGATATATTCTGAGGAAAGTTTTTTTTGTTTGTTTTCAAGGGAGATCATGCAGTCTTTCTGTGCCTGGCTTATTTAATTTAGCATAATATCATACATGTTCATATATATTGTTGCAAATGACAGGATATCCTTCTTTTTAAGGCTGAATAATATTCCATTATATACATGTATATATGCATATATATGTATATATGTGTGTATATATGTATATATATGTGCCCCACATTTAATCATGGAAACTTAGGCAAGTGCTCTTTACTACAGGCTGCACTATATTTTCTGTGTATTATTTGATGATAGTAATGTCTAAGTCAAATAACATAATACATGGAAACACTGTAAAATATACATTGCAAGTTATATGCAATGAGAGTTGCCTAGGTTATACTGTGGCTATGTTGAACCATCCCAGTATTCTCAAGTGGAATCTCAATTAATAAAAAGAAAAAGTAATGTGGATACTCACTGAGTGGCATACAGGGATCAGGTTATCTATGCAATTGTCTTCCGCAATGAACTAAGAGTGTCATGAAGCACCTGTAAGGACCCTGTGACTGAGGAGAATAATTTTAAATTCACAAATATAACACACTTAAATTCATTAAATTCTGGGCACATGTCATTATGCCAATAAGGAAGCAATTGCAGTTAAAAGAATGTCTTGTGATTTACAGCATGATACAACCTCATTATAAGAACATGAAAACACTTAAGAGGAAAACAAATGAAATAGCAGCATTGAGGGTACAAATCAAAGTGCATAAAAACATGCTTTTATGATTTCTCTATATACAAATAGTATATATTACAGGATGCCATTTCTATAAAATTCAAGAACTACCAAAACAAATCTATGGTGTTGGACTAAGAATAATGATTATTCTGAGGGTCACTGACTAGAAGGGAGGGTGAGAGGGCATCTTGACTGCTGGTTAATCTTACTTATATTTACAGTTGACCCTTGAACAACTTGAAGGTTAGAAAAAATGACAAAACTAGAGAAAAAAACAATTTTGATGAGATCAAAATTGAACATTTTAGTATAAAAATATACAGTAAAGAAAGAAAGAAAGAAAACAAAAAAACACAACCATTATACTGTCTAGGAAATATGTTTTCAGAATATCTAAAACACTGAATGATCAGATACCATATATATATATATATATATATATATATATATATATATATATATATATATATATATAAACATTCCTCAGGAAATTATGTGAATTCAATGAACAGACAACTCACAGAAGTAAATACCTAAATGCAAAACAAGTGGTGGAAAAAGAAAAATGGGATTAACAACTTAAAAAAAATCCTAAATTATGGAATTCCTTTTCAGAATATGTGCATAAAGTATGACTCTTTCAACTCCTTTTTATTTATATTTTACATATTTACAAGTTACTAAAATAAATTTGGCTCAAATAATTTCATATGCATTTGAGTATCTCCTAGATGTAAGTGATGATATACAAGGAAATTCATTCCTTCCATCTGTGATTTTCTTCTAAATTCAACTAATAAATTTTTCTTTTCAGAAACTTCACTTTTCATTTCCATAATTTCCACTTGATTCTTTTCATTAAATAAATTAAAATTCTTGCTGATATTCTCTTATTACCTATTTTCTTTAATATATTAATCATAATTATATTAAAGTTTGTACTAATTTTCTCTTGCTATGAAACATATTTTCACAAATGTAGCTACTTAAAATAGTACCCACTAATGAGTTCACAGTTCTAGAGATCAAAAGTCAAAATACAATGTGTCTGGGTCCTCTGCTCAGAGTCCCAAAAGGAAAGTTGAGATGTCAGCCAGTCTACATTCTCATCTGAAATATGGAGTCCTCTTCTAAGCTCACATAATTATGGAAGAATCTTTTTGCAGTTTTAATATGAGGTCCCTATTTCTTTGTTATCTCTCAGCTACTGGCTAGGGCTCCCAGCAGCCACCCAAATTTCTTGCTAAATGGCCCCCTCCATCTTCCAAGCCAACAATAAAAAAATTACCTCTGAGAATCTATCTTAGATCCAAAAGCTATTCTGTCAAAAGGAGCCTTGTCCCAGGGTTCATGTGATTGGCAGTCCTTTCAAGGATAATTTCAATATCTTATGGTCAACTATTTGGGACCTTAAATACATCTGCAAAATCCCTTCACAGCTGTGCCTAAATTAGCATCAGTGAATAAATAGGAGAAGGTTGTGTAAACCAGGACAGGGACATTGGGAACCATCTTAGACTTTTGAAAACCACAAGGTTCCTGTAAGTTAGTTCACATATCTGGAGCAGGTATGTATGTATTTATATGATTTTGGCTTTTATCCCCTCTCCATCATCTGTGGGCCTAATATGTTTCCTGACTTCTCTAGTAATTTTCAATTGAATACTAGTCAACATATATATTTATTTGAAAAAGAAATAGCATAGGGGCTACAGATAATAATATTATATTACACAAAGTTAACCTTCCTACTGCTGATCATTTTAATATAATCAGTGCTGTAGAGAGAATTCCAACCCCACAAAATTCATATGTTGAAGCCTTAACCTCCCATGTGACCTTATTGGAGATAGGGACATTAAAGAGGTAATTAAGGCTAAATGAGATGATAAGGGTGGAGTTTTGATTGAATAGAAATGATGTCCCTATAAAAAAGGAAAAGATGACATCTCTCTCTCTCCTCCCATGTCAGGAACAAAGAGAAGACAGCTTTTGCAAGCCAGGAAGAAAGTCCTCACCAAAAGCTGAACTCTGCTGAAAACCTGATCTTGAACTTTCCAGTCAATAAATAAATCTTTGTTGTTTAAATCACCCCATCTATAGTGTTTTGTTATGGCAGCTTGAGAAGGCTAAGACAATCAGGGTTTGTGCTGGATGGAGACTGATTTTCATCCTTGATATAGGTCTGTTCTTATTCACCATTGACATTCGTTGTTTCACCTAAGAGCCTGATATAATCCGCAAGATTCCTCTCTCTGGTGTGGCCTTAAACTCTTCCCTTTCTTTATCTCACAGGATTGTAAAAATCCACATTTAGTTTTTCAGTGTTTGCACATAGGTTTTTGGTTTCCTGCTCCACAGAGACCCAAGAGTAAATAAACCTCCTGAGGGGAAATGTGTTTGAGGCCCCGCAGGTGTCTGCCACAAGTTACTTTGTGTTCTCTCATGGTGGACTCCTCTGTAAGTGTTTGCAGAGAGCTTTAGAATAGGCTCAGCATCCCACCTGAATCAGCAGATACACCCAGGAAAAAGTGGCTACAGAATCCAGCTCGCCTCTTTGAATTTCTTCTTTCTCTGGAATCTCATTCTCTCTCTGCTTTAGCAGGTCTTTATTGCTTTCATACAAATGATTTCTCTATTTTATCTGTTTTTTACTATTTTATAGAGACAGAGAGACACTGATTTTCTACCAGGTAATACATTTGCCAAGAAGTGAAACTAGTTCAGATATTTTGAATATTTTTATTTACCATGCATTACTGAAGCACATTTGTTTTTGTATTTAATTTTTTAATTCAAATTCTTACTAATTATATCTCTTAATATGTCATATTGAAGAGGCACTGGTATAGATGCTCAAAGATCCCGTCTACTTATTCATCAGAATTACACAGTTTATCCAAAATTTAGAGTTAAATGTAACTTTATAAATTTATGTTTCAATCAAAGACCTGTATTTAGGAAATATTGTCAAAATTAATATATATGTTTGAAATTCTTTTTCAGTTTCATTGCAGGTTCTGTTTAATTCTACATTAATGGTGCTTGGGTAATTTAAATGGTAGTATGGTATAACAGTGTGAGTACAGACCCTTGACATATAACTGCCTGAGTTTTAGGATCAATCCCTACTTTCTAACTGTGGGACTTGCCAGCTGAACACCTCTATACCTCATCTTTCCAACCTATAAGGTGAGAGAAATAATTTCCCACACTTTTTAAGTTTTGTGAAAATTAAGAAAGTTAATTTTTTTAATTTAATGGACCTACATATGCCCCCCCCCCTCCAATTCATTTGCTGAAGTCCTATCGCACATATGATGGAATTTGAAGATGGGGACTTTGAAGGATAAATAGGTTTAGATGAGGTCATGAGAGTGAGGCCTTCTAATGATGAGATTGGTGCCCTTTATAAGGAGAGATATCAAAGTGCATTCTACCTCTCTCTCCTCCTCTCTTCCTGCCATGTGGGAACACAGTGAGAAAGTATGTCTGTCTATAAACCAGAAGGAGAGTTCTCACCAGAAACCAGCCATGCTGAAAACTTGATATTAGACTTTAGACTTCTAACCTCCAGAACTGTAAAGAAATACATTTCTGTTGTTTTAGCCACTCAGTCTGTGGTGTTTTGTGACAGCAGTATGGACTGACCAAGACAGTGTCTCATGTATAGTAACAGTAGATGTAATCACAATACTTGACTCTCCAGAAGCACTCAAGGAAACACACTGGTTGGCCTTCAGAAAATGTTTTCTAAACTTTTGGATGAGTTATTAATGTTGCAAATTGTAACATTTTGTTTTGTATAAAATTTCTTGTTTTATTTTTACTTTTAAGTTTCAAAGTGAAAACTACTATTGCAAAGAACATAGATTTATCATTTTTTATATCAATTTGATATCATCATATAACACATTGATCCATATCTTCCTCTTAAGCCAAAGAGATCTTTACTCTTCACCTTGAGGTCACTTTCCTGACCATGAGAAAATGTACACTTTTCATCTCCTACTTTAATATGCTCATATTTTGAAAGTAAAATATTCTACTCAATCATACTTTTCTTCATGAGTCCAGGTGTTTACAGGGTAAATTCACTCTT